>NC_054826.1:103445108-103745108 GCF_018345385.1 Vulpes lagopus | reverse complement strand
GTGGGGCGGGGCAGCAGTGGGCCGGGGACTGGAGACCATGCTGTATCTGGAAGGGCCTCTTCCTGAGAGTCCCTGGCTACATGCAGACCTCGCATGCTTGTCCTCTCCAGCAGCCCGGCACCTGGACTCTGGCTGGGCTGCGTGTTCCACTGTCTGTCCTTCTGTCCATCCACAGGAAGACGTGTATCATGCTACCACCCAGCACTTAGTGGAAGGTGTTGTTTCTGGATACAACGCAACAGTGTTTGCTTATGGCCCCTCAGGTACTGCCTAGCAGCATCCCAGGAGGGGGCAGGGCTGGTGGCCTCGGGGCTGTCCCTACCAGCACAGACGGAGCACTGATCATGGCCCAGCCAGTGCTGCACTGGTCTCCGTGTACCTGTTGGCTCCTTCCATCCTTGTAGCAGCCCCAAAGTCCAGGTAGAGCCATCCTTTTCCCACAGACGAGAAAGCTGAGCCTCAGAGACATACAGTGGCTGCTGCCCCAGGTCACACAGCTGGTAGGAGTGCATGGGGACCCAGCCGCACCTGCATCTTACTGCCCACAAGGACCCACAGGCTTGTCCATAGCTCCTAGAAGGCTTGACGGAGGTCCACAAAGCTGTGCCACCTCTTGTTTCCTGAAAACTGTGATCGCAGAGGGCCAGGGCAGATGGGGAAACCAAGGCCTGAGATGCGCCTTGCCCAGAGTCACAGCCTGTTGGTGTCATTCATTCAGAAGATGAATGTTCATTCAGAACACCTACTGTGTGCCAGGCACTGGCAGAGGAAAAGCCATCTGATCCTGGGTTTTGGGAGCAGGGACAGGGGAGAGAGGCATCCTTGGCGACAGCTCTCTTCCTGTTATTGTAGGAATAGCACCCATGTCTCAGAACTGGGGGAGGGGCACACACCCCGTGGTCTTTCCTGCTCCCCTCGTTATTCAGCCTGCGTCTACACGATGTTCCCGGTGCCCCTGCGCCCATGGTTTCTCCCACAGAGGAGCCATCAGACGCTTCCGTGTTCCCAAAATGGAAGATGAGCACGTCTGAGTGTTCAGGACCGTTTGGCCAACATAGAGGAGGTGTGAGCCATCTCTTAGGGGCGCATGTCCAGGTGAGTCAGGAATGCCCGCCGTGGTGGGTGTCCCCCCGCAGGTGCAGGGAAGACCTACACCATGTTGGGGATGGACGCGGAGCCCGGGATCTACCTGCAGACCCTCGCCGACCTCTTCCGGGCTATCGAGGAGATCCGTGACAGTGCAGACTGCAGCGTGTCCATGTCCTACCTCGAGGTGAGCCCGCCTAGCTGCCTCAGCTGCCCTATCCATGACATGGGTGCAACCATTCACTACAGCCCTCTGTGTGTGGCCCCTGATGCCCACCGGCCTCATGGAAAAGCCTTAGCCCTCTGGGCATCTGAGACTGCTCTGGGGATGCAAGGCCCCTGTGATCATTAAGTCCTGCCCTGCTTTTGCACCAAAGCTACTTTCCCGCTTTTGTCCCTCCTCCCAGATTTATAATGAAGTGATCCGAGATCTCCTGAACCCATCCTCTGGGTTTCTGGACCTGAGGGAAGATTCTAGGGGCAGCATCCAGATCGCAGGCATCATGGAGGTCTCTACCTCAAACGCCCAGGAGGTGAGGGTCACGGAGGGAAGTAGGCCTCAGCCTCGGCAGCCACCCTCGCCAGAGCTCACCAGCAGAGCCGCACCCGCAGCCCCGCCCCCCGTTGTTTCTTGGCTAATGGGGTGACAGAGGCTGTGCTTGGAGCAGACATCGCTGATAGACCACAATGCCCTTAGCAGCATCCCTTGTGGGGTTGGGTCAGGGAGCCTTCCTGCTTGTCCTCCCTCTACTGCGGCTCGCTGGCTTGGTTCCCATGGCAGCTTGTGCACAAACAGGTTTCAGCCTGCCTGCCAGCCAGCGAACCCATATGACTGTGGGGTTCTGTGGTGGAAAGTTCTGGGACTGCCCTTGGCTCTGTGGGGAAGAGGAGGGTAATCCAGTGGTGGTGTCTGCAATGCACAGAGCAGGGGGAGGGTGGTACAAGCATCCACAATGGTCTGTTCCTGCTGGACTGGTTGACGGAGGATTAATCGGTCACTCCGTGCTGCAAACCAGAAATTGCTTCCACTGGATGAGGTTCTGTTGGCAAAGAGCTGTCCAAGAGGGCTCAAGGAACCAGCGCTCCTCTCTTGGATTGGGTGGTTCTGGAGGGAGCATGTGGCCTCCCATGGGCCCCGACCACCCACCCAACCCCACCTGTGTCTTCAGATCATGCAGCTGCTCACCAAAGGCAACCGGCAGCGCACGCAGGAGCCCACGGCCACCAATAAGACGTCCTCTCGCTCCCACGCCGTGCTACAGGTCACCGTGCGCCAGCGGAGCCGTGGCCCAGATTTGGTGGAGGAAGTGCGCGTTGGGAAGCTCTTCATGGTGGACCTGGCAGGCTCAGAGCGGGCATCGCAGGTTCTCTGACGTCCCTCCCACCCCTCCCACCTCCCCACAGTTACTCACCTGTGGCCTGTGAGCAGGGTGCTGCCCCTCCTTGTCCAACAGGTTTTCAGTGCTTAGAGCTGTACTTGGCCCAGAGAGGCATCACTCATTAACCAGTGATAGAGTGAAGGGAGTCTCAATGCGGGTTGAGTGGCCAAGTTCACTGAGCCAGTGTTTACAAATTTATGGTTCCTGCGTGGCTGGCTCTCCTGTTGGGTGAACATCACCCAGACCCAGGGAGCTCTGAGCCTCTGGGGAAAGAGAGTTATGTGAGTGGATAATTATGGCACAGGTGGGCCTGTGCTTTGAGATTCAGGGTCTGCATGGAGGCTGTGGGAGCCCAGAGGAGGGCTGGATGGTGGGGTGGGGTCTTAGGGCTGAGCCTGAGAGGGGCATTAGGAGTTTGGTGGGATGCAGGGAAGGGCATGTCAGGTGGAGGGAACATGTGTGTCAAGCATAGCTGTTGGGAGGACGGCGCCCAATTTACTGTGGACCGACCTGGCTGATGGCCCCGACACTCCTTCTGAGGGTCCCACTTGCCTGTCCCTGAGCTCTTGTTTCACCTGTCCTTTGTGGCAACTGTCACTGGGAAAGGGCAGCTTATCTTCTGCTGTCCCAGGCACCTGAGCCTTCTTTGAGGGCAGGACCCAGCCCAGGGCCGGGCTGGACAGAGGCAGTGTCCACATGGTAATGTTATCAACAAATGGCCCTTAGCTGATATGATCCACGTAACCGCCAGCACAGTGTAAGGTGGGCAGCAATGTGGAGCTGGGACCTGGCAGTGCTGTGACTTGGCCGTGTTAGGTGGTGGGTCCAGGCTTTGGACCTGGGGGCATTTTCCCAAATCCCTGCCTTCTGCTGCTGTGATATTTGTCTTCCAGTTTTTGATCACTGAGTCATTTTATCCATTCGCTGACCTGCCCTGGGCCTGGCTTGGTGCTCCAGTTGCTAAAATGAGCAGGGCCTGGCCAGCTGCTAGAGTCAGACTGGTTTAAAATGCAATGTGTTTGTAGAAAATGTGAGGCACAGGAGGGCCAGGAGACCAGGAGCTGACTGCCATTGGAAAGATGGTCTTTACTCAGTTCTAAGAGGAAGGGGCACGGGATGCCACACGGGGCCGCATGGGGCAGCACCAGGGCTGGTCAGGAGGCAGGGGGTGATGCTGTGGGGGAGAGCCTGCTTATGGTTTCTGGGGGAAGGCAGGGGAGAGGTGAGCGGGCCGGGGACTGGCTAGTCTGAGTAATTCCAGTGGGCTCTGGGGCTTGGGGCTACCCTGGTTGTCTGGTCCCTGTGGGGTTTTAGGAGAGGGGACAGTGGCCCAGAGTGGGATGGTGGATGTGTGGGCTCTGGGTTGGTGGTCTGCATTTGAAAGGGGTACTCCAGATGAGTTGTTCCTTATCTCCAGGAATTGCCTGATCCTGGAGGGGGCAGTCGCTCCAGGGTCCGCAGGGATGTCAGTTGTCAAAGCATCAGGGTTCAGATAATAAAGGACACAGTTGGCACACAGACAGATGTGGGTGCGGACAAGTCACGCAGGTGAAGCCCCGTTTGATGGAGGTCTGGGACTCTGGCCTGGTCTAGCTGGGCCTGGCTGTGTCCTCGGGACAAGATGGCCAGGGTTGCAGGGACAGAGTCCAGGGTCTGAGTCCTTGCTCTCACTCTGCTCTGACTTGCAATGTGCCTTTGGGTAAGCCATTGCCCCTCTCTGGGCCTTGGTTTTGTTTCAGCTGTATATTCAAGTGGCCTACATGGGCTAGTTTTACCATCTGCTTGGCACTCGCGAGCTGTCATTTCTTCATAGAAAATCACTTAGAAAAGACTGTGCTACAGGGCATGAGGTCTCTGAGAAAGCCCCCTAACTTTGTGACACGGACGCATGATGTGAGCAGCTGCCCTGGCTCTGACCACGCCAGCAGCTCCGGTGCTGCCCTGCACTAGCTCCCACTTTTTTTTTTTTTTTTAAAGATTTTATTTGTTTTTTCATGACACACACACACACACACACACACACACACACACACACAGAGAGACAGAGACAGAGACACAGGCAGAGAGAGAAGCAGGCTCCATGCAGGGAGCCTGATGTGAGACTCAATCCCCTGGGCTGAAGGCAGTGCTAAACCGCTGAGCCACCTGGGCTGCCCCCAGCTCCCACTTAATGAAAGTAGTAGCTGGCATTTATCGCTTGCTTCTGTGGGCCCAAGCCTGCCCTAGCCTGTTGTACATTATGCACTAATTCCTCACCATAACCCCATGAGGTCAGAAGATTGCACCTTTTGGCAAAAGAGGAAGACGGGACAGACTAGGAGATCTGTTAGAGATTCTCAAACCATGCTCCAGGTTGACTCCAAAATCCATGCCCTTAAAGAGAAAAATAATTTTTTTTCCTGATTTCACATGTACTAGAAACACAGTGCAGAAAATATGGAATATAGGGATCATGGGAAGAAAGTAAGAGTGCCCACCGTGCTTGCACTTGGAAGTATTCACCACGAGGGCAGTTTGGCTCCCTCACACATCTTCCTTCGAGCAGCCCCTTCTGTGAGCCGGGCAGTGCCAGGGTTCTGGCCTCCGGAGACACTTGGCCATCGCAGAGCCTGGGATCCAGCGGGGAGTGGACAGGAAGATGGGGATCACGGCAGAGAGCAGGGCAGTTGCTAGGGAGGCCCAGTGATGGAGGAAACAGGGCCACAGAGAGTGAGAACAGGGAGCCCCTGTGCCAAAGGTGAGGAAAGTTCTGGCATGGGGAAACCCACACGCCCGTCTGCGCCTCGTACAAGTGGGGTTATTGTGCATGGATGTCCCTCTAATCCGGGTCTCATCTCCTTTAATGAGGAGCACACCATTGCCATCTGCATGGAGCTCTGCTGTGTTCCCTCTTGTGGCCACGTAGTGCCCCACACAGAATCCTGTCACCTCCGGGCCCCAGGCAGTGCAGTGCATGCTGTCTGAGCCACTCGGGCCCAGACCTCGTCCTCTCCCACCCAGACCCAGAACCGCGGCAAGAGGATGAAGGAGGGTGCCCACATCAACCGCTCCCTGCTGGCACTGGGCAACTGCATCAATGCGCTCAGCGAGAAGGGCGGCAGCCGGGCGCAGTACGTGAACTTCCGAGACAGCAAGCTCACACGCCTGCTGAAGGTACAGCCATGGGCCCGCATCGCTGGGGGCTTCCCTGCCAGGAGGGAGGCCCAGACCTGGGGCTGAACACTGCACCCCCGCTGGGAACCCCTGAAGGCAGGAAAGCATTGTAGAAACCGTGACTGGTCACTGTTTGACAGCTCCATCCCTCTGAGTGTGGGCGCGGGCCAGCCTGGGCTTACATATTCCCAGCCACAGGGAGCTCACTACCTTACTGAGGCTGTCTGTCCCATCTTGGACGCTCTGACAGTGAGATATTCCCCCCCTATTCTGGGATGGACACTGCCCCCTCTATTCTGTAGCATGGGTGAAGGTGAACAAATGGTCAAAACAATAAGTAAATGTCCCTGTAGATCTGGCTTCTCAATATAATCTGTTCTCATCAGAGCAGAAGTCCGAGGGGGTGGGCCTGGAACAGATGTCACTTTGTCTGAGTGTCCCCTCCCCGAGTACCAAACTCTTGGTCCTGGTATCACCTGCCATGCTCAGGGCTTGAAGCAGGAACCTCAGAGGGCTGGGATGGGAGGGAGATATTACCCTTACCCCCAGCTTGGACCTTCCGCTGCACAGGATGCCCTGGGAGGGAATAGCCGGACCGTGATGATCGCACACATCAGTCCAGCCAGCACGTACTTTGAGGAGTCTCGGACCACTCTGCTGTATGCCTACAGGGCAAAGAACATCAAGACAAGGGTGAGGCCCCCATGTGCTCACTCATCTGCTTCCCCACTCACTGAATTCTAACTCAGTGCTCCCTGCAGAACCTCTAGGGGAGGCTCCCATCCACCGCAGGGCTCCCAGCATGCTGAGTTCCTGGGCACCTGACATATCTGTCCCACTTCTCGTCTCTGAGATGGACACTGGCATTGAGTTTCAGGCCCCCAAGTCCAGGAGGACCTTATCTCAAGATCCTTAATTACATCTGCAAAGACCCTTTATCCTCATGAGGCCGCAGTCTTGGGGTTCGGGGTGTTTATGATGTGGACTTAGCTGTCAGGCACACTATGAGCCCTTGATGTTTTGATTGAATTTATCGCCACCCTCTCCCCAGGAAGAGGGGCCTATTATCTTTCCATTTTGCAGCCTGGGCAGCTGAAGCATGGAGAGAGATAGGGCAACTTCTCCAACCTTCTCGGCCCAAGCAGAGTTGGTGTTGCCACCCAGAGAGCCTGGCTGCAGCTCATTGCATGAGCTGCTGTGCCGCTTGGCCACACTGCAGCGTTCAGTGTAGAGGATTCATCTCCGAGGGCTGTATGCAGGTGCAGGGACACCACACATGTATGCTGCCCAGGGCACACAGGCCTAGTGGTCAGCGAGGGGAGGTGTCACTGGCTGTGGTTCTCATTGCCCACAAACAAGGGATGAGCCCTTCCCACTGTGCGGCTCTGAGTGAGGTGCCAGGATAGCCTCTGCTTTCAGCCAAACTTTGAGCTTAGCTATGGGGTGAGGCAGATGGCAAATATGACCTCCCACAGATAAGTGTGTCACTTCCAATTGTTGTGAGTGCTCTCTCCGTGACAGCCACAGGGTGCTGCAAGGAAGAGCGGTGGAGAAGACAGAGTTCAGGGGGTCAGTCGAGGACACCGGGCCCCGAGTGAGGGATAGCCTGGGTGTGCAGGCTCAGGACTGTCAAACAAGGTGTTTGTGCCTCATGACCAGGACTTCCACCCTCCTAATTCAACAAAGATAAGCTTGGGCTCATGTGCTCCAGGAGGCTGTGTCACTAGGAAAGCCCCAAAGTAACCGTCAAAGGGGACAGGGCCATCAAACTGGTGCATCCCTCCCATGGACCGCTTTGCAGCTGTTGGAGAGAATGGGGCAGACAGACGGCCTCCCAGACACATCACCGGATGAAAAAAGCAAGTTAAAGAAGAAAAGTTCTGGGGAGTGCCCAACTGACTCAGTAGGTAGAGCATGTTGACTCTCAATCTCAGGGTTGTGAGTTCAAGCCCCACGTTCAGCATGGAGCCTACTTAAAAAAAAAAAAAAAAACGTTAAAAAAGAAAATAATAGCCCTGGTCTGATATAATTTACATAGAAAACCAAAGCTAAACCTGTAGCAAGAAACTCCCCCTCTATGTCTCTGTAGGTGTATATACGTGAGCAAAACCACACAGAGGAAGATCCAGAGGGCACACATCAAAGTTACGCAGTGGTTATCCATGGGGAGGGTTTTTAAAAAGACTCTTGATGGATCATTTGAAATTTCTTCACTGGCAAAAAATGCATGATGGAAAATTTACCATCTTAACGAATTTCAGTGAACAGTTCAAGGGCACCGAGCACATTCCCGCTGCTGAGCTGCCATCCCCTCATCTGGTTCTGGAATGTACCATCCCCGTGACACACTGATACCCTGGCCCCACCGTCTACTTTCTATCTGGGAGTCTGATGACGCTGGGATCTCATGTGGGTGGGGTCCCCATGTCCATCCTTCTGTGTCTGGCTTGTGTCACTCATCCTCTCGTCCTCAGGGTGCATCCCTGCGGTGGCAGGTGGCAAGGTTCCTCTCTTTTCAAGGCTGAGGTGTGTCAATCTGAATTTTCCCAACGAAATGTGCTGGCGTCCTTGTGGTGTGAATATGTCACGCAGCAGGACGGTTCCCACAAGCTCTGACCTTGGCCGCGTGTCCCATCCACCAGGTGAAGCGCAATCTGCTGAACGTGTCCTACCGCATTGCACAGTACACGGACGTCATCTCTGACCTGCGCAGGGAGATCGAGCACCTCAAGTCCAAAATTGAGAAGCAGGAGGGGGAGAAGAGAGGTAAACCTGGTGTCTGGGAAGCACAAAGTAGAGCCAAGCTCCTGGGACCCCTGTGGCTGTGCCACCCCACCCAGGGCATGTGGCGTGGCCTTCGGTGCCAGCCCGCCATGTGCTGCCTGCCGTCTCCGGGCCCCTGGTGGCAAGGAAGGGCTGGCTTCCCTGCCTTCTCCCCAGCTCCTCCTCTACCTTTCCTCTCCTTCTCACCCTCCCACATTCTTGTTTTTTCCTTCTCCCCAGATCAGTTTTTCTTTAAAAACATAATCTTCCACTCTGGAATAATTTTAGATTTACAAAAAAAAAAGTTGCAGAATAGTACAGAGAGTTCTCTGCTTCCCCTAATGTCAGCATCTAAATCTGTGTTTATTTGCTGTGGCAAAGCTCACACAACTTAACATTTACCGTCTTCAAGTGCGTACATGGTTCAGTGGTATTTGTCTAGTCCACAGTGTTCTGCAGCCACCATCTCCATCTGGTTCTAAAGCATTTCCACCTTCTCCCCAAACAGATCCCATGTCCATCACACAGTTTCTCTCCATTCCCCCTTTCTCCCCAGACCAGTCTTAGGGTAGACCTTCCTTAGGGGTGAGCATATCATAACTTCTCCAAAAATTATAAAATTAATCAGTAAGTTAAAAAGATATCTTTAAAAGCACCAGTAAGAAAGTCAGGCACACACACATGTATATATATGTACATACATACCTGCATCCATACATGTTCTTATGCCTGATTAAGATAAGCTTTGCCATAACAAATGCAGGATTTTTGAAAATCGATAAGAAAGAACAAATGAGCCAAACCTGGGGGAATAAATAGATGATTCAAAGAATTCTTAGTGGCCAATAAACAGGGAAAGATTCTTTTTTTTTAAGATTTTATTTATTTATTCATGAGAGACACAGAGAGAGAGGCAGAGACGCAGGCAGAGGGAGAAGCAGGCTCCATGTAGGGAGCCCGATGTGGGACTCCATCCCAGAACCCCAGGATCACTCCCTAAGCCAAAGGCAGATGCTCAACCACTGAGCCACCCAGGTGCCCATAGAGAATGATTCTTAATTGCATCAGGAAACAGACACATATTGAAATAATTTTCACTGATCAGATTGGCTGAAGTTAAAATGTCAGGTAATAGTAAACAGATGATATAAAATACAGTATGTAGATGGCAATGTGAACACTCTTACTGGGAGTGTGAATTACCCTGTGTCTTTGGGAGGCCAGCTTGGCAGCATCTGTTCAAACTTAGAGCGTGCGTGTTCTGTGCCCTAGCACTCTCACTCCTCCAGATCCACCGGGGGGCCCATGTTCTCCTGTGCCCAGGAAGCTGGGGGACCATAGTGTGCCCATCATGGGGTGGGGATGGAGGTCTGGATGAACAAACTGATGTGCCCCCTGACTCTGGTTACGGAGGCTGGGCAGGCCCATCTGTGTAGCCAGACCCCACGTAGGCATGTTGCTCACATTTTTTATTATGGGAATTTCCAACACTTGCTGAAGAAGTCAAGAATGGCATACCCCAGCCAGAGCCACCACCAGGCTCACTCGCTGTGTCCTCCCCACGCTGCCCCCATCCCATCATCTGGAGGTGAATTCCAGACATCATACCACTGTACTCAGAGATACGAGAGTACGTACTCCCTATGAAACAGAGACTCCACCAACACAAAACTACATGCCTTTTCCATGGCTAGAAAATGTGTCCATGTCTGTGGTGTCATCAGATGGTTGGTGGGGGTGCAAGCTTCCAACAAGCCCGTCGGTGTCATCCGGCCACACCTTGAATGTGGCCTCTTCTCTTCCATGAGCACCCCCTCTTCCCTTTTGTGGTTTTCCTTTTGATTCTTGCTGAAGACACAATCCTTTGTCCTGTGGATTTTCTGACTGTTGGCTTTGCCAATGGCTCTGTCCTCTAAGCTCCTATACAAGGGCAGTTGTACTAAATGCTGGGAAAAGGGGTTTTCAGACTTTCATTAAAAGTTGGAAATTGAGGGCATGTTGTATGAAGGGATGCGGGTGATAGCTGGCAGGTCCCTGACACCGTAGCCACACCAGTGACTGGTCCGGGGACTCCATAGAGGTGGTACCCCAGGAACAGGAGGTCACGGAGCTCAGGTCCTCAGGTTGGTGTCTGGATCACCTGGGAGGATTTGGGAGTCACCAAGAAAACTAAGAGAGCAGTGGTGAGGAGAAACTCCAGAGCCAAGTGTGAGCATCTTCCACAGAGAAGGGACAGTGGCCATGGCATCCCGGAGGCACTGCTGAGAGGCTCTGTTGAGTCTTCCTCCGGCCTTTTGTTGTCTCCTTCCTTGCACTGGCTGTAGGTTTATTATTTTTTAAAAAGATTTTTTTTATTTATTCATGAGAGACACACAAAGAGAGAGAGAGAGAGAGAGAGAGAGAGAGGCAGAGACACAGGCAGAGGGAGAAGCAGGCTCCATGCAAGAAGCCTGATGCGGGACCCGATCCCAGGACCCCAGGATCACACTCTGAGCTGAAGACGGTGCTAAACCGCTGGGCCACCTGGGCTGCCCGTAGTTTATCCTTCCTTCACTAGCTCCCTGAGGTCACTGCTGTCATTTGACATGAACCTGTCTGGATTGTGTTCTGTGCAGCGTGGTAGACACGGATGTGTCCAGATAGGGATGCATGGTTTATGTGATATATGTCCATGGGGCAGGGGGTTGACTTTAAGGTTTGACATAAAATGACATTAGTCTATGGCTATTGCTCTGTACCTTGTTTTTCTCACCCAGTGGTGTGTCCTGGTGGCCTGTGCAATGGGTCTGCCCCATTCTCTAGTCTCTCCAACAGCTGCAGAATATTCCACTAGAGTCTGCAAATCTCATCCCCTTTGATGGGCACTTTGGGGCTTTCTAGTTACTCGGTCTCCTTGGGCACATGGGTGCCTATTTGTTTTAGGTGATTTGGCTCAGGGTTCTGTGAGAACAAAAGGGTGAAGGAAGTCTGCAAAGAAAAGGGGCTGTTTTTGATGCCAGACTGCTTCCCAGGTGGTCAGCAGAAGGCTGGCGGGTGAGTGGGGGTGAAAGATGGGGTTGTCGTAGAGAATTTGCAAAGTTAGGTGGTGACCAGGACACTTGGACTTCTTTGGAGTCAGTGCTGAACAGGGAGGCATACTGTAAGGACCTTTACCCTGATGGCCTCTTAATTATTGGGAATGGCCCTAGGTGGTCTGTACTGGGAAGGCGGGCAGTGTCATGAGGGATTGGTGGTCTCATGGTGAGCCCTGAGGGCATGATGGGATTCCCTTGGGTCCTGCTGTGGCATGCCTGGGGTAGTAGTGGGATATTGGTGTGCATGTCTCTGCCAAGAGCATTATGAGCATCTCCAGGGTACCAACTACTCCCCCATATCTTGTTTTAATGACTACAATGGTCAGGTATTCAGATGCATGGTTCATTTTTCCCATCTCAGATTGCTTCGCATTTAAGGAAAAAGTGCCCCTTGACCACTGCCCTCCAGGTCAGGGGAACAGACTGTGTGTGGTCAGAGTGGAGCTACCATGGGGCAGTCAGGGAATACCATCAATTAACCATGGACAACTATTAGGTAGGAGCTTACATGGGAAACAAAAAGACAAAACTAGTTTGCTCTGTGAAGCTTACATTCTAGTAGGAAAGTCAGGGGCCAAACATGGATCACAAAATGTTTATCAATTACCAATGTGCAGAGGACTGTGAAGAAGAAGGCAGGATGTTATCAGAACAAGTGGCAGGTGGACCCAGATTGAGAATCTGAGAGGGTTTCCCTGAGGAAGTGAGTGAAGTCTGAGTTCAGACACACCCCTCCTTGGATTCCTGAGATGCAAATCCAGGTAATCTGACCCCAAACCAGGTAAAGAGGCCCTCTAAACCATCCATTGGATTATCTAGCCATCCATCCATCCATCCTTTCCGCTCTTATCCATCTATCCATCCATCATCTACCCACCCACCCCCCCATCCACACATCCATCTCTCCATCTCTCCATCCATCCATGATTTACCCACCCATTCATCCATCTATCATCTAACCATCTATTCACCCATTATTCACCTATCCATCCATCCACCCATCCATCATCTACTCATCCATCCATCCATCCATCTATCCATCCATTATTCATCCACCCATTCATTCATGTATCCATCATTCACCCATCCATCCATCCATCCATCCATCCATCCATCCATCATTTACCTACTCATCCACCCATCAACTACCCATCCACCCACCTATCCGTACATTTATCTCTCCATCCATCCATCATTCACCCACCCATCCATCATCTACTCATCCATCCATTTTTCATTGACCTATTCATCCATCCACCATTCACCCATCCATCCATCCATCATTCATCCATCCATGATTTACCCACCCATTCATCCATCCATCATCTAACCATCTATTCACCCATTATTCACCTATCCATCCATCCACCCATCCATCATCTACTCATCCATCCATCCATCCATCCATCCATTATTCATCCACCCATTCATTCATGTATCCATCATTCACCCATCCATCCATCCATCCATCCATCCATCCATCCATCATTTACCTACTCATCCACCCATCAACTACCCATCCACCCACCTATCCATACATTTATCTCTCCATCCATCCATCATTCACCCACCCATCCATCATCTACCCATCCACCCACCTATCCATACATTTATCTCTCCATCTATCCATCATTCACCTACCCATTCATCCATCCATCCATCATCTGCCCATCCATTCATCCATTATTCACCCATTATCCATCCATCCACCCACCCATCCATCCATCCACCTATCTATCATCTGTCCATCCACTCATCCATCCAAACATGTGTATAGAGTTCTTGGTCCAGACCACTACAAGCATTGAGTTCCACCTTGGCTTAGGGAGCATTGCTCCTGGTGCAACTAACTCTTTTCCTGCCCCCAGTCATGATCCCCCCCAGTGATGGAGAGGAGGATAGCCGCCTGCAGATGAACAAGATCCGGGCACAGCTCATCGGAGCCTTCAAGGAGCAGTTGGAGATGCGGCGCAGCCTGGTGGAGCTGGAGAACACCAACATCGAGCTTCATGTTGACACGTCCCGCCACCTGCTCACCATTGCAGAGTGAGTGTGCCCATTCACCCAGGGCCCAGATGCCATGCATCTGCACAGGGCAGGGAGGCAAGCCAGGACACAAGGGGCCACTGGGAAAGCCCTTTTTTGCTATTGTGCAGCCTCTACCTCCTGCAGGTCCCCCAAGGGGACTTTAGTGAAGGGCACCTTCTCTTCCCAGGCAGGATTCATGGCCCAATCCCTTCCTGCTCTCCTGTCCCTGTTGCTAAGCTGGGCCGGATGGGGAAAGGCTTGCAGTTCCTTTTGATTTCCTTGTCTCAAGCTAGAGTCCAGAGTCAGCCCTGGCAGGTTAGGATTAACCCCATTTTACATAAGAGGATGTTGAGGCTCAGAGGGGATGTGGGTTTATCTAAGGTTGTACACCCACTAGGCCAGGACTCATCTACCCATCCACATATACTTGCTATTTGCACCTACTGTGAATAGACTGACCACACATGGAGGGACTGGCCATGCAATTTGTCATCTGGAGTGGGATGTGTTTAAGAGGGTGAGGGGGTGCTATTTATGCTGGGACAGCGGGTGTGCCTGGTCCTGCCCCGGACAAATTAGCACACCTGGCTCCCCTGCTTACAGTAACTAACATGGAGTGTTGGGGCCCCAGCCCATTTCTTATCTTGTCCTCCCCACATTCTCCTCTTCCTGCTTCTTCCTGTTTCTTTTCCTTATTTTTTTTTAATTTTTATTTATTTATGATAGTCACACACAGAGAGAGAGAGAGGCAGAGACACAGGCAGAGGGAGAAGCAGGCTCCATGCACCGGGAGCCCGACGTGGGATTCGATCCCGGGTCTCCAGGATCGCGCCCTGGGCCAAAGGCAGGCGCCAAACCGCTGTACCACCCAGGGATCCCTATTTTCTTAATTATACACACAGTGTGAGATCTGCACTGGAGGAATTCTTATACCAGGAAAGGCTCTCTGTCCACCTGTTGCTGCGTCCCCCCACCCCACAGTGTCCGTGGCAGTTCACACCCAGCCTGGTGACCTGTCATCCTCTTTGAGGTTTTGCCCCGAGTGGGGTCATCACAGCTAACCTTCAAAGCCCCAGGTGTACTGTTGCCATTAGGTCCCACGGCTGAGGAAAGCAGGCTCAGTGGGGGCACGTTTGTGTATAGGTGGCCTGAGGCCCCCTGGGCAGAGCCGGGTTTGGGGGTGGTGGGCTGGAGGCAGCAGAGTCCCGTGCTTAATCATTCAGCAATCCTGTGTAATGTTCACTGCCTCTTTATTTCCTTCCAATTTTTGTTTGTGCCCAGTTTTTACAGCCATCAGGTGGCAGTTGTCACGCCCAGGCCTGTGGGTAGACCAGCCCTGGCGTGGCTTGCACCCTGACCCCTGACCCCTCTGTTGTGGCTGCAGCTGGGAGCGTGAGAAGACCCACCAGCATGCACACAGGGACAGGACATCAGAGAGGGACGAGGAGGCAGCAGAGGCTGATGCAGTTGGGGATGAGGGCGAGTCTGTGGAGCCACACGAGGTGGCTCTGGCCAGAGAGGAGGTCAACATGCTTTTGGCTGAGCAACGGAAAACTGCAGCCCTCAAGGTAGGGAGGAGAGTCTGCACATGTGTGGTCACATCAGCAGTGTGAACACAGTGCCCCGGGTCAGGCCTACCACAACCAACCGGCCTGTAGTTGGGAGCCAGGCTCAGGAAGTAGAGATAAATGGTTCCACATCCCCTGGGGATGTGACCTGGGCTGACTGCAGAGTCCATGCCCTTCATGCTAGTGATGGCAGCAGGGGGTGGCAAGGGTCAGCTCGCAAGAGGACCAGCCCCTGGGGGACCAAGGAGCAGTGGCCGTGCAGACGGGATAGCCCCTGCCCGCCCATCTGCACAGGCAGCTTAAAGGCAAAGCCTCCAGCTTAGAGGGTCTCATGGGCAAGCGCTTTGACCTGGTCCATGTTTTCTGGGGGCATCTCACTCCGTCTTCCCCGGCTCAGGTCTTCCTGACCTGGGCAAGGGCCAGAGGAAGCCCGGTTCCTCCCTGGGGAAAGAAGCCTCTAACACTCCTGTATCTGAGAAGAGCTGGCTATTTCCATGAGCTGTTAATGTGGTAGCTCATTCTTTTGCGATACTGCTTCAGAGAAAGGGCAGAGCTGGCATGGCTGCAAAGCTGGGAAGTGCCCTGGAGCAGCCACTGGATCAGCACATTAACATTAGCCTGCTCAGTGCTCAGTGCTCAGGGGTGTGTTCCGGCTTATGGAGGAAGCATCTGCTAAGGTCCAGGTACTGACAGCAGGGGACACTTACTTCAGTGAAGAGCCACAGAGCCTAGCTGAGAAGCTCCTCCTGTTGCTGCATCTCCCCTGGAGATTATGGGATCTCCCTTCGAAAGTCCTCTAATATTAAAAATAAGAATGATGCCTTTTGTTTAAACCAATAATGTGCATGAGCAGAGAGCATGACTTCAAGAGTCAAATATTGGTATTGAGATACAGTGTAGCATGAAAATGAGTCCATCCATTAGTGAGTTAACCAGTGAATCAAGAACAAATCGATGTTTTAAGTGTCCAGCTCCATGCCAGGCCTGGGGATATAAAGATGAAAAAGACCTTCTGTGTGACTTAAGCTGTCAGTGTGCTGGGACCCTCCCCACAAATGTGGGGAGGACCTCAGGCGGAGGGGAGGAGGGCCATGCCAGGGGGCTGAGCCAACTCTTCCCAAAGTTGCCCACTCCCAACCTCAGAGGAAGAGTGAAAGGCTGGAGCACGTCCTCCTGGGCCTCACCAGTGGTTGTCATCCTGACTGTGTCTGGGACCATGGTCCTGGGGGTGGGCACACCCAGCAGCCTTGGCTGCAGCCTTGGTTTCCCACAGTGGAGACAGCAGGGAGGTATGAGTCCTGGGGTGTGTTCTAAGATGCAACATGTTCATAGAAAATATGAAGCACAGGAGGGCCAGGAGACCAGGAGATGACCACCGTTGGAAAGATGGTCATATAGTTCCAGGAGAAGAGGGCATGGGATGCCATGTGGGGCCACATGGGGAAGCACCAGGGCTGGTCAGGAGGCAGGGGGGGGCACTGTAGGGAAGAGCCTGCTTATGGTTTGTGCAAGAAAGGTGAGCAGGTTTAGGATGAGCAGACTGGGGACTGGCTAGTCTGAGTAATTCCGGTGGGCTCTGGGGTTGAGGTTGTCTCAGTTGTCTGGTCCCTGGGAGATTGGGGCAGGGAGACAGTGGCCCAGAGCATGAGAGCCCCATGGAGGGAGGAAGTTTGGGTACAGGCACTAGGTTGGCTGGTGTACATCTGAGAAGTGTGCCCCTGGGTGAGTGGTTCAGGATCCTCAGGAACTAGCTAGACTTGGGAGGGTCAGTCCCTTCAGGGTAGGTGAGGTCCCAGGTGTGAGAGAATAGAACAGAGAAAATAAAGGACATGGTTAGTGCAGGGTGATGGCCACATGTCCCCTGAGCCCATAGATCATGTCGTGTTTTCATGGGTACAAGCTGCAAAGCTGAGCCAACAAGGATGAGCACGCATGGGACCACAGGCCCCATGCACCTGTCCTGAACCCCTGGTCTCTCTGCCAGGCCGGGCTGGAGCAGCGCCTGGCCAATGCCAAGAAGAAGGCCTCACAGCTGGAGAAGCTGCTGCCCACGCAGGTCATCAGTGAGGACCAGCGGGAGGTGCTACGGCTGCTGTGCCGGGCCCATGAGCTGGAGGTGGAGAACACGGAGCTGCAGGCCAACAATCTGTGCCGGAGGAACCTCATGTGCCAGAAGGACTTTGTGATCCAGCGCTACCACCAGCACCGGCTGCTCTGTGAGCAGCTCATCCAGGATCAGTGGCAGCTGATTCAGGGTGAGGCCGCCCCATCCCAGCCCCAGAGGGACGAGGCACTGCTCATGATCGGGGACAGTCCCAGTCCCCAGTGGCCTGGGGGCGGGGGGGGACAGCAGTCAGCCTTCAGCCCTCCCCTGTCTCCGGGCTCCTGTGCCCGGTTATGAAACCCTCTCCAGGTGTACAGGTAAGCGAGGAGTAGCCAAGCACAGTGTGCAAGGTGTGCTGGTTAGTGTGAGGGATCCAGGCACATGCACACACATGACATGTATGGCACAGACCATCCAGGGGGCAGTGAGGGTAACTGAAAGACCCCATATGGAAACCCCACTGTCTAGAAAATCCTCCTTCATCAGTTTGGACTATTTGCCTTCAAACTTCCATAAAAAAGAAGACACCATCTTCTCCACAAGTAGGGCTGTCACTCACGCCTGCTTTCCCGGCTTCGCAGGGGGTGGCATCACAGTGCCGGAGTCCCTGGCCAGGCGGCGCTGCCTGTACTTACGGGAGCTGGGCGCGGGCTCACTGAACCGCCTGCTGCTGCTGCACACCGTCATGTCCAGCTCCCTGCGGGTGAGTCCCGTGGACTGTGGCACCGCAAGGGGACCCTCAGGGATCCCCCATCCAGCCCTGAGCCAGGCGCCGGAGCCAGCAGCACTGGGCGGCCAAGCTAGTGGCCGGGCTTCCAGGAGGTTTGGGGAGGCCCTGAAGGTTTGCTAGCGGAGGCGCTCCTGAGCTGAGCATGAGGTGGACCGTGGTGCTTCACGGACCCCAGGAACGGCATTCTGGGGAGCCTTGGCTGGATCTGGTGTGTTAGCTCTCCTTCAGGGCATGCTGGCAGTCTCCTGCATGGTGGGTGGCATCTGGTGCCAATTCTGGGGACTCCTGAGGGAAGAGGGCTGGGGCAGGGCTCCGCATCCACTCTTCAGACAAAAGCTGTCATCACTGGCTGTACCCCTGCCTGCAGCTACGGCCCCCCGCCCCTCTGCTCCACCTTCTCAGGAGAGTAAAGGGGAGCCCTCCAGGCTTCAGGCAGAGTGGGTGAGGGGCAGTAGCCAGAAATGTGGCATGGGGAGGGGTCCAGGGATCTAAGAGCACATAAAGCCATGTCCCACCCCTGGTTAGAGGTCCCCATCCGAGGGCTCCCCACGTCTGCTGCTGCCAGCAGGCGCTGTGTCCCCATCTGGACTCCTGCTCTTCCCGTGTTTCCTGTGGACTGTGTCAGTCTCCCCAAGACACCCTCAGGTTTACTTCTTTATAAAAGGTATTACACTAAACCAGAACCGTCCCCATTAAGTGACCCCTCCCCAGCCCCTGGCACCACAATCTTCTTGGTGTCTCCACGGGTTTGATGACCCCAGGGACCTGAGAGCCCTTGTCCTTCCATGACTGGCTTATTTCACTGAGTATGACACCCTTCTGGTCTGTCCCTGTGGTGGCCGGTGTCAAGACGTCTTTACTATTTAAGGCCGAGAGAGGGATGCCTGGGTGGTTCAGTGGTTGGGCGTCTGCCTTCGGCTCAGGGCCAGATCCAGGGATCTGGAATTGAGTCCTGCATCGGGCACCCTGTGTGGAGCCTGCTTCTCCCTCTGCCTGTGTCTCTGCCTCTCTCTCTCCCTCTCTCTCTGTCTCTCATGAATAAATAAATCTTTAAAAAAAAAAAAAAAGGCCAAGAGGTACTCCGCTATGTGGACGGGCCTTGTGTTGGTGCCACCATGGACTTGGGGTATATCCACCTCTCGACTGTTGTGTGTACCGGTGCCATGAACGTGGACGTAGAAAGATCTGTTTGAGTCCCTGCCCTTAGTTCTTTGGCTATAAGCCTGGAAGTGGGATTGCTGGGTCACGTGGTGACTCTGTGTGGCTTCTCGAGGGCGTGCGGGCTTTCGAAGGTACTCTGACAACAAGCAATCTGCCTGTGCACCACTTTCACTCAAGGGTCAAGGCTATTCCCTGACACTCCCTGGTGCTTGCCTGTGCACACGGCATCCTTTCTGACTCTGTGCTGGGGAGGCCCAGTCAGAGGTGAGCCTCCCTGCTGGGTGGTTTCTTTCCAGCGATAGTGGCCAGGCAGACTTCTGTGGCCCCTCGCAGATCTGTGCATGATGCCTGTGTCCACAGTCCATGTCGCCTCCCTCAACTCCTCTTTCTGGCCCCAGGATGGCTCTGTTCTGAACACATCCCCCCCGCCGCCAGAGGAGGCCAGCCGAGACCAGCTGGACAACAGGAAGGACCTCCCATGGGGCGCCCAGTTCGAGCTGCCACCCATGCTGCTGGAGACAGACAGGTACCTGCACTGTCCCCTCTTCCGACTGGGCATTGCCGTGCCCTCAGCTGGCGGAGTGCAGCAGTAGGGACCAGAGGCCGGCCCTGGGGATCCTGGCTGCAGAGCCTCCCCTCGGGAAGTCCATCTAACGTTGCTTAAGATGAATAAACATATCCCAGGAGGTGCTAGCTCTGCAGGGTGGTTATGAGGCCAGGAGTGGGCTGCCAGAAAGGCCATTTTCACTTTACGTGTATTTTGTTCATGCTCCGCCGCTGTGTCCCACCCTCAATGCTTTTCCCCTCTCTTCTGTTGACTTTTCTTCCAACACCAGAACAGACCAGTAAACACAGCACTCACTGACTTGCCCCCTGGTTTTCACGTTAGCATTTGGCCAGTTTGTGTCCTTGTCTGAGCCACTCGAGCTGCCTGACCTGATGGAATGTCCAGGACCAGGGGGCTCACCGTGGCCACTTACTTCTCACAGTTGTGGAGCTGGGCGTCCAAAATGGAGGTGTGGCGGGGTGTCGCTCTGGCGAGGAGCACACGGCCGCATCCAGGCTCGTGTGGTAGAGACCGTGCACCTCCTCTCTTGGGGGACACGGTCCTGTGTCCTCAGGGCCCCACACACTGACCTCCCGAAGACCCCTCTCTGGATACAGTCACCAGGGTGTCAGAGCTTGGGGAGGGCACAGTTCAGGTCAAGTCACTGTGGTCACCTGGGTCACAAACATTGTGACATTTACCCCCAGTATGTCAGTATGCAGGTTCTGCAGCTGGGACTCCTCCCTTTGTGACCACAATGCAGTCAGTTAGCATCCTAGCAAAATCAGCAACACATCTTCAACATCCTCTTATCCTCCCTAGGGTCACAGTTCTCCAGGGTTACTCCCAATACCTTGGCAGCTGGTTTGTCTAAATCAGGGTGCAGTGAGGGCCTGGATGCTGCATTTGGCTGCAATGCCCAGGCTTGATCCATGCCCTTTGGGGGAATGAGAATACCAGGGTCCATCTTCGGTGCATGCACACATGTGCATATGTTGTTTGTGTATACACGTGTATGCATATGCACATGTGTGGTTTGTGTGTATGTTTCTTTGTGTGTGCATGGTTGCGTGTTTCGTATTTGTGTGTGTCATGTGTTTCATGTGTGTAACATGTGCATGTGCATATGAAAACAAAGTGCCCCATCCCCCCAGTCGAGACTAGATGCCTCGTCCACCTGCTCCTGGGCCCATGCTGCCTTCCTGCTCTTGGCTCACACCTATCTGAACTTGCACTTGGCCCATGATTAGAGAAGATGAGTGTTGACCCCACTCTGACACAGTGCTGATTGTAGGTTGCTTGCAAAGTGAGCCCCCACCTTCAGGTCTCAGTGTAGAGAGGAGGGGGCTCTCCCTGCCTGTTGCAGAGCTATTGCTGCAGCAGCTGGAACGGTAGCCACATAGCAGGCCAAGCTACCTGCAGGCCATGTGCTGGACACTGGTCCATGTTCCGCACGGCACAAGAGGAGCTGTGTCACCCGGCAGACAGGGTGTGCTGCTGCCACCTGCTGCCTCAGCTAAGGCATGCAAGCTGGTTCCCTTGGCAACAGCTAAGGCCGGCACAGGGGCCCTAGTAGGGAAGAGTCCCTGGGACCCTGCCCACAGGTAGTTGGCAGCCAGGCTTTATGTCAGGCTGACCAGTGCTTGAGTCCCGGGGATGCTGGTCATCCGTGCCCCAGGATCCTGGTCAAGTGGCTGGCTGGCCTGAGCCTCAGGCACCCTGTGTCTAGATGGGTTCAATGATACCTCCCTGCAGGGCTGTGCATGCCTGACACAGTGGGGACATGACACAGAGCTGCCGTGATGATGACAGCCTAATGTGAGCGGGTGGGGGATGGGAGCCGGTCCTCGCGTGTGAGCAGGACTTCCGGGCCAGAGCTGGGCCTCTGTTCCCATACCCCTTCCAACTTTCCTTTTTTTTTTTTTAATTTTTATTTATTTATGATAGTCACAGAGAGAGAGAGAGAGGCAGAGACACAGGCAGAGGGAGAAGCAGGCTCCATGCACCGGGATCCCAACGTGGGACTCGATCTAGGGTCCCCAGGATCGCGCCCTAGGCCAAAGGCAGGCGCCAAACCGCTGCGCCACCCAGGGATCCCCCTTCCAACTTTCCTGTTGCTTTTGGTCCCGATTCAGAATGCTTTTGGCTGCAAGTAAGAGAATTTTCGATGTGAATGACTTGATCTAAACAGGGTGTATTGTCTGATGAGAATTTGAAGGATGAGTGGACTTGGAGCTACTATTTAAATGACTTGATGATGCCTGTGTCCTTGGCATGCAATTAGTGTCTCCCCTTCGGGTCAAAGAGGTTGCCACTGCTCCACAGATCGTACCTCCATATAACCACACCTCAAAGAGGAAGGGAGGGCACAGGTGGTCTCATTCCACAGGTGGAAATAGGATTGGAGGAGCTCAGGAGCTTGCTGGAGGTTCACCATGAGGAAACACAGGCCAAGCATTTGTCTCTAGTTTGGGCTCCTGGCCACGGTGTTAGGGAGCCCTGCGCTCTGCAGATAGAATCCCTGAGGCCTCCCTGATCCGCACAGTGCTTGAACACCCCGTGTCATTGAGCTCGCTTGTGGTCTTCCCAGCAGCTCAGCATAT
The DNA here is from genome assembly GCF_018345385.1 of Vulpes lagopus. Classification (NCBI taxonomy): domain Eukaryota; kingdom Metazoa; phylum Chordata; class Mammalia; order Carnivora; family Canidae; genus Vulpes; species Vulpes lagopus. Next base: position 103,722,912 of record NC_054826.1, on the reverse strand, counting down.
TACCACTCCGATCTCGAAGATGGGAGAGCAGAGGTCAGGGACATGGGGACACTCATCAGGAAGCCTGGGTCTGATGCATGACATTTTGTTCTTATAGTCATTGATGACCTGTCTTGATGGGAGGCTGCTAGAAAACCCCATTCTTACAGACTAGACCCATAGGATAGGGGAAGTTCTGGCTGGAAGGTTGTCAGTGGTCCCTTCCCCTTCTAACGGCCCAAGTCTTCCTTCCACACGGGTCCTGGGCAAACTCTGTGTCTGCTCCAACCTCCTCTCCTTGCTGTGCCAAGCTGCTCCCTGCCCTAGGGCCTTTGCCCGGGCTGTCCCTGGCAAGTTTTTCTGCCAGCACTCAGCATAACTCTGCCATCATCATCCTTCGGGCCTCAGCTTAGACGTTTTGTCCTGTTCTGTTTCTACCACCGCTGATCTAACACCAGTTGGACATGCTGCAGCCCAGTTCTTTTTTTTTTTTTTTTTGTAACATTAAAAAAAATTATTCGAGAGAGAGAGAGAGATCGAGAGAGAGAGAAAGGCAGAAACACAGGCACAGGCAGAGGGAGAAGTAGGCTCCATGCAAGGAGCCCAATGTGGGACTTGATCCCAGGACTCCAGGATCACGCCCTGAGCTGAAGGCAGACGCTCAACAGCTGAGCCACCCAGATGTCCCTGCAGCCCAGTTCTGGCACGAACCCCGCCCCCCCCAGAGTTGCACAGTACCCACTGGTTAGGGCCTCTGTTCTCTACAAGATTGACCCCATGTCAGATGCCAGATGCCCTCTCTGTCCAGCTGACTACAACCTCGGGGTTCCTGCAGCCCCCTCAGGTTTGGTAGGGACTCAGCTCCTGTGCCCAGTGTGACCTCTGACCATGGCAGCATATAGACGCCACTTGCCCTGGCCTGATGCAGGCTGTGGCACCCCGGGATTCAGGCTCTGCTTTCCTCAGCTGGACAAAGGGCCGAGGGGCCCTTGCTGCTGGCTCAGCAGCTGCCTCTGTGTGTCACCCACAACAGTGGCTACAGGTCGTCACAAGGCACACCATCAAAAACGCTGGGAAAGCAAGATTCCCTTCTGCCTCCGCCGTCCCTCCGCATCCTGCTAACCCCTCCATCTCACGAGGTTGGTGTGCAGCCCTAACCAGGGCCTGGGCTCAGGCTCTGGTGAGGCCTCCCTGCCACTGCAGAGCTGTGGGGGGAGCTGTGGGGGGGAGGGGGCACAACAGGTGGAGGGGCTTGGGGGTAGGGGGAGGATGTGAATATTCACACCTCTGTGTCAGTAATTCCGGGCCTTTCCTGTGAACTGCCTTTAGAAAGCTGCCTGATGACTAGTGATAAGGAGTGAGTGCGCTCAGTCTGGATCTGTACTGAGGACAACCCTTGCCCCACAGGGAGCCCTCTGCCCTAGCGGGAGCTCTGGAAAGCTCAGGTCCCCTGGGGGAGGCCCTATCTGTGACCCCAGGTGGTGCGTAAAGGCCCTGGGCCCTCTTCCCGTGGGAGTGCCTCCTGGGTGTCCCAGATCCAGGGGTGGGCTTCTTCAGGCACCTTCCTTGGCCCTCCCCTACCCCCACCCTGCACCCACCCCCCCGCTGCTAAGAATAAACCACTTGCCTTGAGTCACTAGCCATGAGTCAGCTTCAGGGGCCCAGCCTGGGCCTGGCCAACCAGAGTGGCCCAGTGCTGTCTGACCATTCCTGCTGCTGGTTCCCTGTAGCAGTCGAGCTCCCTAAGTGTGAAGAATTTGGTCTCCAAGCTGTGCTCCCCCACTGGCCGGGACCTGGGTGCCTCGCAGGTGCCAGCGGAGGCTGGTGGCCTGGCCCTGAGCGCTCAGGCCCTGAAGGAGATGGCCGTGAGCACCAAGAGCATTGCCCTCATCGCAGCCACCCGGCGCTCCAAAGCACAGGACCGCGAGGGTGGCGGTGGCCGCTCCTCCATCCGCCTTCTGGAGGAGGTGGCCCTGGACTCCAGGGACCCGAAGGCCAGTGTCACCCCAGACCCAAGCCCAGCAGACAGGAGGTGGCCCCTCGCCAGCCCGGGCAAGGACTGTTCTACGGAGAGGAAGGCCAGGAGGAAGCGGTCACCCTCCCTCACCTGGAGCGTGCAGACGGTGGGTGGACACTGTTTGGCCACCTCGCCCAGTCCTGGGGTCCAGCTGGGACGGTGGGGGGGGGTCGGGACTGGCTCCCATAGTTACAGTGGACGCAGGAGGGCCCCAGGTGCAAAGTAGTCGGAGGGAGGACACCCAGCCCTACCACCCCTTCCTAATAGGAAGCTGCATGTGTGCATGGTTTCTGTAGGCAGGTCACAGTGCAGGCACCAGCTCTTGATCTGTTTCCTCCCTTAACATTCTTTCATAAATTCTCAAGTGTCTATATGATATTTGAATTTTAGTCCTGAAAAGATACATCACTTGGTTCTAGTGCATGTCACTAAATAGTAACCATGTGAGTCGTGAAGCACTGCCCACCACAAGGTACCCCTCTCCGACCAGAGCCTGGCACCAGCCTGGCACTCACGGCCTCCCACTGCCAGGGCTGAGCTCCACGCGCAGTCCCATTGCGCAGCCACTTATGGTTGTCTGCTCCCTGTTCCATGGCCAAGAGGTCGTCTTTCATTTCCGACCAATTCAGCATTCCTCTATGGGCAGTGTTCTTCATGTCTAGTTAACTTCTTGGGACATTGGACAATGTTGACCTCTGAACTCTCAACAACATTTAAGCAAAATCCAGCATACAGCAGAGCACCACACTGATTGCTCCCTGGCCACACTGATCCCTTGCTGGCCATAATGATCATGGTGGTGTGAAGTTATACTCACATGGGGGAGAGGGTGGGTTTGGCATGGGTTCCAGTCTGTGTGGAAGTGGTGTTCCCTTGATGAGGTTTCTTTCTGTCCTATACTTGGTTATATAAACTGGAGGAAGTGAGCAATTTTCTCTCTGGGCAAGCTGGCTGGTGGCCAGGGACCAGACAGATGTCATTCTACCCCTGCCAGCCACACAGTAGACATTTGCTGATTCACACTGAAACCGCTCTGGTAATCACTCAGTAGGATTAACAGTAGGACTGTAGCAGGGGTCAGAAGGTGAGGATACCAGTCAGGGCTCTGCAGACAAATGGAACCAGAAGGATGTGTGTGTGTGTGCATGACACAGATGCTCACACACTCAAACATACATTCACATGCACACAGGTCTCACACATAGACATACACATGCACACTCATAGGCACACACACAACATACATGCACACATGCACATACATACACAGAGAAGAAGGTTTATTATAAGCACTTGGCTCACATAATTTATGGAGGCTGACAAATTCCAGAACCGGGGTTGGCAAGCTAGAGACAAGTTCAAGTCCAAAGGCAGGAAAAAAACAAAGTTCCACTCAAGGCAATCAGGTAGGAGGGGGCTCCCTTACTCTCAGGAGAGTCAGCCCTTTTGTTCTATCCAGGCCTTCAACTGATTGGACAAGGCCCATCCACCCAGCAGTGGGACATCTGCTTTACTCAATAGTCGATCTATTTATTTTATTTTATTTTTTAATTTTTTTAATAGTTGATCTATTTAAATGTTAACCATTTAAACCTCCATTTTGGGGCTACTGAGAGTTAAAAATGGGGAGGAGAGACAACCAGTAGCCAGTAGAGGATCATTCATTCACTCATTCATTCATTCATTCACTCACTCATTCATTCCTCTCTGGGGGTTGGATGAGAGCATGAACAGTAATTCTGCTTCTGTCCGCTGAGGTCCTTCATGGCCTGCAGCAGTCTGCCACACAGTAGGTATTTAATCCATGCATGGCTTCAGCTCAACATGACCTTGACATGTCACTCCTTCCCTGCCCTGTGCTTGTCCCTGCAGGCAGCAGAGCATGGGGCTGAGAGCCAGCCGTCCCCAGCAGTCCTGCAGCTCACCAAGTCATCTGGAAAAAGCTTCTTCCCTCCCGTCCCCGTGGCCTCCAAGATAAAACCCAGCCTCAGTTCCCACACAGGTACAGGGTTAAAAAAAACAAAACAGCATACTGGGGTTTCATCTGTGTCTTAAGACTCTGAGCAGCCCAGGTAGCTCAGTGGTTTAGCACCTGCCTTTGGCCCAGGGTGTGATCCTGGAGTTCCGGGATCAAATCCCACATCGGGATCCCTGCATGGAGCCTGCTTCTCCCTCTGCCTGTGTCTCTGCCTCTCTCTCTCTGTCTCTCAAGAATAAATAAATAAAATCTTAAAAAAAAAAAAAAAAAAGACTCTGCCCCTCCTGCCTCCTGCCAAGGGTAGATCTTTGGAAAGTGTGACAGTTTGGGCTGTTACCAGCTGTCTGCTCCTTGGTGTTAGTTTCAGGTTTTCGGTACAGGGAGTGGACCAAGGCCACTGGCTTCATGAGAACAAACATTCCCAGGGGCACTCAGTTTTGCTTCTGGCCTTCCTGACACCCTGACACCCCAACAGTTTGAAATGGTGGTTAAAAACACGGCAGGCTGGGATCCCTGGGTGGCGCAGCGGTTTGGCGCCTGCCTTTGGCCCAGGGCGCGATCCTGGAGACCCGGGATCGAATCCCGCATCAGGCTCCCGGTGCATGGAGCCTGCTTCTCCCTCTGCCTGTGTCTCTGCCTCTCTCTCTCTCTCTGTATGACTATCATAAATAAATAAATTAATTAATTAATTAATTTAAAAAAAAACACGGCAGGCTGCCTGTGTGCAGTCTGTCTTGGTCTAGGTTTGAATTCTAGCTCCTGTGGTTGTTACAGTACAGGACATGCTCATGGTGAGAACTTTGGAATATAGATAAAATTATAAATGGAAGAAAACCACCCATAGGATCCACCATCCAGAAGCAGTGGCCATGAGGTGGCCTTGTCCTGGGTGAGCAGCAGCGTGAACACCAGTGCCTGTTGTAGGGACAGTGTGTTGCTGGCATATCACAGTAGTAGACGTAGTAGAGTGGAGGTGTCAGTGCTCCTCCAGGGGTGCCCACAAACTGTCCCTGGCCTGAAACAGAAGGCCAAGCTTTTATTTTTATTTTTTTTAAAGATTTTATTTATTTATTCATGAGAGACACAGAGACACAGGCAGAGGGAGAAGCAGGCTCCATGCAGGGAACCTGATGTGGGACCCGATCCCGGGTCTCCAGGATCACGCCCTGGGCTGAAGGTGGCGCTAAACCAGGATCACGCTGGCAGCACCTGGGCTGCCCAGAAGGCCAAGCTTTTAGAAAGGCGTGTGGCAGTTTGGCGGTACCACCACTTGTGGTAAATGGCCTGCCTTCTGTCTTTTAAAATTTTTCCAATTAGTCTTTCTAGTGATTCATTATTGTTATTTTTGCAAAAGTATTAGTCCTATATGGGCTGGAGAAACCTGACAAGCAGGCCAGTCCTCACCACAGAAGGGCCTATCCCGCTGGCCACGTCATCAGAGCTCACTATTGCACAGTGCTTACTGTGTGCGAGGCACTGGGTGGGTGTCAGCCTATCTGTCCTCATGGTGGCTCTGTCCCCATGGTCCAGAGAAGGAAACTGAGGCACAGGAGTTCAGGGCCTTCCCCAAGGTCACACGGCTGAGAGTGACAGACCTGATGCCTAACTCTCAACCACACTTACATGCTTTCCCTCACGTCTTGTTTCATTATCTTTATTCTTTGCGGGCATGTTACGGCCCTTGCTGTAGATTTCGAAGACCATGGCAGCAGTGTGCACGGCCACACCGTGTCTCACTGGTGGGTGTGCACCTTGGCACAACCTGGTTCATAGCCACACTCTCAACCTTCTCAGGAATCTCTGATCTTGGGGACAGAATTCAGATTTACCTGTGATTTCTCAGTTCAGCTCCTGGAACTGCTGGCAGCAACGCAGGCCTGCAAGAATAGCACTTCAAAACCTTAAAAAAACACTAAAAAAAAAAAAAAACAACCCACCACCACTTAAAGCGTTCTTTAGCCATATGGGATTTGACGCTTTAAAAGCTTTTATTTACTTATCTTCTTGTTTACGTGCTCATAAAATAGTAATGCTGCCCCAGAGAGCACAGCAGCGTCCGGCATGGGAACTCCAAAGTGCAAGGTTGGGCGTGTGCCCACCACTCTCCTCCTGTCGGGCAGCCAGGCATGCTGGACGCCAGTGCCCCAGGTCCTCGCTGGGAGGGGCCGGTGACGGCCCCTGCCTGGGAGCGGGGGGCACTGGGCATCTCCAGAGAGGCCTAGTTGTCAACCATGTAGCCAAAGTCTCTGGGATCCTGTGATCACCTGTCCCCTGGAGAAAAGCTCCTTGGAACCTGTCTCTATGGGTGATCTTCTTTTTTTTTTTAGATTTTATTTACTCATAAGAGAGACACACAGAGAGAGGCAGAGACATAGGCAGAGGGAGGCTCCATGCAGGGAGCCAGATGTGGGACTCGATCCCAGGACCCTGGGCTCATGCCCTGAGCCGAAGGCAGACGCTCAACCGCTGAGCCACCCAGGCGCGCTCTATGGGTGACTTGAAAAGGAGTTTGCTTTTCCCACTGTTTTATTATGAAATTGCTAATGTACCCAGAAGTACAGACAAGAGTACAATAACCTCTGGTGGAGCCATCCCAGCGCCAGCAGCAGGCTGTCCTCTGCTGATTCTGTTTCTGCGCTCCCGCAACACGTTTCCATCTGCTCGTTTGTTATTTGCTTTCCTGGAGAGGTTTCAAGAAAATCCCAGAGCGTGCCACTTCACCCATGAATCTTTCAAGAGCTTTCTCTCTGTGATGACAGAGTATTTGTTGCGCATCACAGCTAGACAAGTTCAGCACGTTTCCCCATGTCTGTGTACAAAAGAAACCAGCCTTTTCCAAAGAAACCAGAGTGGACTGTATTGGCCCCCTCAGTTGGTGAGAAGGGGGCAGATCCTGAGCCCCCAGCTTGGGGGAGGTGCTGAGCCCTGCTTTGTGGGCACCCCTTCTCTCGACTATGTCTGCAGAGCCCCACGGGGCACAGAGGCTCCCCCCTCTACAGCTGCGTGTTTCTGTGATGGAAGAGTTAGAGCCCGTTAGCATCAGTGGTCCTCCTGCATGCTCAGCCACTGGTCCAAACAGGTAAACTGAGTGGAAGTGATGTCTCCAGGCCCACACCGCGTGTCGATGGTGCAGCCAGGGCTGGTGCTCCCGGGGTCCCGCCACTGGGCCTGAATGTCTCTGCCTGGGGGAGGAACACGCGTGTCCTTGGCTGGTGTCCAAGGAGGCCCTGCAGGAATCCAGGGTTACCCGGGTGTTCTGTATCTCTGGCCTGTGCAGGGAGCTGTGGGTCACCACTGATGGTGTCTGCACAGGCTGCAGCTCCCCTGGGGCAGGGTCCTTGGGTCAAGAGACCCTCACAGTTGTTTTTTTTTTAAGATTTTATTTATTCATAAGAGATACAGAGAGAGAGAGAGAGAGAGAGAGAGAGAGAGAGAGGGAGGGAGGGAGGGAGAAAGGCAGAGACAGGCAGAGGAAGAGGCAGGCTCCATGCAGGGAGCCCAATGTGAGACTTGATCCCGGGTCTCCAGGATCACACCCTGGGGTGGAAGCAGGTGCTAAACCACTGAGCCACCCAGGGATTCCTGAGACCCCCACAGTTTTAATGTGACTGCATGTTCTCTGTTCAGGGCAGTGGTGTCACTGGCCCTGGATTCATGCCTGCCGTGAATCACGTCTGGGTGTGCAGCTTTGAGCCACAGTCCTGGAGGCCTGTGAATGGGGGAAGAATGGCCATCACCGAGTGGACAGGGCATGGATGCCAGGAGATGTAAATGTATCTCCTCATTTATCACTTGCAGAAACCCTACCGTGTATGTGCCCATTTGACAGAATGATGGGCAAGGAGCAGAGCTCACCCCAGCCACTCCTGTGCCCGTCCATGGCGGCCCAGGCCTGAGCCCACACAGGTGCTCCTGCACTTTGCTCTCATCCCTGTCCTGGGCCGAGCACAGGGTCTGTCTTCCCCATGCTCTCTGCCAGCTAGTTCGGGGAGCATGAAACCTGTCCTGAAACTGTCCTAAAAGGTGATCTGATTCCTCTAGATGAGGAGCTCTTGCAGCCCCCCGATCAGGCATTACTTAATCGACATTCAGAACTGCTAGGGTTGTTCATCCCTAAAGCAGTGATGACAGGCCAAGCCTGGCCCTGAGCTTGGAGGAGACTGGTCAACTGGCACCGCAGTTTAAAATCATGGGAAAGTCACGTCGTGCACAAAATGTAGAAGTCCAGTTTCTCCTGTGAGAGGAGGGGCTGGACACAGATGGCTCCCCCCATCCCCGCCTTCAGCTCCTGATGTGGCCGCTCTGGACATTTGTCCTCGCTGACTGCACTGTGTCAGCGCCCACAGTGCCCACAGTGCCCCATCCTCTCTCCACCCCGCCCCATGGCTGCTGCTGGATGCGAGCTCCTGTTGACCCTCTTCTGTGGGCTCCCTGAGCGCAGGGACGTTAGGCTCTGTGTGCCTGGTAAATATGACAGATGCTCAACAGACAACAGATGGATGGCCAGACAGATGGACGGCTGCCTCCCCACACCGAGGCCAAGGGCTCGGTCACATTGACCACTGGGCTCGCTGGGTCTCTGGCCTCCTTCTCTCGTCGCGTCTCCCGACCAGCTCGAGTGCGTCTCCCTGTGCTGGTCAGGAGCCTTGTTCAAGTCCGACCCACGTTCTTTTCAAACTGCAGTAAAACTCATACACAGAACTCCGCGTTATAACGTGTGCAACGCGGTGGCATTTACTATGTTTACAGTGTGGTGGGTCCACACAACTGGGTGGTTCCAGAACCTTTCATCACCCCAAAAGAAGACCCAGAGCCCCATTCCTCCCCCTCCACGCCTGGCTAGGCCCTGGCAACACTGATGTGCGTCTGGTCCACACGGTCGGCCTGTTCCAGCTCCTTCCTGCAAACAGACTCCCATTACATGTGGCTGTGGGTCTGGCTTCTTGCACGGGGCATCCCCCTCTGGGCTGTGGCAGCAGCAGCACGGGTGCCCTGGAACGGCCAGTGGCCGAGGACTATTCCTTCAGCCGCATGACACACGTTGTGTCAGGTCCGTTGGTGTTTTCCACCTCTCAGTCTCCATGAATATCGGCGTGTGGCTGTCTGCTTACACGTCTGTTTCCGGGTCTTTGGGGTAACACCTGAGAGTGGATCTGTAGGTCACAAAGCAATTCTCCGTTTAATTTTCTGGGAGACCACTGCCCCAATTCCCATCAGGGCTGCTCCATGTTGCATCCCCACCCAAGACAGTCCTGAGTCTCTGTGCTGCTCCTGCGGGCTCAGGCTGTCACCTCTCCTGGGACAGGAGAGAGAGAGGAAGCAGCCAGACCCCTGGACCCCCGGTTCCTTCCCTGATTCTCCCAGCAGCAGCGGGCTCAGCCTGCCCCCCTCTCGTGGGGACACAGGGCACATAGGTGCCCGGGGCAGGCAGGTGTTGGGAAGAGAACAGAGTGGACAGGGCTGACCACAGGGCTGGGGGTCGGAGCTCAGGCTGTCGGGCGGCCTCTGCACCTGGGCATCCAGTGAGATCTGGGCGAGACACCTGCTCCCTCGCTGCTTCCTCTTCTGATTAAACTCTGCTCGGTGAACCAGGAAACCCTCCCCATTGCTGTGGCTGCTGGCAGCAAACAGGGGAAGGAGAGGGAAGGAGAGGGAGAGGAGAGCGTTACTGGGGGAGGGAAAGGGACCAAAGCCACGGGAGAGGGGGGGATAGGATGTTCCAGAAAGGACAGGGCTGTGGGGGGTACAAACGAGGTAGCCTCACCAAAGAGCCCGCTGGGCACCTATAGGTCCTAAGTGCGCTGCACCAGTTGTTCAGTGTTTCCTTTAAGGCCTCACAGGGGTGGGGGGTGGGGGGTCGCTAAAATAACGTCCTCTCCTCTCCCATTCACCATGTAGAGGAGAAGATGCTCCAGATGCCCGAGGTCAGCTTCACCTTCCCCAGCGCCACGTGGCAGAGCAGCCCGGGCCCAAGCAGGGCCCCACTCCTGCCCCGGGACATCCGAGGTCAGTGCCTGAGCAATCCCACAGCTCACGCGTCCCTGTCTGCCCGCCACCCCCCAACCGGCCCTACCGCTCCCCACGTGCCCCTGCCACATGCTCAGTAGCCACGCTCGCCCGCTGGCCACTTAACGGGATGGCACAGGTCTAGCACACGGGCAAACCCACCGCGCCAGCCCGCGGCTTTCATTCAGAAACAACACTGGTTGCTTCGTATAATCCAGAGTTAAAACAACCTCCCAGAGAAGTTGTGCTAATTATGCACATTTGCCCGAGGCACCATGAAAGTGCCAGTTTGGCCATAACATTGTCAGGCCTGAGTGTTAACCTTAAAATACAAAGGACGCATCCTATTCCTCTTCTGCTCCTGTGTCTTGATGACACTAATGCTGAATCCCGGAGACAGTTTAAGCCGTGTTAGCATCTGCGTTCCTCAGTGTAATCCTCACCCCAGCCTGGGAGGCATGTGCTGCCTGAATCCTTTCTGGGGATGGGAGACTCCCTCTGGCAGCACTTCCTGCCCTCCTCCTCACCTCCACACCAGCACACAACCCGGCATCTGGAAGGAGGAGTATAAATCAGCAGTAGGTCTAAAGCCCACCAGGGAGGGAAGTCCTTTTTTTGATCTAACCTGGATCTGTCTTACTGTACCTTTACCCTATTCCCTCCTGTTACTGTTTCAGAATAGGTCAGGAACTCCTCATTACCATGCCCCTCTTTTCAAGGGTTCTTGGGGAAAGGGTCTCAAAAGTGTTTGTTGTCCATGCCCTGGGGCCAGTGGTACAGGCCAGTTTATTTATTTTTTTATTTTTTTAGAGATTTTATTTATTTATTCATGAGAGACACACAGAGAGAGAGAGAGAGGCAGAAACACAGGCAGAGGGAGAAGCAGACTCCATGCAGGGAGCCCGATGTGGGACTTGATCCTGGGTCTCCAGGATCACACCCTGGGCTGAAGGCAGGTGCTAAACCGCTGAGCCACCGGAGCTGCCCCAGGCCAGTTTAAACAGTGTGAGGGATGGGAAATCCTCCCAATGACTCCCCCACTCCAACTGCGTGTGTCAACTAAGGTGGAAAAAGTGACTGAGGGGGTCCCGGGGACAGGCCTGTGTGAGCAGAGTGCAGGGGAGCGGGGCCCCAGGCTGGGGAGGTGCGGTCCCACAGGGGACCCCAGCACAGGTGGGGCTAAGAAAGGGAGGAATGCCCACGTGGGTCCTGAGTCAAGTCTGGCTGGCAGCTGAGGCCAGGACCAGGACACCCACCTAGGGACCCAGCCGTCGGGACCCTGGCTTTACTGGCCTTGACCACAGACTAGAGTCTCCCCAATCCTGCAGGGTCTACGGATAGTGGAGGCCGACACCACAGCCCACTGCCTCCCAGCACGCCCCGCAAGCCCCGGGGCAGCGCCAAGCGGCCGAGAAGGCCACAGTGAGGATGTCAGCCAGAAGGCCAGGCATGCGAGGGAAGGCCGGAGAGGCCAGCCCCAGGCACAGGGCTCTCTCTGCCCTGGAGTTGGGTTCAAGAGACGGAGCCCTGGCAAGGACACTTCAGGGGGCAGCCAGCCAGCTTCCCACTGCTCTCTGTGCTGGCGGCTGCCTCACCAACCATGTCAGAGGGAAGGCCGTTGATGGAACATCAGAGCCCTTCTGAAGGACATCTCAGGAGGAGCCTCAGGCCTCGTTTGGGTCATTCCCAGTTGTGAGTGATCTTCCCAGGATCACTCCATCCCACAGTTTCTGCTCTGGGAGAACGGTTTCACTCTTCACCTGATTGTGTGAGGCCCACCCACACTGTGGCAGGTCCTCTGCTGAACCCGACATCTCCTTACTGATGTATTTATTTTTTAAAGATTTTATTTATTTGTTCATGAGAGACACAGAGAGAGGCAGAGACACAGGCAGAGGGAGAAGCAGGGAGCCCGATGCAGGACTTGATCCCAGGACCCTGGGATCACAACCTGGGCCAAAGGCAGATGCTCAACCATTGAGCCACCAAGGCACCTCTCCTTACTGATTTAAATGTTAATCTCATCTGAAGAACACCTTCACAGCACCACTGACTGCTGATGTTTGATGAAACGCCTGGGTATCATGGCCTGGCCATGTTGATGTTTCAAATTCACCGTCACGCCCCATGGGCCTTGGCCAGTAGAGTGACACCACCCTGTCCCCATGTTCACATAGGCTCTGGGGGAAGCCTGCATTGGGGAAGCATGAGAACACTCCCCATTCTCGTGACCCATCCATCCTGTCACTGTGTTGTAACGTCCGTCCCCACACACCGCGGCATGGAGGACATTGAAGCAGAATCGTCAAGGAGCATGAAGCCAGCCGTGTTAACTGGGAACCCAGAAATTGAGGCCCTAACTTTTTGTCAAGACAGGAAAGTCCGGGAAACTCTGAGCACCACCCGTGGAGGGCTGAATCATCGCCTTCTCCAGCTGTGCTTTCAGCGCTTGCTGTGGCTTTCAAACCACTGCCTACATCTCGGGCTCTCAGAGGCATCCCCATTTGGAGGCCATGGGGACCAGAGCTACCTCCGATGCAGCATCCAGTGGAATCTATGGGTTTTAGGAAACAGCTTGTTAGCACATTAGGGCTGGAAGGTGGAGGCGTGTTGTTGTCTCACGGCCTGAGCAGTCAGCAGGTTGGCTTGGACCTGTGTATGCCTGGCACATGGCAGACACCCTATAAGTGTGCAAACTGCACAGCTGGATGCCCTGCCCTCTCATCGTAGGACCTGCGGTCAAGGAGGAGCTGCTGGGCCTTCTGGAAGAGTGTGTGGAGGTGGGGAAGTCAGTCCCACTTATCTTTGGGGGCTTGGTGCAGACCTGCCAGGGGCACCCTCTGATGCTCACTTCCCCTTCCCTGGGGGAAATGCTGAGCCTGGGGGGCAAGGATGACTTCTGCTTTCCTGCCCTGGCCCCAGATCCCGGGTAGGGCAAGAGTTACTGGTTGCCCCCTATATCTGCTCACTTTGTTCCAGGATAATAGAACCCCTCATTTTTAGCTAGTCAAACAGCTCACAAAATAAGGACTGTATTTCCCAGCCTCCTTTGTGGCTGCATATTGCCATGTAACCAAGTGACAGATGGGATACAAGCAGCTGCTTCCAGGAATCTTCACCACAAAGGATAATACGCATTTTCCTCATGCCTCTTTCCTTCTTCACTTCCTCAATCATACTGCCTGGAATTTGGATGTGATGGCTGGAGCTCTAGCCACCGTTTTGAGGTCTTGAGGACAGAGGCCTTGAGGACAAAGGCCGTGCCCTCAGGAGGATGGAGTGGGAAGCTGGAAGGAGCAGAGATGCCTCTCAGCATTGTTACACCCTACCCGCAGATGAGAACTTGAGAGGAATAAATGTGTATCCGAGGCTCACCTTGTCTTAGCTGATCAGGGAGGGGAAGCCCAGGCAGTTGGCAAGTTGTGGCCAGAGAAGTCCCTGGTAATTTTGTGGAATGACATCAACAGATTAGAAATGACAGCATGGTGGGACGTGGGGTCAAATAGGGCCCCCAAGTTCTTCTTAGGCTGGTGTGAGCATACAGAAGGAATTCCTGGTCTTTCTGCACCCTGCCTTGAGCTGGGTGGAAAGGTGGGCCACAAAGAGAGCTGTAGATGGGGAGGCTATGGACTGGCCCAGGCATCTGAGAGATGGCTGAGGAGGCACTTACATCGGGGGAGTAGGGGTGGTATCCCAATCTCATAGGGGGGGGGTGTACTAGAGTTCTCCAGCAAAACAGAACTACTGGGGTATGTGTATGTGTGAAGATACTTGGTCTAGGGATCTGGCTCATAATTGCGAAGGCTTGGCAATCTTCAGGGTGGGCCAGCAGGCCAGAGGCCCAGGGAAGTGCCGCAGAAATCCCTTTTCCTCGGTGAAGCTCAGGCTTTTGTTCTAGTCCAGCCTTCAGATGGTGAGATGAGGCCCACCCACGTTGTGGAGGGCCCTCTGCTGATTCACATGTTAATCTCACCCCCAAACACCCACATGGGAACATCCAGAATAATGTTTGACGCACATCTGAGTGCCATGGCTCAGCCACATGGACATGTAAAATTTGTTGTCCTGGGGTGGTAGGGGGACACAGGACCAGGAAGAGCCAGGGTGGAGAGGTTCACAGCCCCTCTGGGCCAGCGGTTGACAGCTGGGGAAGCCCCTGAGCTCAGGGTCAACCCAGGTGATGGAGGTGGGGTGGGGCGGAGGATCTTAAATTTGGCCCAGTTTGAACCCAAAATGACTGAGAAAAATAACACAAGCGTCTGAGTATCCCCAGGGGTTGTATTTGGGTGCATTGAGCTCATGTGACTGTAGAACTTGCACCTGTGACAGAAAGGTCACACTGTGATCTCACCACTTTAGAAAGGCAGAAAATTATATAAAGGGAGCATTAAGAACGTCCTTCCCCACCTTGTGCCTTTTTGGAGGTAAATCCTCCTTAATGATTGGGTACATGCTCTTCCCAGTTTTCCCACAATATAACCCATTAAGAAGTGTCTCAGTGTAGGTCCCCACAATTGCAGAGGCTGTCACAAGACCAGGATGCAGGTGGCTTCTTTGGGAGGTGATGCCAGGGGAGCAGGGAGGCCAGACCATGTGAGACTGGGAAGGGAGAAAGCCACCATGCCCATGGGTATCACCATGGTGCCTCTGTGGGCAGCGGGAGGTGAAGTTTGCTTACCAGCCTGGAATCGACCCCCAAGCACCAGGGAAGGGGATCCTGGGGGCACTGGGCCTGCCTTAGGCTGTGTTTGCAAGTGGCCCAAGCATTCTCTCCCCATCCCCAGCAGTAGAGGAGTCCCTGGGCAGAGAATGGAAACTGATGCAAAACTCAGAGCAAACTACGTTTCGGCCACATTGGATCTGTCTGCAGGCTGCAGCTTAAGGCCAAGGTGAGGCGGGGGCCAGAGGCATCTGGGACAAAAAAATCCTTTACATACATACTCATGCACAAACGTGTGCACACCCCCATGAACCAGTCTCCCGCCTCCCACCCTGCTGTTGCTCACACTGTTCCCTCTGCTTGGAAGCGTTCCCCACCCTCTCTGCCACCTTCTAGTCCTTTCCCAGGATGCCTCCTCTTCTTCCCTGCTGGGCCAGGTACCTCAGAGCCTCCCCTGGCACTGCACTCACCCACCACATGATGACTGTCCCCACCACTGTACCTTTGGCACAACAGACCAGCCCTGCCTTACATCTCTGTGTCCTCCCTGGCCCAAGCAGGTGCCCATGGATGGCTGTGGGATGGAGGGACAAGGGAGGGAGGGAACAGGTGTGGGCAGGTACTGCGCTGAGAGCAGGAGGTGCAGGGCCAAGGCCCTGACCTGGGACAGCTGTGTGTGGTGGGAGGTTGGTCCCTCTGCAGCCAGCATAGCACACTGGGAGATGTGCATATGTGTACACATGCACAGCAGCCATCCAGGTGCTTTCCTGGGCCCGTGCTGGGCTCCAATCGAGGCAAGGGAATGCAGGCATTGAAACAAACAAGATGTCAAAGAAACGAGAGGGTAAAGCTTTATCCAGCCCCTAACCTCACTGCAAGCCCCTAGGGGCTGTCGTCAGCTTATGGTCTGGGGATGTGGAGCACTACGTTGGGTATTCATGCCCAGGTAGCTGAGCTGGGATTTGAACCCAGGGTGTGTGGCCTCTTCCCTTGTGACCCTTGGAAGCCAGGCAGGATATGCTGGGCAATAGAGAGTCACAGCATGTTCACAAGCAAGAAACACAAGGGTGGCTCACAGCGGCTCGGTGAAGGTGGGCTGAAGGCTTGTGGACAAGGAATGAGCATGTTAGAGAGTCCTTTACCGTCTGAGAACCTGGTGAGATCCTGTGGTTGCCATCCATGTCACATATGCACACCTGTGTGTCTACCCTCACCGGTATATGCCACGTGGAACAGCCACGGAAGGAAATCCTGGGAACGGGTCACTGTGAGGGGCTCAGGGGCAGGTGGGCAGGAGACTCCTTTTCATTGCATGTATTTTCTATGCATTTGGATCTTTATTGTCTTCCTGTAACTTCATGTGGGGAAAAAAAGGAATTATTTTTAAAAAATAACAATAGTTCTATATGCTGGTGAGGGCAGCTCTCTGAAATATACCAATAGAGGTTCAGAACAGCATGTATGATAAGCTCTTATGTCTATATGACAATTATATAACGTATGCAAATGTGGTGGTGGTGAATTATTTCTCCAAGAATTCCCGACACAAAGACAGAAACCCGTGCTCCGTTTGTGAGGCCCAAGCCACTGATCAGAGGGAGGGTGGAGCTGGGAGGAAGGAGCAAGCCTCAGCCCTGGAAATGGATTCTTTTTGTTCTACAGACAGATTCTCCCCCAGTTTCTGGTCTGTTCCACGGGGCGCCTCCCAAGAGGGGAGGCAGCTCTGTGCCGCCCCTGACTTTGTGGAAGGCACCCTTCCTGGAAGGTTTGCTGTGATGCTCAGAGCATCAGCTTTCTCCTCTGCCTGCAGCCCAAGATCCAGGTGGTGCAAGGGCACCAGGTCGGTTAGGGAGGAAAAGGAATCCGGAGGCCCAAGGAGGGAGCCAAGTGAAGCCCCAATAGGCATAAGTGCCAAGGATGCAGTCGCCACTGGGCAGACACATGCTGGCCGTCTCAGAGTCCACACTGTAGAGGAGGTGGGAGCAGAGAATGAGTGGTAAACACTCTGATGAAATCAAGCTGCAGGGCCACAGTGCTTGGTGGGCTACTTTAGAGAGGCTGGTCAAGGAAGGCCTCCTAGAGGAAGCACAGCCTAGGTGGGGAGCAGAGCAAGAGCAAAGGCCCTGGGGCAGACTTGTGGTGTTGGCTCTGATAACATAATGCAGTAAACAGCAGAAGCCCTGAGCTACATCAGGAGGTGCTATGGCCTCAATGTCTGTGTCACCCTAAAATTGATACTTTGAAATCCTGACCCCCCAGTGATGATGGTATGAGGAGGTGGGGCCTCTGGGTCATGGGTCATGGGTCACTGTGCCTGGGTCATGAGGGAGGAGCTCTCATGAATGGGACCAGTGCCTTCATAGAAAAGGCTCCAGGGAGCTCCCCAGATCCCTCCATCATGTGAGGACATGACGTGAAGGTGCTGGCCACGAACCAGGAAGAGAATGTGGCCATGCGACCCCTTGGTCTTGGACTTCCAGCCTGTAGGACCATGAGCAGTAAATGTGTGTTGTTGATAAGCCTCCCGCCTGTGCCACCTTGTAGCAGCAGGAACGGACTAAGATAGTCCGGGCGGAGGTGTGGGCATTCCAGAGAACCAGCAGGTCCTATCGAGCACTGGAGCTTTGACGGAGGACACGTGAAGACTTCTGAATTGCCCCCGCCTGCCTGCCTGCAGGGTAGACACTGTCCAGTGACCGCACCCGGGGTCCTGGCATCCTCTACAGGACGGCGGAGGCTGAACCTGCAAACGAGGGGACCCTGCCGGAAACATCCTGTGCTCAGCTCTGTGTTGTTTCGAGGCTTTGCCGCAAGAGGAAAGGGAGGTAGGGGAGCAGATTCAAGAATCTGGCCTGGAGAGAGATGCACAGGGAAGACCCTGCTGGGGAATGGTGGTCGGTTTCCCTGCAGTAGAGGACACAAAGTCTGAGTGGCCCAGAGGAGTGAGCCTGCAGGCATGCAAGCAGGGACAAGACCCTTGTCACACTGGTGACAGAAGCCACCAGGTGGCAGGACGGCTAACATCTCTCTGGCTCCCTCCTGAGAACGAGGAGGCTGGAGGCTCATTCCCCTAGCTGGCTTGTTCTTTCTGGTTTTGCATAGATCAGCCTGTGTGTGGAACATGAGGGCTTGGTTACGACTCAGCCAGTGGCTTCTCCCCCTGCCAGGGTCCCCAGGCTTCCTGTCCATACTCCAGGGTAGCCTTTACCAGGTGGAATTGGAGGGCTTGGTTTCACTCTTGCAGTGCAACTCAGGCTCCGTGAACCAGAGCCAGGGTGCCCTCACCTTGGCCCTCCAGGGGCCCCCTTTCCTTCCCTTTGGGGGCTCCTGCTGTCCCTTGAATGAAATGTAGCCTCTGTGGCATCTGCCCCTACTGGCCATTCCAGCAACCAGGAGGGTGAAGCAGCAGGCGGCTGAGAGGGCTTGCCAGGACTGGGTTTGGGGTGAGGTGCATCGGGCTTGGCAGACCTCTGGGGTGCTGGCCGTCACTGACATCACTTCAGATGCTCCCATCTCCAGCCAGCACCCCTTTTCCCTGAGTTTAAGATGAAAGCATCCTTGTGTCTCCTCGACAGCTGTGCATTTCTTGCTCGGCATGCACAGAACCAAGGGCACAAGGTTTGGGCCCTAGACTATTCTCTAGTGTTTCTGACCTCTCTTAGAGGCACACCCTTGGCCCCTCTGCCCCCTCCCTCCACCAGCCAGTCCTAAGCCTGCCCTCCTCATTCCATGCCCCAGTCCTCCTCTCCCACCCCCTCTCTTACACCCACCCCATGCAGGGGGACCCTGCAGTGCCTCCTGGCTGGTCTCCCTGCACAAATGCTGTCAGGGGTCAGCACTCCACACACATCGCCTCTCTCGTGCATAACCAGCGCAGGAGGTGAGGGTTATTTTATTTATTTTTTTTTTTAGGAGGTGAGGGTTATTATTTCCAGCATCATCCATGTAAGGACATGGGGGCCCAGAGAGGCTAGAAGGCCCGCCAAGGTGGCACAGGTGCTGGGAAATCGCCCCAGCACCCCTGGCGGGGTGAGGGGGGGCTTGCCACCTCTGGATTGGCCCACACCACCCAGTAAGACATGGGACACCAAAACTGCAGTGAGATCGAGGTGGTGCAGAGGGCGCACGCGTGCAGGATGCATCAGGGGGGCTCGGGCATCTGCACCCTGGGATTTTTCCTGTCTCCTGCAAAGATATAGGTGGACTTTGCGATCCTCACACCTCTGCTTTGTTTTCTCATTTTTTCCTCATGGATGCTCTCACCAATCCAGAGCCCAGCGAGCACTCAGAATCTCCCCGCGGCCTCTATCACTCGCAGATGACATTTCCTGCCCAAGCCACAGCCTCTTCTCTTCCCTGTGGCAATGCTGGTTATGAAACCAGAAATAGTTGCAGGCGGCATAGGACACCAAGATAACTCAGACCAAAGCACGGAGACTGAGCCAGGCTGTGTCAGCCTGGGGAGGCTGCAGCCTTTGCACCAGGGGGCCAGGGGCCCCTGAAGGTGGGCCACACAACCAAGTTGCTGTGGAGACAGACAGACAGCTGGGGTCCACCAGCTTGAAGGCGCCCAGGGCCTGGAGGAGGGGGAGATGAAAGCTCCAGGGCGGAGCTGGCCTGCTCACAGACCCCTCCCAGCAGGTGCCCTCCAGCTGGCCTGTGCAGCTCCGGCTCCCCAGCCCCAGACTCTGCTTCTGGGCCTGACTCTGCCACTTGCGCCACTGTGTGTCTCTGGGTAGTTGCTTCACTTCTCTGAGACTCTGCTACCCCATGTGGGGTAGGACGAGGAGAGAATACGTAGCTATGTCAGAGGGGGTAAGGATGCTGGTGCAGAGCTAAGGTTAAGAATTGGGTTTGGGCTTGGTTTTTGTTTTTTTTTTTTTCAATCGAGGTGAAACTGACATAAGACAAAAACCAACCATTTTAAAGGGAACACTTGGGCGGCATGCAGCACGTTCACAGTGGCCGGCAGCCGCCACCCCCATCTGGTTTGGGCACAACTCACTGCTTCTAAAGGGGACCTGGTTGCATTCTGCTGTTGCACACCCCCTTCCCCCTCCCAGGGAAGGGCTAGTTCCAGCCCAGCTCCAGGTCCTGCCAGCTGAGACCCTTGCCCTGCTTCCCGAGCCTGAGTCCTGGCCCTCACCAAAAGGCCTGGGAGCTTTGTTTAAAGTCCCAGTGAGGCTTTGCCAGGGTGAGATGGTGGCTCCTGGGAATGTGAATCTCCATTTAATCCAAACAAACCTTTATCAACCCTCCCAGATATGGGGCAACTCCTGGGAAATTCCTTAAAATCCACAGCATGCTTTATCCTGGCAAACTGTCTGAGAAGTCTGGCTGTTATTAATCATTTGAACGGTTATTTCCTGGGCCCACTCTTATTTGACCAGGGGACACTTTTATCTTATCGAGAGGGTGCCCATTACCCCCTCTGCAGGCCACTGTTTCAGGGCATAGTTGGGAAATTGCTGCCTTAGAGGAAACATTAATTGAGCACCTCTGAATACAGGGCCCCTGGGTAAATGACTTCATCTTCATCGTGCACCATTTCTTCATAATCAGGAAAATCCTGGCTAGAGATAATTTAAAGTGATTTTTTAAATGAATATATATAACTTACTGTGACAATGTGTATCCTTTTGAATGTGAAGTTTTAGGAGTTTGGACAAACATAACCATGTGACCACCAGCACCACAATCAAAATCTAAATAGTGCGGTCAGCCCCAAACCTTCCCCTGCCCTTGGGTAGTCAACCCTCCCCTAAACCCCAGCCCCAGAAAGCACCCATCGCCGTAGTTTCGCCACGTCCAGAACATCATCTAAACAGAATCACAGGGTATGCGCTGTTTTGAGATTGGCTGCATGCGTGGAGTACCTAAGGCTCATCTGTGTTGTTGGGTGTATTGATGGTTTTCTAAGTGGTTTTCTACCACTGAGTTAGCATCCCAGTGTAGGGATGTCCCACAGTTTATCTGTTCATTTGCCAAAGGAATTTGGGGTTGTTTCTGGCTTTTGACAATTATGAAGAAGCCACTAAAAACACTCATGCATACATTTTTGTGCAATGGAAGTCTTCATCTCTCTTAGATAAACACCTAGGAGTGGGTTTGCTGGCTTGTATGGTAGATTTCCATTTCACTTTTTACAAAACTGCCAAACTGTCTTCCAAGGGCCTGAGCCATTTTGCATTCCTATCAGCAATGTAGGAGAGTTCCAGCTGCTCTGCATCTTCATTAGTGCTGGGCACGGTCAGGTTTTATTTATTTATTTATTTATTTATTTATTTATTTATTTATTTATTTATTTGATTTTACCTATTTATTAATGAGAGAGACACACACACACAGAGGCAGAGACACAGGCAGAGGGAGAAGCAGGCTCCATGCAGTGAGCCCGACATGGGACCCCATCCCAGGACCCCAAGACCACACGCTGGGCCAAAGGCGGCGCTAAATCGCCAGGTGGTTAAACCACCCGGGCTGCCCATGGTCAGGTTTTAAAATTTGATTTTAAGCATTCTAATAAATATTTAAAAGGAAACAAAAGTTTATTATGTGATTTTTCATAAATGCTGTTATGGGCTAAACTGTGTCCTCACCAAAAAAGGGCATGTTGGAGCACTAACCACCAGAACCTCAAATGTGACCTTATATGAAGATAGGATCTTGAAGAGGGAAATCAAGTTAAGATGAGGTCATTAGAGTGGGCCCTCATCCAGTGTAACTGTGCCCTTACAAAAGAGGAAATGGACACAGAAACATAGAGAAGCAAAACGAGAGACACAGAGATGATGGCCAACAAGCCCAAGAGCAAAGCCCTGGGCAGACTCCCCCTTGCAGCCTCAGAAGGAAGGAGCCCCTCCGACTTCCAGCCTCCAGAACTGAGAGGGATCCATTTTCTGTGGTTTAAGCCTCCTGGCCCGTGGTGCTTTGTTATGACAGCCTGAGCAAGCTATTATGCATACAAAACAAAACAGGTGAAATAAATATCTTTAAGTTTTGGATCTTGTTAGTAAAATGACTTATCCATCACCTACCACCAACTTAAGAATGAGAATGGAACCACTACCTTCCCATCTCCCTGTGTGTACCTTCCCTGTGCCATCCTGCCCTATACCATCCTGCCCCTTGCCATGCTGCCCTGTGCCACCCACCCTGTGTGCACCTGCCCTGGGCCACCCCACCCTGTGTGCACCTGCCCTGGGCCACCCCACCCTGTGTGCACCTACCCTGGGCCACCCCACCCTGTGTGCACCTGCCCTGGGCCACCCCACCCTGTGTGCACCTGCCCTGGGCCACCCCACCCTGTGTGCACCTGCCCTGGGCCACCCCACCCTGTGTGCACCTGCCCTGGGCCATCCCGTCCTGTGCAGCACTGCCTGCCTGCTGGAGCGGCCCTCTTCCCGGGGAGTGGAGTGAAGGGGACCTAGGGATATTGGAGAGAGCACCCACTGCTTTGAGGTGTTAGCTGAGGAGGTGATAGCTAGAGAGGGTAAAGGGTACGGTTTTGTTTCTAAGCAGGGAGAGGCTGACCACGGTTAACGCAGAGAAGCGGTCGGTGGACGTGTTTGTGAGCTGTCCCTCCCGTTAGGAGAAGCCTGGCCTTGCTGTGTCCCGGGACCCAGCAGGTGGGACCCCGTGGTGACTGGCCGCTGGGCCAGGAGTGAGGACAGAGCCTCCCCTCGGAGGCGGTCCGGTCGCCGCGAGGAACCGCACAAGCCATCACGGACGCGAGCCTGCTGGGGGTGGCCGGTGGAGATGGCTGCACAGCGGTGCCTGCGCACGAAACACCGCGAAGGGGGCGAGTCTGATCCGACGCGTATTTTACCCCAAAGGGCTGAAGGCACCACCCCCTGGACGGACCCGGGACAACCTCGGGGAGGTTCGGTCACCCGCCCAGTCCCCGGCCCGGGAGCGTCGCCTCTGCCAGCGGTCTGTGGGGGTCGCGAACGAGCGGGGTAAACAGCAGGCGCTCGGTAAATGCAGGTTAGAGGGACCGGACCCACCCCCACCCCCACCCCCCGCAGGGCCACACGCCGCCACCACTCCGCGCTCGCCAAGCGCGGACCCGCTGGGGGCGGAGCCAACGCCGCAGCCCGCAGGACCGGATTGGCTGCTGGGGAAGGGGGCGGGCTCCCGGCGTCAGGGGGCGGGGCCTATTGCTGGTCGTAAATACGGCGCCACATGGCACTGGTTGGGGAGGGCGGGCGGGGAGCGGGCGGCGCAGGCGCATTGAGGGAGGGCGCCCCTCGGCCTCCGTGGCCCCTCCGCGAGCCGCGACATCTCGCGAGACGTGGGGCGGGAGGCGGGGCTCCGGTCGGCGGGGGCGGGGCCGGCGGAGGAGGGGCGGCCTCGGGAGGGTCGGCGGGCGGCGAGGCGGCGGCGGGCGGCGAGGTGAGCTGAGCTGAGCTGAGCCCGCGGGGCGGGGGGCGAGGGCGAGGGCGGGGGCGCGGGCGGGCGGGCGGGCCCCGGCTCCTCCTGCAGCCTCAGGCGGGTCCGCTGAGCCGCGGCCGAGCCCCGCGCGGGCCGCTGTGTGACCTTGGCCCGGCTCGCACCCTCTCTGAGCCCGCGAGCGCCCGGCTGGAGGGCGGCGGCGGCGGGTGGGGCGCCCGGCAGGCGCGCTCGGCGTCCCCTTGCGGGGCTCTGCGGGAGCGTGGACGCCACCTCGGCGGTGCGGGGAGCGGGCCCCACGCCGCAGTGCTCGGGGTGGGCGGGGGGAGACCCCCGAGCACCCCCCGGGGCTTCGGGCACCTCCCGCCGGCCTGCGCGCGGCCCCGCCCCGGGGGACCCCAGGCCTCCCGCCCTGCGCTGCGGAGAGGGGAGGCGGTGCCCTGGCCGCGCGCTGGGGACCTCCAGCTCCCGCTCGGGCTCCTGGCCGTCGGGCACCCCTGGCGAGCCGCTGGCGCGAGCACAACGAGCCACAGTGTGTCCGCGATTTATTGAATTATTTACCCTCCGCCCGGGCTCGGAGGGACGCGGAGGCTCGCGGCGGACGGGGGCGTGCGGCCGCCCCTGTGGGGGTCCCGCCGGGGCGCGGGCGCGGGCGCGGCCCTCCGCGGTGAGCACCTGGCGCGGGCGCGGGCGGGGCGCGGGCGTCGGGGCCGGCGGGCGGGCGGGGGCTGATTCGATGCACCCGAGCTGCAGGCTGCGCGCGCGCCCGCCGCGGCCCACACGCCCAGCGCAGTGCTCGCGCTGCCCCGCGCTCGGCCCGCGTCTGCGGGGAGTGCGTGGCGCTCCGTTCTCTTGCAAATTAGTTTGCAGGACTTTGGGTTTATTTTGCAGGCCTGCAGCACCGCTCGCTGTTACTGTGTGCGCGCTTCACCAGTTCAGCCGACACGCAGCCTCTGATCGTTTATTTGCAAGATGCCAGACTGGGCTAGCAGCTGCTGGTAGGGTTAGGCTGGTTATCATACGGTGTGACGGTGCATCCAGGTCATTATTTGCAGACTGTGAAGAAACGGGGAAGAGTTCAGTTTATTTCGTGGTGTGGAGTTTTCGCAGGGTGGAGACCACGTATTGGATGGGGCGGGGGGGGGGGCGGTCCTTGAAGGCCAAGTAAAGGTTGGAGAGAACATCGCAGGTGGAGGCAGCAGTGTGTAGGGACCTGGAAGCAAGTGGGGTGTTTGGGAGCGCGGTGGCAGCAAGCCCCTGTGTTCACTGGGAGAGAAGGTTTGAGGATTGGGGTCAAAGCTGAGGCTGGAAAGAGATTTCTTACTGAAGGGTCTCGAATGCTATTCTAGAGTTTGGGCCGTTATCCTGCTCTCCTGTGAGGGCTGGTCAAGGTTTTCGGCAGGATGTGATAGGGCTGTGTTTCACGAAAGTAGACAGGTGATAACGGGGAGGGCGGGTTCAGGGTGTGGGGAGCTGCAGACTGAGCTGGGTACAGCTGTATGGGGAATGGCTCCAGGACCGAGGCCGAGAGAGTGGAGCGGGTCACCAGATTGGAGCAAGCAGGAGAACCCGCAGGGTGATGGTGCTCCGCGGGGTGTGGTGAAGGGGAAAGGAGAAACACTACCAGAACTGGGGGTTCTCACTTTGGGTGCTTCGAGGACAGAGCTGGTGTCTGTGATGAGAAGTGCTGGAGCGGGCGTGGAGGGGCATTTGGGTTTTAGGTTTGCAGAATTCCTGTTGTTCGTGGGCCACCTTGGATGAGACACCCTCTCGCAGACAGAGTGTCTGGGGCAGAAGCCTGGGGAGGATGAGCCAGGAAGGGATAGGTGGTGGAAGAGAAGTGTGTCGGATGGCCGACACCAAGCCTGCAGTATACAGCCATGACTGCATATCATCACTGCTGGGGGGTGATTCTCTTCTAGAAAGGTCTGGAGGCTCAAAAGCCCTTGTGGAGGAGAGGCTGTTTCATGATACTGCTGAAACAGATGCACCTAGTTTATCATTTTTAAAAAACCACAACTTACATCTTATTTTTGATTTTTAAATTTTCTCTTTCTCTTTAGGAGATAGCAGTTGGTTTCACACCTACTTAGTGTGTCTTGTGGCTGTGGCCAGGGCTGCTTGTTCTCCAGTCATTCGCCAGTAGATGGGCCTCATGATAGCTGACACAGCAACTCCGTCCTTCCTGCAGTTAACCAAGGTGGCGGTTTCTGTAACTGTCTAGAGAACTTGACAAATATTTCGGAGAGGAGAGGGAAATGCCAGACATAGTTGGGTAGGCGAGAGGGGTGGCTGCTACGCCCAACACAAGGGGATGCAGTGAGTGGAGTCCGTGGCTCCCAGAACTCCACCAGTTGGCACTTTTCTCTCCAGGCAGGAGTGGCAGACTCTTTGTGGAGTATAAGTAGCTCAAGAGAAAGGACCGAGAAATAGTGACATAAGGGGGTCCCCAGGAAGGAGGCCCAGGTGGATCCCTCACTGATGAAGCTCATAATTATAATCTCTCCCCAGGGCTCAAAAGCTCCCAAGTTCTTTTGGTGTCCTACCTCTTAAGTAGGGGCAGTAAACAAGGACATGTGAAAATGGTTTGGAAGGTAAAGACCCCAGCACCCACTTGCCGGCCATGGAAGGGTGTGCAGGAGGAGGAGTGGACAAGCCGACCACTGCTCTATTAAAAAAAAAAAAAAGTGAGGCGAACACCCAACCAAAAAAGAATTCTTGGTTATAAAAAACACAATGGCAGAAATAAAAAGCTCGGTTGGTGGGTGAAAGACAGTTGAGGAGCTGGGGAAGATAAGCCTAAAAGCAGAGATGGGAAGCGAGAGAAGAAAGGATAGGATCAGGAGTCTGACAGCTGAATAACCCGTTTCAGTAAGAAAGAAGAGAAAAAAAGAGGACAAGGCCGTCCACAAAATGATGCGAGAGAATTTTCTAGAACTAGAACTGTGTGTGGAAGGGCCCCCCAGGTGGCCGTCGCTCTGGGTGCAGAGGCAGGTATCCTTCACCACCACCCCCATCTCTCTGGCTCCCCAAGTGGGTCCCTGTAGTGTGGGGAGCAGGTGTGCGCAGTGAGGGATGCCGAGTTTCCACAGTAACGAGTGAGAGTTGGGGGAAACAAGGGATTTATTTGGAAATGCATGTGAGGCTGTCAGTTTCAGAATTTGGGTAGTAAGAGTGCGGATGGAGAGAGATGTGCACACCCACTCCCAGGCACATTGTTGTGAAATTTCAGAACTCGGGGACAAGGAAGATTGTGCTAGCTTCTAGAAAAAGAATAAAAACAGGCCACCAGCAGGACACCATGGAACAGAGCAGAACGCTTTGGGGACCTGTCCACAGCAGCACTGGAAGGTGGAAGGCAAGAGAGCATGGCTTTCGGAATTCCAAAGGAAAATATTTTCCGCCTCGAACTCTGTACTCAGGCAAAGGAGAGTAGAATGAAGAGATTTTCAGGCATGCTCCAGAAGTTCACATCTCATGTACTGTAAGGCAGCGAGTGACAGCCCAGCCGTGCTCTCCCTGAATGAGGTGGTGAGTCCAGAAGGACCGAGCCTGAGGAGGTGGGGTTTACCTGGGAGAAGGTAGGGAGGCCAGCATGCACACCTGAGCGGGGCAGAAGGCCCCTGGGAGAGTTTTGGGGGAAGTGAAATGGGCAGGGCAGCTGATGTGCTGGAACAGCTGGGAAAGAGATGTGGACAGCTGGCAGAGCTGGGGCTGGACTCGTGATGAGTCCATGGAACACAAAGCAAATGAGAGCACAGACTGTTATTAGTTCCAGGGAAAATAAACCGTTGTGCAGGAAAAGAGAAATAATTACGGTGTACTGCAAGGCTCAGCTGTGAACAGCCTTTGCACAATGATAATAATTTATGTAAACATGGAATATTGCTCTAATTGAAATGATGAGGTGCCTGTCTGGAGACAGTGTGGGAGGAGTGGGATGTGGGTGTGTGAAGGGCCTGTGGGGAGGGTGGGGGGGGTGGACACTGCACTACCATCTGCCCGAGGGGGAGGCCCATACGGAGCCTGTTCTTCAGAGGGGGGAGGGAACACCCCGGATTCAGCCAGCAGGGTGGAGATAGGTAACGGGGAAGGGACAGGGGGCTGCTGTGCATTGTGGTAAATTCCCCAACACTATTTCATCCTTTAACACACAAACGTGTGTGCCTAACGTTGATAAAAATTAAGACAGCCGCACCAGGCTTCCGGCTTCACTGGATGAGGAGGCTCTAATCTCGCCTGTGTTTGGTGTACCCGCCCTGTTCCTCATCATGGAGAGTTTACTTGTTCCTAATTTCCTCTTCATTATTGTCTTTGTTCTCTGTATCCTGTCTCCTGGCTGTGGTCACATGTCGGAGTGGAGGGCTTTCTTTAGCTATTTTACTTTTCCTTTAACTTACTATGAAGGGATTTTAAAGCACATTCAGAAGTAGAAAGAGCGCTATTGTGAAATGTTGATTCCCTGTCACCCAGTTTCGGAAATCATAAAACAGGGTCAGTTGTATCTGTTTTTTTTTTTTTGTGAGCAGAACAGTTCTTTATTGAGTACCTGCTGTATACCAAGCACTGTTCTAAGCCTTGAGGCCACCTGCCTTCTCAAGTGTCTATTTTAGTGCAGACAGACAGCAAATAAGCCAGAGAACATGAAATGGTGGAGGTATGACACATGCCACAGAGAAAAAGCAGGTCTGGATGATGGGTCGTACAGCGTGAGGAGTGACCAGGGGAGGCCTCGCCCATGAGGTGAGCTTTGAGCAGAGATCGGAAGCAAGTGTAGGGTTGAGCCGCCAGATTCCCCTGGCATGCCTGCCTAAGCAGAGGACAGTGGATGCGGGCCAGGCAGCAGAAGCTGATGAACAGCAAGGAGGCCATTGTGGCTGGACTGGGGCCAGTGCGGGTGACAGGGAGGGCAGAGGAAGAGATGAGTGTGGGATTCCATCAGGTAGGGCTTGTCACTGGCCGGTGTAAGGACTGGAAGTGGGAAGCCATCAGGCTCCAGTGATTAAAGGGTTAGAGTCTGGGTATATTTCAGAGATAAAGCTCCAGGCAAGCTCTTAAACTAATTGTGGTGAAATTTATCATCATTATTTTCCCTTGAAATAATTTATTTGAAATAATTTAACTCTGAGAAATGAGTGGTCATTTGGACTCCAGAGTCAAATACCATGCAGCCAATACTTGAGTCTTGTGAGGAATGTAGAAGGTACAACAGATACAGTACCTTTCTTCTAAGAGGTTGAAGTTTGGGAATATGGGACTGGTATGCATGCCTTAACGTGTCTACAGGGAGGTATCAGTGGGGTTTGGGGACCAGTATGAGTGGATTGCCCTCCATGCCCTGCACCCAGCTCCTAAGGGAACTTACTTTACTTCAAAGGCCAACTTTGGGCTTGATTTTCATTCAGGTCTTTTGGGATGCACATCAACCTTCTGTTTCATCAATGTGACCATTAATTACTTTTTTTTTAAGGTTTTATTTATTTAGTCATGACACACACACACAAACACACACACACACACACACACACACAGAGAGAGAGAGAGAGAGAGAGAGAGAGAGAGAGAGGGAGGCCGAGACACAGGCAGAGGGAGAAGCAGGCTCCGTGCAGGGAGCCCGATGTGAGACTCGATCCCAGGTCTCCAGTATCATACCCCGGGCTGAAGGCGGCGCCAAACCACTGGGCCATTGGGGCTGCCCTTTATTACTTATTTTTATGTGGATTTTTTGTCAGATGTAGTTCTCAGGGTTAACTGAATACAAAGGAACTAATTGTATAAACAAATAAACCCCAGGGCTGATGGCATCAAGTGAAAATCTGTTTTACCATGGGGATTTTAATCTAGCACCAAAGAGGCAATTGTAGGGCTGGATGACACAGAGCAGAGAGTAAATATTGAGACCACTCACAGAAGCTTTACAAATTTCTGTTGACTACAGTGATGGGAGCTACACTGAATTATTTGCTTTATATCGTCTTGCAAAGCTGGAAAAGAAGTGGGTAGTTTGGGCAGCCCTGGTGGCCCAGCAGTTTAGTGCCGCCTGCAGGCGGGGGTGTGATCCTGAAGACCCGGGATTGAGTCCCACATTGGGCTCCCTGCATGGAGCCTGCTTCTCCCTCTGCCTGTGTCTCTGCCTCTCTCTAGCTCTGTGTCTCTCATGAATAAATAAAAAATAAAAAATAATTTTAAAAAAGTGGGTAGTTTTTGGTCTTTTTGCCAGTTGCATAAATAAATAAAACTGGAAATATTCTTGGACTTCTTAATGAAGTTCATGTCACTTGATTTAATGCTTAAAAATTGGTTATTTGGACAAGAAGCAAATTCTCCCAGAAATAAAGTAAAAAATAATGGAGCATCTACTAAAACCCAACCAATTCTGCATGGAATATTTACTGTAGAGGCTGGTAGGAGGGAGTGGTTGGGAAGGTGGGCTCCTAAATCAGTTGCCTGGGTTCAAATGCCAGCTTTGGACAGGTGCTAGCTCTGCAGACTTGCGCAAGTTGCCTGAACATTTTGCCCCAGTTTTATCACGGTTAGGATGAGGCTCAAATAAAGTAATGTACCTAAGACCTTACCATATTACTTTTGAAAACATATTAGCCATTGTTATAATTATGATACAATCAGTTGAAAGCATAGAGACTTCTTTGCTGATAATCAACTATTTGTAGAAGTATGAATAATAACAAAATAATGTCATATTTATAGAATACAAATATTTGAGGGCCCGATAAAGATAGGAAAATAAATAAGGCAGTGGCCTAGTTCGAAGAGAGAGGCTTAATATTTTACAAAATAGTTTATATGTTATCATGTTCATGTTCTCTGCTCTGGTTAGCAGAAAGACCTTGGTAGGTCTTGTCTTGTGGGCGAAGAGCTGAAACTCCAGACTTGAGGTGATGTCCCAGGGGGCTTGACAGAAACTGGATTGGGCCCCAGAATGTCTGCAGGACTTCATGGCTGGTGTTTTCATCCTGTATTACGGAAACTGGTGAGAGCTAGTTCATGATGTTCTGTTGGAAAGGTTTAACTTCTGGAGGTTGACTTAATCAGGCTGCTGACATTTTTTTTCTTGAAATCAGATGTATCGAGGCATAATTTACATACAGTAAAACGTACACATTTTAAGTGTGTGCTTCAATAAATGTGGACAAATGTGTCCACCTGTGTAACTACCACTGCCGTCAATACAATGTAACATTTCCATCACCCAGTTTTCTACTGTCCCTTTGTATCCTGTGATTCCTGTCACTGTTTTTGCCTTTTGAAAAATTCCTATGAGTGGAATCATGTGGAATGTACTTTTCCGTGTCTGGGTTCTTTTGTTCAGTGTAATATCCAGGAGGTTAATCCATGTTGTTGCATGTACTGATTCATGAATCAGTGGCTGGTTCTCTCCTATTGCTGGGTAGATTTCCACCAAACAAGCACACCACAGTTTGTGTGTTCATTCACTTGTTGAAGGACCTCTGGGTTGTTTTCAGTTTGTAACTGTTTTGAATAAAGCTGTGGTGAGCATTCCTGTACACATCTTTGTGTGGACAATTACTTCATTCATGGATCTGGTCTTTGGTGCTGTATCTAAAAGGTTTTAGATGACCACACCCAAGGTCATGTAGGTTCTCTCCTGTGATCCTCTAAGGAGTTTGTGGTTTTGCAGTGTACGTTTAGGTCTGTGATCCACTTTGAGTTAATTTTTGTGAAGGCAGAAAAGTCTGTGTCAAGATTCTTTCACATGTGTTTATCTTTGCATGTGGATGTCTGGCTGTTCCCGCACTCATGATTGATGCAGGCTATCTTTGCCCCATTGGGTTGCCTTTGCTCCTTTGCTACAGATGAGCTAACTATATTTATGGGGGTCTATTTCTGGGCTCTCTGTTCTTTTCCATTGATCTTTTTCTCTGTTCTTTTGCCAATACCACATTATCTTGATCACTGTGGCTTTATGATAACTCTTGAAGTTGGGGAGTCAGTCCTCCAACTTGGTTCTTCTTTAGGATTATGTTGGCTAATCTAGGTCTGTTCCTTCACATATATGGTTTAGAAACTATTGATAATAACAAAATAACTTCCTGGGATTTGATTGGGATCACGTTGAATCTATAGATTAAGTTGGGGAGAACTGATATCTTGACAAACATTGAGTCTTTCCCCACCCACAGAATATCTCTCCATACATATTATATATACTTTGTTAGATTTATACCTAGATATTTTATTTTGGGGAGTTCTAATATAAATGGAATTGTGCCTTTAATTTCAAATTCCACTTGTTCATTGCTGATATACGGGAAAGTAGTTAACTTGTATTAACTTTGTATCCTGCAAACTTGCTCTAATCATTTGAGCCTTAAAATTGAATAATTGAAAAATCATCAGTAATCTGAGCTTTGTATATCATATTTTGATGATCAGTTTGATTGGTCTTTAAATAGAGTCCCTGAGCATTTTTGTAGTATATCTACTTTTATGATTCTTATAGAACCATCTAGGAACTGAAAAATATGCTTGATATTTTTAAATAGCAACTTTTCTGACTTTTAAAAAGTCTTAGCATAAAAAGAGAATCTGGTCTGTATACAAAAAGAGTTGATATCAGCTTTATTCATAATGGTCAAAAAAGGGAACTAACCTAAAAGCCCATCAGTTGGTAAATGGATAAACAGTGGTATGTCCATACAATGGAATACTGCTCAGCCACAAAAAAGGAACATACAACGGCACAAGCAACAACCTGGAACAAATCTCAGAGGCATCTTATGAAGTGAAAAGCCTGCATCCTACATGGTTTCATATAGGTGACTTTATAGGAGAGGCAGAACCAAGGACAGAAGACAGTTTAGTAGGTGCCTGGAGCTGGGTGTTGGGGAAGGAGAAGGGCACTTTTGAGAGTGATGGAAATGTTCTGGATCTTAATTGCAGTGTATCTTAATAGTGGTGTATGTTTGCCAACTCATCGGACTCTACAGTTAAAGAGACTGAGTTTTACTGTATGTAAACCAGACCTCAATAAACCCGATTAAAAAAGAAAAGGAAAAACAGAGGTGCCAAAGTGTTTTAATCAGGAAAGAAGGGTCTTTTAAACAAATGGTGCTGGAACAGCTGGATATCTATAGGGGGAAAAATTAATCTCAACCCCTCCCTCTGGAACATTCATGTTGGATAGTGGCAGAAACTCTCTGCATTTGATATTTCTTTTCACCATGGCAATGACTTTATATCCATTTCTTGACACTTTCTTTTTTAGGATTTATTGATTTATTTTTAGAAAGAGCATGCACATACATATGAGTGGAGGGAGGGGGAAGAAGAGGGTGAGAATCTCCAGCAGACTCCACGCTGAGTACGGAGCCTGATGTGGGGCCAATCCCATTACCCTGACTGAGATCACGACCGGATCCAAAACCAAGTCAGATGCTCAGCTCTTTGGACTGAGCCACCTAGGCACCCTCCATTTCTTAACACTTTCTGTTCATTTCTCACTGGTTCAATCACTTCTTTCCCTAATGTGTAGTAAACACATACATCCCAGGACAAGTGACACAGCAAATATACGTATTAGGGTTCTCCAGAAAACAGAATCTGTAGGGTCTGTAAAGAGATTTATTTTATTTTAAGGAATTGGCTTACAATCCTGGAGGCTGAGAAGTTCAGACCCACTGGGGCTGGTGGTGTTAAATTCTAGTCCCAGTCCAAGCCTGAGGGCAAGAGACTTCCAATCCCAGCTCAAAAACAGGCAGAGAGGAAATTCTCTCCTCTTTCACCTTTTTTGTTCTATTCATGCCTTCAGCAGATTGGGTGAAGCACACCCATTCTGGGGAAGGCCATCTGCCTGACTAGTCTACTACATGAAACGTCCATCTCATGCAGAAACACCCTGAATCCTGTGTGACTAGCTCTCTGGGCCGCCCACTGCTCGGTGAAGGGACGCAAAATCAATCAGCACGTACCTCTTGACCTTTTGTACCATGGTCATCAGTTCTGTTATGGAAGTGTGGAAAGGGCCCTTACACAGGTCCTCACATGGGTCTGGCCACGTGGTATGCTCTCCCAGGTAAGGTTGATATACACTTGAATGTGAGGGAGCTCAGCCCTCGGCTGTCTGCCCCGGACTGCCCTGTCTTCCCCCATTTTTGCCCACTATGGGTGTGAAGACCCCCTCAGACCAGCAGCCTTACATGGGCAGCCGGGGTGGGGCTCCTGCCTTGATGGATGGGTGAAGAGGAATGTTTAGCAGCCCCACCCTGAGCTAAGAAACACCTCTTTCCGCACAGCCCCCTTGTTTTTGGGTTAAACCTAACCTGAAGCCTAATTGTATCAGGAGTGTTCACAAGGTCTTTGACAAAGCAGCTGCAGAAAACCAGCCCCCTGGGGGCAAAGCTTTTGGGTGAGACTTTGCTGTCCATTCTCTTGCTGGAGACAGAAGTCTGAGACTGCCTTGCAGCAAGGCCACTGTAAATCATTTCTTCTGCTATAAGGCTTTTTGGTAACTGCTTTTTGACATCATGGGAGATTCATGTTTGGAAATAATGCTGTTATTTTTTGAACGAATATTACTTGAAGGTCAGTGGTGTTCCCTGACTTTCTTCTGCATCCAGAGGGCTCTTGAGTCTTCACCTGGCTCCCCCACAACTGTGCCACCCTCCTCCCAGAAGGCCGCTGAGTGTCCCCCAAGCTCCTGGCTCTACGGCTTCTGTGCCTGGCCCAGAAACACACATGTCCCACTCCCTTTAAAAAAGTAAAACCTGTTGGCGATGCCACGTGGTCCTCTTGTCTTTGCTCTTTGCACCCCGGAAGAGCTGTGAACTGATGATCATGCATGTCTGAAGCAGCAGAGTCCCTTCCTTTCAGGCACTGCTCCCACACACCCTTTATGTTTTATTTTTTAAAAGATTTTATTTATTTATTAATGAGAAACACACAGAGAGAGGCAGAGACACAGGCAGAGGGAGAAGCAGGCTCTCTGCGGGGAGCCTGATATGGAACTCGATCCCAGGACCCCGGGATCACGATGCCCTGAGCCGAAGGCAGATGCCCAACTGCTGAGCCACCCAGGCGTCCCCTGCACACCCTTTAATACACTCAACCCGCCTTGTCTCCACAACTGCTGTTTCTGTGGCTTGTTTGAGATTAGAGGTGACAACACACAGAACTGCCCTTGTTCCTGGATAGTAAACATGACCCATGGCCTCAGCCTCATTGGTAAGCGGTGTCAGCTTCGTGTTGAGGAGCTCATCATCTTGGTTTGCAAAGGCCTGGAAGGGGTTGCCCCCAAAGCCAGGCTGGTTCTGGGGCAGGACTCCAGGGCAAGACAAGGCCACCAGAACCAGTCTTACCTGTGAAGAACCAGATGCATGGAATTTGGGCCGTCCCAGGAAAGACTTGTCTTGTTTTCACACACCCATCCCCTCATTGTACATTTTTAACATTTGTTTGATAAACGAATTGCAGGTAAAGTCAGCCTGTTGGGCTTCTGTGCAGGGTTTGGGGTTAAGCTGTGGCTCTAGCTTATAACCTTTGTTACTTATGGCTCACTCCCCCACTAAAGGCCTGCCTTGTCTTTGTAAATTTCATTTACTTTTATTCAGATATTTATTTTTATACCCTGTCCTGCATTTTGCTTTATTTATTCAACAGTACCTCTTATAAATTCCTCCAAGCTCTAGCTCTTATTCAGTCTTTTCCAATTTTCCCATTGTGGTAAAACACACAGAATGTAGAATTAAAAAAAAAAAAAAGAATGTAGAATTTATCATCTTAACCCTTTTTAAGTGTACAGTTCATGTTGTGTGGAACACATTCACGCTGTGTACAACCATCACCACCTCCCGTCTCTAGAATTCATTTCATCTTTCCACACTGATCCTCTGTCCCCATTAAACACTGACCTCCCCCATCTCCCTCCCCAGCCCCTGGAATCCTCCAGTCTGTCTCTGGGAATCTAACTCTTCTAGGGACCTCGTATGAGCAGAATCATGCAGCATTTGTCTTTTGTGACTGCCTAATTTCACTCAGCATCATGTCCTGTAGTTTCCTCCACATCATACCAGGTACCAGGATTTCCTTCCTTGTTGAGGCTGAGCGATACTCCATTGTGCACATCTGCCACACTTTGTTATCTGTTTACCTTCCATTGCACACTTGGGTGACTTCTACCTGTTGACTCTTATGAATCATGCTGCTGTGAACATGGCTGTACAAACACCTCTTTGAGACCCTGCTTTCAGTCTTTTGACTATAGACCCAGAAATGGGATTGTTGAATCATATAATTTTAGATGGTATTTATATTTTTAATATTTTGAGGAGCCTCCACACTGTTTTCTGCAGTGGCTGCACCAGTTTGCATTCCCATTAATAGGACAAAACAGGGTAGCCCCGTTGGCTCAGCGGTTTAGCGCCACTTTCAGCTCAGGGTGTGATCCTGGAGACCCAGGATTGAGTCCCACGTCAGGCTCCCTGCATGGAGTCTCCTTCTCCCTCTGCCTGTGTCTCTGCCTCTTTCTCTCTCTGTCTCTCATGAAAAAATAAATAAAATCTTAAAAAAAAAAAAAAAGGACAAGACAGTTCCAGTCTCTCCATATCCTGGCTAACACTTGTTTTCTGGTTTTGTTTAAGATTTTGTTATTTTGTTGTTGTTGTTTTAAAGCTTTTATTTATTCATGAGAGAGGCAGGGACACAGGCAGAAGGAGAAGCAGGGAGCCCGATGCGGGACTTGATCCTCAACCCCAGAATCACACCCTGAGCCAAAGGCAGATGCTCAACTGCTAAGCCACCTAGACATCCCAGATTTTATTTTTTTTAAAGTAAGCTCTACACCCAGTTTGAGTCTCAAACTCATAATCCCGAGATCAGGAGTTGCATGTTCCACCCACTGAGCCAGTCTGGCGCCTCTGTTTTGTTTTGTTTTGTTTGTTTTGTTTTTCATTGGAGCCATCCAAATGGGTGTGAGGTGGTACCTCACTGTGATCTTGATTTGCATTTCCCTGATGACAAGTGACGTTGAGCATCTTTCCACATGCTCATGGGCTGTCTACATGTTTTCAGGGAAATGTCTGTTAAAGTTATTTGCCTTTTCTTGAATTGGGTTATTTGATGTTTTTTTTTCTTTTTGAGTTTTATGAGTTCTGCATTCATTCTGGATAATAAGCCGTCATTAGACTACATGATTTGCAAACATTGTCTCCCGTTCTGTGGGACTCTTCCCTGTGGATAGTGCTTTTTGATGCACAAAAGTTTCTAATTTGCATCGAGTCCAGTTGGTCGATTTTTTCTTTTGTTGTTAATGCCTTATTTTTTTATTACTGTGTACAGGACCAGGATCTTTTCTAAAAGGAAAAATGGTTCTTTTCTCATTGTAAAAACCAATCGAAGCTCAGTGTAAAGAAAAACAAATTAAAAAAAAAAAAAGAAAAAAGAAAAACAAATTTACATACAAAACGCCTGGAAGGGGATCCCTGGGTGGCGCAGCGGTTTAGCACCTGCCTTTGGCCCAGGGAGCGATCCTGGAGACCCGGGATCGAATCCCACGTCGGGCTCCCAGTGCATGGAGCCTTATTCTCCCTCTGCCTATGTCTCTGCCTCTCTCTCTCTCTCACTGTGTGCCTATCATAAATAAATTAAAAAAAAAAAGACTCTGTTAAAAAAAGAAAATTAAAACAAACAAACAAAAAAACGCCGGGAAGGAATATGTCAGAATTACCCAGCCACCTACCTTCTGGGGATGTTTGTGGCTGCTGTCCTGGGGCTGGGTGATGGTGGGGTACCCTCTTTACCTGAGTGCAGTCCATGCCTACTGATGACCAGCCCCTAACACAAGAACTCTCCCTGCCACGACCCACAGGTCCACAGAGTGGTCCAGTCTGCATGACGTAAGCTATAAATCTCATTATGAATAAGTGAGTTGACTCGCTGTTTACAATGTAAGCCATAGATTCATTGTGTGGATGAGGAAAGCACCCTGGGGAGAATGCCCATGTGACCTGCTGCTGGCTCAGGGCCAGACAATGAGAAGTATGGGACTTCAGCCGGAGTGTCCAGTCATACTTAAGTAGGTTATTTATGGACTAAGAACAAAACGTCAAGCATTAAGTATAATAAAGACTAAAAGATTATAGTGTTAGGCGCTATACACCAAATAAGGAAGAAATGAGAGAGAGAGAGCACAAGCAGAGGGAGTGGTAGAGGAAGAGGGAGAAGCAGACTCCCTGCTGAGCAGGGAGCCCGACTTTAAACGTCTTTGGTTAAAATAAGCTTTCTTTGAACTCAGAGAACCACATTCAGAACAGTTAACAAAGAAACATCAGATGCATCTGTTCCACCTCTGTTGGGGTGCAGACACCTGTGGAGCATTGAGGGCTACCAGGCTGACCACAGCTCACTCAGCTGTGACCTCTGCCTCCAGGACCAGCACCTCTGCATCTGTTGGGTCAGAGAAGCCAGGAAACACACCCCCATGTGTGACAAACACACACCTGTCAGCACCTGAATTTTTAAGGAAGCACAATCCTTCTGAGCCCCTTCTGTTCACCAGATTGAATTTAGAACAAGAAGAAACTTGTAGTGTGACTTCAGTCCCTGGGGGGAGATGGGGAAACATGGTGGGGAGGGGCTGTGTCAGGCACATGTGTCCTACCAGGACTAGTATATACAAATGCTCTCTACCGTGGAGTACCACGCAGGTCCAGAAAAGAAGGAACTGTTGATAATATAACCATGTGGATGAGTCTCAAAGCTTGTCCTGTGGGATTCTGTTTCTAGGACACTCTAGAAAATGCAAACTAATTTAAAGTGACAGAAAACAGAGGAGTGGCTGGAGGGGAGGGATGAGCTGGGGAGAAGGGTTCAAAGGGGCACAAATGAGCTCAGGGGGTTGGTGGAGATGTTCACTCTCTGATCGTGGTGATGGTGTTGCGGGTGCATACATGCATCCAAGCGCATCACACTATTTTAAGTAGATGTCGTTGCTTGTGCATCACTTACATTTCACAGAGCAGTTCAGAAGAACAAGGACATTTAACAGTAGCAGCGCCATGGGAGCATGACTTCCAGAGTGAGGCTTGAATCCAGATGTTGATGGGACACCTCTGGGCCATAGGCTCCTCAGCTGTAGGAGGGTTTTGCTCCCTGCCCTGAGGTCGTGTGCAGAGGGCCTGAAGGAAGATATGTGGGTAGCACGCTCCTCCCGGCGTCTGGCACACGGTGAGAGGTCTTTAAAGGGCAGCTCCTATTAAAAAGACATTATCTGATGTATTATATGCTCTTAAAAATAATTGACCATGTCTTTTCCTTGCAATTAAACTGAAGTCATATTAAATTATTAGTAAAGAGGGCAGCCCCGGTGGCGCAGCGGTTTAGCACCGCCTGAAGCCCAGAGTGTGATCCTGGAAACCCGGGATCAAGTCCCACATCGGGCTCCCTGCATGGAGCCTGCTTCTCCCTCTGCCTGTGTCTATGCATATCTCTCTCTCTCTCTCTCTCTCTGTGTGTGTGTCTCTCATGAATAAATAAATTTTAAAAAGTCTTTTAAATAAATAAACAAATAAATAAATAAATAAATTATTAGTAAAGAGAGTCAGTTTTCAAAAAATGTCATGGGCCCTGGCATTTGTCAACGTGCATGTACTACTTCTTGGCTGGAAAATAAGCAGAGGTATTTGTTTATATGTTACGCATTGTATTTATGGATTATTCATCATAACCGAAAATTCACTTACGTGGTTCTTAGCATTCTAAATACTCAGCACAGTCCCTGGTGTGTGGCTGGCACCTGCGCCCATGGACAGGATTTGGTGACTCTGCAGCATCTTCACGGTGTTTGTGATCTAATTTTACAAACAGGCTGTGACTTTGTGTGATTGTAACTATTAAGAGGGCATTAGAGCTATTGTTTTATTGCACACGCACCCATGATGCCCTCCAAGGGAACCTGCTGACCCTCTGGCAGAGACAGGCACCTCTGACCTTGAAGGTTTGCATGGCTTTGTGACGCAGTGACTCCCTTCACATGTGACATGTACACAACACTGCATGCTGCCCTGGCCTGTGGCAGGGTGGGGTCAACCAGGTTTCTCTCTCCCCCAGCCATGTGGCCTTCTCTGTAGGGGTGCGTTAAGAGCACTGGGGACTCAGGAAGGGCTGCCCAATGACGGTGACGGCAACCAGAATATTTCAGCACCTTTCACATAAAAGCTCATACATACTATCCTTCGTATGCCGGCCTTCATATCATGAGCATGTATCACTTTCTCCATTAAAGAAACAAAAGGGAGGACAGCCCAGGTGGCTCAGCAGTTTAGCGCTGACTTCAGTTCAGGGCAGGATTCTGGAGACCCAGGATCGAGTCCCACGTCGGGCTCCCTGCATGGAGCCTGCTTCTCACTCTGCCTGTGTCTCTGCCCCTCCCCCCCCCCTCTGTGTGTGTGTGTGTGTGTGTCTCTCATGAATAAATAAATAAAATCCTTAAAAAAAAAAAAAGAAAGAATTTAAAAAAAAACAAAAGGGAGGTGCCTGTGTGGCTCAGTATGTAAAGTGTCTGCCTTCAGCTCAGGGCCCCACACTGGGCTCCCTGCTCAGTGGAGAATCTGCTTCTCCCTCTCCCTCTGCTTGTGCTCATGCACTCACTCGTGCTCTCCCCATCCCCCAAATAAATAAATCTTAAATAAATCCAAAGGAACCGAGCATAGACAAAAGCTACATGTGGGTGGAGATTGCTTCCAAATTTCAGCCTCATGAAGTCTTAGGTTCATTTAGTGAAAATGCATCAGGTCCCAGGTATGTAGTCGAATGCATACAAGGCAGACAAATGCAGAGAGGTTCAGCCAGGGAGAAGTCCGTGTGTGCGATGGAGGGGCTCTCCCTGGAGCACCCCCAAGACATGCTCTGGCTGTGTCTACTCTGATGCCTGCACTGATAGCTCCCGGTATGTCTTAAAAGTGGACATTCTGGGTTTGGGCCACTTTATAGTAGTGCATCCATTTTCTCTTTAGGCTGGACTTGTGTCTGAGTTTTGTCACACTCACTGAACATGGGTGTGATCATTTGTCTTTTGCCCTCTACCTCCTGAAAGGGGTTGTTAGACAGTCCATGTCCAAGATACAGACCTCAAAACAGAGAGGTGAAGGTGAGTAATCTCACTGGAAGGGATTCACATCTTCCGGGACCCACGAGGATGGCCAGCATTGTTCCTTAGGGCTGCTGTCACAGGATGGCACTGGGCACAGGGGCCAGCTGTTTTGGGTCTACACCCACAGGCATGTGTGTTCACACAAATTAGCACTACATTCACTCTTTTGTCTTCCTCATCTTTTTTTGCTTTGTGCCCACCTCTGAGGTCCCTGTCTTGTATAGTTGATTCTTTTTGAGCTAGGGGGACAGCCTGATGTTCATCCTAATTTCAGTGTCCAGCTCTGATTTTCAACCCATCTTTCCAGCTTATTTTTTCATCTTTCTGAATCTAGATTCCAGCAGGGTGGGCCAGCTGTGCTGGTGGCTTGGAGGACTGCCCTCTGGGGGAGAGAGCCTAGCAAAAGGGTAGGTAAGTGTAGTTACACGCTTGGGGATCTGGCAGGGACCAGACCCTGGCAGGTGGCTCTCAATGGGTGACCTCTTTTGATTAATGTTTGACAAATGTTTTCCATTCTGGGGTGGGACAGGAAGCAGAGTGCCACCTAACCCTACATGCTAGCACCTCTGTGCATCCCAGTGATTATGGCCTGGTGTGGAAGGGGAGGCCCAGCTTCCCCCTGGGCCCTTCTGTTGTAAAGGAAGGGGAATCCCAGTGTGACCCCCCTGCTTTGCACCATCATCTTCTGCCTGTTGGTGCCAGGTGGAGGAGATGGGCTTCCTGCCTGGCCCTGCAGAACTGTGAGGGTAGGGGAGGTTTTTCCACTGGTGTTTGGCTTAAGTAGAGCAAGGGTTTCCAAAAAGATGTTTCTGTTGTTCGATCACTGTGAGGTTCCCAAGACCCCTCTCAGTCCTCATACCAGTGGTAAATAGGGATGGGGTCCCAAGACTACCCTCAAGTTGGATAATTCATGGCAAGGACCCATGGAGCTCACTGGAAGGTGTTGTACTCACTATTGTGGTTTCTCGCAGGAAAGGATTCAGATTACAGGCCAGGGGAAGAGATGCAGGGAAGGGTTGTCCCCTCCCAGTGGAGGTCTGGACAGTGCCGGCTCCACCTGGCATCGATATGTGACAGCGTGTGTGGAGTACGCCCCCCAAGTCTCTGTGTCCACAGTCTCTACTGGGGCTTTGCCATCAAGTGGGTCAACTCCCCACATGGCTAACCTCGATCTTCAGCCCCTCTGGAGATTGGGCTGCCACCATGGAACCCAGAGCTCCTCCAGCCCCCAATCACATTGTTAGATGCTGTGGTGTGGCCTTAGGTCCCCAGTAAACAGAGACCATCGCATCTGGGCAGGCCTTCCAGGGGCCCAGAGCCCCCTCCCAGGAGCTGCAGTTAGGTTAGGCCTCTCTGGATGGGCTCAGCCCTTTACCGCAGCCACTCTTGCCTGCCCTTTGCCTGGGCTCTTCGGAGGCTCTTCTTGGAAATTCTTTCCTGTGCTTGTTGGCTCTTCAGGGTTGGAGGCAGTGCCCTCTGGGACGTGCAGCAGGCAGTTAGTAACCCACAAGCTTGTCCTCCTGTTGCTCCTCAAATAGCCAGGTCCCTGGCCTGTCCGTTCTGAGCCTTCCTATGCCTGGTGTTTAGCAGTGAGTCGGCGGATCTATAATGGAGCTCCCCCCTCGGGGTTGGAACCAGAAGCAGAGCCGGAGGAGGCCCTGGAGGTGATGACTACATGTCCTCTCATCTGCAGGCTAGTGTCCCGGCCCTGGGTTTCCTGCAACTGTAACAGCATTCTCTGTCCCAGCACCTGATCAGACACTGCCTCATCTTCCCTGTGAAGTACTCGGGACAGAGTTGGTGCTCAGCATATCTGTCAAACAGGACTGGCCCAAGGATGGGGTCCTCTGGCATTTCTGGTATTGACCTTGACTGTGGTCAAGGACAGCCCTCAGTGGAAGTTATAAGTGAGCCACAAATCCCTTGTCTGGCATACATCTCCCCACATACAAGGGTGGCCACCTGCCTCTGAGCCAGCAGGCCGGCTGGTCGACCTCGCCAGGTGTGGTTCCAGCACCTGCTGACATTCACACATGCCTGCCCTCCCTTTGCCCTCCTAGCGCCCTTTGGTTCTGAAGATTAAGCAGCCTTTCCTCATCTTCAGCCATGGCTCTGCCACTGTCTGGCTCCTCTGCACAGGCACTGACAGTGCTTTTAAGGCCTGGAAAGCTCTCTCATGGACCCACTTTTAGCTGCCCAGTGGACCCTCCCTCTCTCCCCTCTGATCTCACACGTGCTCTGCCCTTTCCATATCGAGGGTGCACAGTGCCCA
The DNA here is from genome assembly GCF_018345385.1 of Vulpes lagopus. Taxonomy (NCBI): domain Eukaryota; kingdom Metazoa; phylum Chordata; class Mammalia; order Carnivora; family Canidae; genus Vulpes; species Vulpes lagopus. The sequence goes on along the minus strand of NC_054826.1, from coordinate 103,680,484 downwards.
GCACACATCAGTGACACACAGCAGCCTGTCACTGACATGTTTATCTGCATTAAATGTGCACAGTGAAAGATTTTTCTCAGGGCTGGGGTGTCTTTAGCATGTTTGTAAGTTGTAGCATGCATTCAACTTTAACCTTGTGTTTTTGTTTTGCTGACAACCTCTCCTTCTTCCTCAGCACCTCTTACACATGAGGGTCTGTCCCCTCAGTTCACTTCAGTGACAAAGGATCTCCAGTGACCTTGCCGGCCACACCCATCCTCCTGGGCCCCTCGAGCAGTGTTAGAAGCAGCATTAGTCATATTGCACGGAGGGGCTGAAGCTCAGCAGGCAGCCTCACAAGGCCGAAGTCATTGAGGAGGATGGTGTGAGGGGCAGGGTGGGGACGCTGAGCACCAAGCGAGTCCGAGACCTCTGTGCAAGCACCTTCCGTTGGAATCTTGAGACCACAAGAGGACGCCCTAGCTGGACGGTGGTCTTTAACGTGGCTCTGTGTTACCTTTCCAGGGTCCCGAGAGCAGTGTCCTGTCTCCATGAAGCTGACGTGAGAGCATCCAGGTGAAAGGGCCTCTGCCCTGTCGCGGACAGAATGACCAAAACCCGGCTCTTCCGCCTGTGGCTGGTCTTGGGGTCTGTCTTCATGGTCCTCTTGATCATCGTGTACTGGGACAACGTGGGCACCGCGCACTTCTACCTGCAGACGTCCTTCCCCAGGCCGCACCCCCTGGAGCCGCTGCCCACCCCCGGGCACGGGGCAGAGAAGGAATTCACGTCGGACGTGGATGCGTTCTTGCAAAAGCTGCTTGGCGGCGGCCTGAAGCAGAGCCCCCTTTCTGGTAAAAGGCCGGAGCAGCCCTCTGTGCCGGCATCCAGCAGGCCTGGGCTGAGCAACGCGGAGGAGAGCGTGAGGGGCTATGACTGGTCTGCCCGTGACACCCAGCAGGGCCCGGACCCAGGAGGGCAGCAGGCCGAGAGGAGGAGTGTGCTCAGGGGGCTGTGCGCCAACGCCAGCTTCGTGTTCCCCACCAAGGAGCGCTCCTTCGACGACATTCCCAACTACGAGCTCAACCACCTCATCGTGGACGACCGCCACGGGGTCATCTACTGCTACGTGCCCAAGGTGGCCTGCACCAACTGGAAGCGCGTGATGATCGTGCTGAGCGAGAGCCTCCTGGACCGGGGCACCCCCTACCGCGACCCCCTGGACATCCCCCGGGAGTATGTGCACAACTCCAGCACCCACCTGACTTTCAACAAGTTTTGGCGCCGCTACGGCAAATTCTCCCGCCACCTGATGAAAATCAAGCTGAAGAAGTACACCAAGTTCCTGTTCGTGCGGGACCCCTTCGTCCGCCTCATCTCGGCCTTCCGCAGCAAGTTCCAGCTGGAAAACGAGGAGTTCTATCGGAAGTTCGCGGTGCCCATGCTCAAGATGTACGCCAACCGCACCGGCCTGCCTGCGTCCGTCAGCGAGGCCTTTAGTGCTGGCCTTAAGGTGTCCTTCGCCAACTTCATCCAGTACCTGCTGGACCCGCGCACCGAGAAGCTGGCGCCCTTCAACGAGCACTGGAGGCAGGTGCACCGCCTCTGCCACCCCTGCCAGATCGACTACGACTTTGTGGGGAAGCTGGAGACGCTGGACCAGGACGCCGCCCAGCTCCTGCGGCTCCTCAAGGTAGACAAGGTCCTACACTTCCCCCCGAGTTACCGGAACAGAACTGCCAGCAGCTGGGAGGAGGACTGGTTTGCCACCATCCCCCTGGCCTGGAGGCAGCAGCTTTACAAACTCTATGAGGCAGACTTTGTCCTCTTCGGTTACCCCAAGCCTGAACACCTGCTTAGAGACTGAAGGCGTCAGGGGACGGACCCAGACAGCACGACAAACTGGGGTGGTATTGTTGCTTCAAACCTGGACCAAGGGCTTGCCACACTGCCGCCTTCCTCCCAGGGATGGGGCGATGGGTTGCCACGTATATTTTTTTATGGCTTTGTGTCCGTCCCACATTGCTCCCGTTGATGAGGCAGCTGGACGCACCAGGAATCAGCCATCCCCACACTCCGGTTTTTAAAATCACTTGACAATTTTGCAATCTGGACTTACTATTTACTCCACTGCCTATATCCCTTGAGTACTGTGTTAATATTGTTTTTTTAAATTAATATATTTCAGATATTTAATATGAAAAGTGGAGGAGAGGATGGAGTAAATGTTACATCTGCTTCTGCCTCCCGCTTTTGTGGTTATTCTGCTAGAGGTGCAGGTGCTCGGTACAGGGCTCTGAGAGGTGGACCTCAGAGACGTCTCTCAGGTGAAGGCAGGGAATATCCGTGGTCCTCTTCAGCAAAGAAGACATTCCTGAGACTGCAAGAGGACGCCCTACAGGGCGCTTGCAATCAGGCCTCACCTGTATTTTTAAAAGCATAGCAGACAGATCGTTGGCGAGCAGAAGCTCTCCGACCGTGTGGTATTTCTGAGAAGGGAAAGCAGTTAGAGGGGTTTTCTACCAGAGACCATACTTCAGGTCCCAGTCACAGAGGCAGGACACTAGCTGCAGATGTTCCCGCAAAGTCATAAATCACAGATGTAAGGATGTGCTGTAACAGGGATGCTTTGAGTAGGAGTCTATCTCGAGACTGTTCCCTGACATCAGCAAGGTGGGGCTGGCGTAAGATTGTTGTCATAGGCCTGGTAGCCTGGGTTCAGCCCTGGTGACCTTCCCCCTCGGGTACGTGACTGAACTGAGATCCTCACGTTTGGTGGTCCCAACTTGGCAAAGGTGTCATGTTGGCTGCTCCAGGAAGGCTCTTTCTAAACATCTGGTTTAGGTGGATTTGCCATTTTGGTGGTGACCCTGTAGTTGCTGGGAGATGCGTGGTCATGCCATGCTGTGTGGCCTCAAGTTTGACCTCGCCTCCTTAATCTGTAGGATCTGGTTCTCGAGGCCCCATTCTCAAGGAGCTAGTAGCACTGAGGTACTCTTGCCAGATCTCCTTGCTGTGTGGTGTCCTTGCTCTTTCTGGCTTCCAGATGGCATGGAAGTCTGAGCCATGACCTCTGGGTGCCACCTCCCAGCCTTGGGCCCCACGGTGCAAAAAACCATCCACCTTCCATTGTGTAAGATTCCCTATTTGTAAAACAGCTGGCATCAAAGGTACTCAGGCTTGAAGTGTCCAGTCTGAGAGGAACTGACCACATTGGGTACCTTCTGGGATGCCTGCTTACCCAGCAGTTGTCCCTGGCACTGTGAGCCCCGGGCTTCAGGTCACCGGGCAGATGGGGTGGCTCTGCCTTCAGGGGACCTTGTGACCCTGCGGTGTGAAATGAGAGCAGAGGCCCCCCAATCCCAGGCCAGCGGGCTGAAGGCTTCCAAGGACAAAGCGTCAGGAGTGAGGTGAAGGCCGACGTCCCGAGAAAGGTGGTGGGAAGGATGGGGTGTGGCTCGGAATCCGCGGTAGAGCACACCACATGAGCACAAGTGCAGGGCGTGTCCGGGGATGGGAGGTCCTCATTGCTGGCATTCATTGCTCTTCATGTTCATGTGTCATTTCACGTCTCCTCAGTCCTTCTCTTTAGAGAGGACACCGTGTGGTAGAGGTCAGATGGAGCCAGGACCTGGAGCCGGAGCGCACCGCTGCCACCCCAGGGCGGTGGGTGGGTTGTGAGTGTGCAGTCTAGCGGCCTTGACTGTCAGGCCTGGGACTTGAGATTTCACTTAGGCAGCAACGAGCTGTGGAGGTTTGGGGATGGAGGAATTTGGGTGCTTTGGGGTCAATGTGGCATTGGGGTGTAGAGTGGGGGTGGCCAGGGGGCCGGTTAGCAGGCGACTGCAGCTTCCCCACACTGAGGGGGCTGGTGGGGTGACGGACAGACGGGAGGAATGACGGTATCCAGATAAGCTCCTGCCTGAGCTGCTGCTGTTATTCTTGTGACAGAAAAGAAGTGGGAAGAAATCAGGAGAGCACAACACAGACCTTTCTCCTGACCTGGTAACGTCTCCCCACCGATATCTGTATGGTTTTCAAATACATAGAACATAAGATTGATCCTCTTAACCACTTGTAAGTGTGCGCTTCTGGGTCATTAAGGGCGTTGACAGCATTGTGCAGCCACCATGGCTGTTGGGCTCCGCAACTTTCTCATCTCCCCAGAGGGAACCTCTGCACCCATTCCTCCCGCCCCCCAACCCCTGGCACCCACCCTTCTCTTCTGCGTCTGCATTTGACGACTCCAGGGACTCCTAGAGGTGGGAGCCTACAGGGTCTCCCCCTTTGCCTCTGGCTTCTGTCACTCGGCAGACTGTCCTCAAGATTCATCCTCGTGGTAGCAGGTGTCAGCACTTCCTCCGCGTTAAGGCTGAGTGATATTCCCCGCGCGGATGTGCCCTCCGCTCCTCTGCTCCTCCGTTCGTGAACGCTTGAGCTGCTTCCACCTCTGGGCCGTTGCAAGTGCTGTTGCCATGAACGTGGGTGTGCGAATATCTGTTTGACTCACTGCTTTCACGTCTCTTGGGTGCATCCCCAGAGGTGGGATTGCTGAGTCATATCTGACCTGGTAACTTCATAAACTGAATCAGGGTGGGGAGACATGCAAACTGTACCAGGACCAGTGTCTGGGAAATAACATGTCCCATTGCCAGAGAACGTCCTAGGAAAACAAGATGATGTTTGGGATGGTTTCAGATCTCCTTCACATGTATTAATTAAGTACACTGTGGACTTCAATCATGTGCTATAATTTTGAATAACTGGTATTCATTGAAATGAGCTGTAATGTTTAAAGAACACAACGGTTCTGAAATACCTCTTCACCCACCATCCGCACGGTGCGTGGCATCTGCCTCTTGTGGTTGTTTCTCACCAAAATGTGTTTATTTTGAGAATGTTCAGACGAATGTCAGGTTCGTTGGGTGGTGGGCTCACTCAGAGCAGGGCTCACATCTGCATTTCTTTATTCTTGGTTCTGTGTATAATTACACTGCAGGCCGGTTTCTGTGGGTGTCAGGGGTGTGTTTGCAGAGACTGTGGGAGCAGGTTCCTGTGGCATCCGCATACCTGTCCAGATTCCTGTGCCTCCACCCAGGCCCAACCTGGGGACCACCTGGGGGATGACTCAGGATGTGATGACAGAGAAGGTCCTCATCAGCCACCAACATCCTCCTTCCACGGGCTGTGGGGAGCGAGGGGGGCCCCCACCTCATCCCTTTCCGGGGTGCCTCTTATTCCTTGCCATTTCCCTGGCCCCACAGGATAGCGTCCTATGAAGGAATTTGATTCCATATTTTTTTTGTGCTAAGACATTATAAAAATTTATAAGTTGATATTGCAGTTAATTTAACTATTGCAGATAATTTAACCATACAATTCCATAAACCTGATTCTTACCTCTGACCTCCAGCCATTGCCGACACATATGCCCACTGTCCTAATAATGCCGTGGTCCGTGATATGGAATCCTCTCCACCTTCTCACTGAGCCCTCAGCATGGCCACCAGGGCACTGTGCCTGTTTACAGTTGGGGAGAGGGATGTGGGGGAGACTCACCCAACACCCAAGGCATGTGTGAGTGTGTGTGAGACAGACACTCAGTCCTCATTTCTCTAAAAATGGTACATGTTTTCATGCATTGACACAAAGGACTCACTTATGGCTTCTCATGTACACTTTGGGAGACTTGTGTGGCTTTCACCATCTATTTGGGAGGATTTTCCACTATTAGAAGAATTTTGAGTCTGTTTTTCAGCAAGAGTCAGGATCTCTTTTCCTCTTCCTGGTAAAGTCAGTGTGTACCTGTGCACAGTACCTGTAATTTGGTGAAGGTGGGGCTTTAACCTGGCTCTGCCGCTAATGGGGAGCAGTTCAAGGAGGGTTCTGGGTGGTGGGACGTCAGGGGCCACACGGACGTCTCTAGAGCCTTCTCATTCAGTTTCTCTGGAGGGACTTTAATCCTCAGCTTGGGCTTGGATGGGGCTGCCGCTCAGAGGGGCGGCGTGATGCTCCTGGCAGACAGTGTGGGGCGGTTTATTTGCAGGTATCACACAGACCCGAGGGGGGTCCGCTCACCCATGCACATTCTCCAGTGGTAATTATTGCCCATTTATAAACTTCACATCTTTTTCTGCCCACCCCATAACACTTGGATAGCCTAGATAATCAATCTGTCGAATTTAGATGAATGACACCTGTGGTAGATGCCTGGTGCTTTTGCCAGCACACATTCCTCCTGGTCAGAGAGCCCGTCTCCCTGCTTCCCTCTTAGCCCAGGAGAGTTGGGCGGGCCGGCCCGCCCTACACCTGAGCTCTGGTGGGCTGGTCACATGCTCTATAGAGGCAGACCCCACACTCCAATGTGGACCCATCAGACCCAGGGCTCGTGGTTGGAAATCTTTGGGAAGGGGCTTGGCCAGGCTGGTGGGATGGGAGCAGCTCTGCTGCTCCTAGAAGAGCTGCAGGGAGACTGAGACCACACGGCGAGAGCTGGAGGCCAGCACAGGACCTCCTTAGAGGGTGTGCACCTGAAGGTGTGGGGCCAGTACGCTTCCGCTCCCCTAGTCTCCTTTGAGCCGGACCTCTGGCATCTAACGTACAGGATCCTGACTCCTACACTATGTAATCACCACACTGGGGTCATAAAGTCGGGTTTGAGAAGCCACATCAGCTCTGAGCATGTGGGTTATGGTTCACGTGGATATGAGCAGTTCCCACTCTTACCCCACCAAGACCCAGGGACAAGAGGTCCCCTACTGGGATACCGGTTCAAACCAGCAGAGAGGTTAATCAGGGACTGTGGGATACTTCTTCCCTCAGGAATCATTTCTTCACGCATCATCCAGAGGGAAGCTAATGAGGAGCGGCCCCTGGTTTGAACTCTCTGCTTGCCCTCTGGTGCCTCTGATGCGTTCCGAATGTCGATCCTCAGGCCTGCTGGAGATGATTCAACTTGCCTGTCCTGGGCGCCATCTGGATGGCATTTGCTCGTGGTGATGGCACCGTCACGCTTGTGTGTCAGGGATCTGTTGGGTGACTTTGTGGGTGATGAATGAACATAGCCTGTCTGTCCGCCTGCTGCACTTCATGGAGTTTAGTGCTGGAGCTTGGAGGCTTCTGGCAGGTAGGACCGTGAGCATGTGCACGGTGTTTGCAGAGGTGGGAGCTGAGAGGTATAGCTCTCGAGGAGAGGGGGAGTGTGACCTGAACTCAGAGTTAGAGCCTGGGCGTCCGACACTTTGTTGGCACTTTGGGGCCTGGGCACACTTAGGCGGGGTGCGGATGTGAGGGGGCACAGCACCACTGAGCTGTGAAGAGAAAGAATCTTCACTGGGGGCACAGGGAGGTGGTGCCAGCCCAGATGGTTGGCAGAGGTGCCCACAGCAAAGGGGTCTGTAGGCTGGTCTGTGAGTCAGCTTCTCATACTAAGAGTTTCCTTCTGTTTCTGCATGGTACACGTCATCACATGAGTAAAAAGGTTTCTGTAAACTCGAAACTCCAAAGAGCACCGCTACTCACGAGGATCTGATAAAATAAGTCATCTGATGAAGGTCTGGGAAATGTGCTCCGTTCTGCATCTGGCTCTGGATTGGTCTTGAGCTGGGGTGCCCAGCAAGATTTCTGGTGCCTCTCTTTCTGCAGCTGCGCGCAGTCACCACCTGACGGGCGGTACTATGTCTGTCTAAACGCACTTTGAAACCCTCACATGAGCGATGGTGACGTATGGGCTGGGCACCTTCACAAGCATCAGGGTAGTTAGCAGAGATACAGCTGCCCTTTCCAGTCTCGGGGCAATGTTCTGCTTATAATGTTTCAAAGAGCTTCAAAGTATGAGGGCCCGTGCTGGGTGAGTGCCCTGACCTGTCTGTCGGCAGAGGCTCAGGAATTCTCTGAGGCCCCAGAGGGAGGCCCGGGGTGGGGAGGGGACCTCACCACGTAGCCTCGTGGTGCAGGTCACTGGGGTGGCACCCAGACTTCCCCAGGTGCAAGGGCCAGGCCCCGTGGATCGGCCACAGGGGAGCAGGTCAGTAGGCCGGGCAGGGATTCAGCCTCAGACTCTTGCCCTGGACTAGAGTCCATTTCTTTCATGAATTTAAGGTGGGAACATTTAAAATCCTTTCTTCAACCAGTCAAGCTGCTCATCATTAGATGACTGGCCATCCTGCTTAGGAGAATGGGCTTCTCACAATTAAAAAAAAAAAAAATGTTGACCTCATGGGTATTTTCTCTTGGGTGAACCGGGGGTGGCCCTGGTGGTGATCATTTCAGTTCCTTTTAAAATGGTGATAAAATAGGGGCACCTGTGTGGCTCCATGGGTGAAGCATCTGCCTTTGGCTCAGGTCATGATCTCGGGGTCCTGGGATCAAGCCCTGCATCTGGCTCCCTGCATAATGGGGTGTCTGCTTCCCCCTCTGCCTCTGCCTCTCCTCCCCACCCATGTGCTCTTTCTCTCAATTAAATAAAATCTTTAAAACGGTGGTAAAATATACCTGGTGAAATTCGCCACCCCAGCCACCTTTAAGTGCATGAATCCGCGGCATTAAGAACATCCATACGGTGCAGTTGTCACCACTGTCCATCCCCAGATGGCTCAACCACCGTGGTGTTTGAGGGTCACCTGTATCCATCCTTCTGTGTCTGGCTTCTTTCACCGAGCATCACATCCTCAAGCTTCATCTGTGTTGGAGCATGTGCTGGGATTCCCTTCCTCTTTAAGGCAGAATGATAGTCCAGTGAACAGACTCGTCACATTTTGTTGATCCGTTCATTCATCAGTGGACACCAGTGGCTTCCACCTGTTGGCTGTGTGAATAAGTCCATTGTGGGCACCAGGGGACAAATAGCTGTTCAAGACCCTGCTTGCCGTTCTCCTGGGCACAGACCCAGGAGTGGGGCTGCTGGTCGTGTGGTAATTTTAGATTTGATTTTTTGTACAACTGAAGTTTAGTTCTTTTTATTGCCAGAAATGCTTACGGATGATGATACTTGAAAGTGCACATAGCAGGTATTCCCTAGTGCATTTGCTTCCTTAACCCTGCAAGCAGTTATAGTAACGAGGGCGGAGCTGCTGTCCTCCACCCCCACCCCACCCGCCACCTGGCCCCTGGCTTGCGCTGTGCCCACTGCCCTGCATGGGCAGAAATGTGAGACATGGGCCTCCAATCCCAGACCAGGAGCCATGCAGAGATGTCCTCTCTCACCCGTCACATCACACGCTGTGCGTTCCCCAGGAAGAGCCAGCACCTTCGCTCCCAGGTGGGGCAAAAGGCACATCTGACCCTCAGCCTGGGAGACCTGTCCTGGGTGACACCACTGTTGGGCCGGGAGTACCTGGCACCTCAGCCATCTCCCTGTAAACAGGGACGTCACTGCCCTGGGACACAGGGAGGGATTATGAGGCTCGGAAGGGCTGTGGGCCTGGCTTTGGCAGAGCCTGGTGCAGGCTTTTGGGTGGGTTCCCCCTGCCACTGCCCCTGGAGGACAACAGTGTGTGGATGAGGGGAGAGTCAGGAGTGGGTGCTGCTGGGGTGAGGCTTAGGAGAGAGCAGTGGGATCCAAGACTCTTCCTGCAACGTGGACAACACTGTCTACTGCATGGCGTGTGCCCTTGCAGGGTGAGCACTTCTGTGCACCTGGTTCAAATAACCTGGGCTCCTTCCTGGGACAGTCCTAGAGGAAACTGCCATTGACAAAGTTTAGGGGCTTGGAAACAATCAGATGAAACCATTTTTTGCCATTCCAGTTCATTTTCTTCCAGAGTATATTGCGTTCGGGAGGTTTCCAGAATGCTTTGGTTTCAGAACTTTGGGGCACAGATTCCCAAAATGGATTTGAAAGTGTTGGGTTTCCAAGTAGGCTGGCTTTGAAAGTGGTCCAGGCTTCTAAAAGGTTTGGTCAAGAAGTGTTTTGCTTCCAAAATGTTCCAAAAATGTGTCCCCAAGCACCGAGCACCCACAGCGCTCTGGGAAGGGGCTGGGGCAGAGCACTGAATGAATCGCAGCGGGTGGACCAAAGCAGGCAGGGCCATCCCTGTCTTGGCCGGGGTGGGGGTGGGGGGTGGGAGGGTGTCTGTGTGCTCCATTCTCCATCAGGAGGTGGGAGCTTGACTCATGTCTGGCCTGGGCAAGTGTGTGTCCTCAGACACCAGTTCCTGCCCTTGGTCCCCCAGCCCACCCTGAGGGGCATTCTGCTGATGGGTCCTTGGCTCTTAGTGAGAGGTCTTGTTCGACCCGACCTCATCTGCATGCTGGCTCAGGGGTTCCTGTCCACGGGTGTCTGACTCCAAGAAGGTTGACTTGAAGACTGACTGTTTCTTTCAAGAAAGGCAACTTGCATGGGAAAAAGGCATGGGGGTGGGGGAGGGACTCAGGGCATTGTGCAAGGTTCTTATAAAGTCATGGGCTGAGCCAGGACTATTGGTCCTATTTTCAGATAAGGGAAATGGAGACCCAGAGAGGCTGTGTTACCTGCTTGGATCCCACCATCTCTCCAGGATCTACATGTTCTGACCCCCAACCCATTAGGGTTTCCCAAACCTTTCAAAGGCCCCCTTAGGAGCCCTGCCTGCCATTGAGGCATTTGAGCCAGGGCCCTCTCCCAGCCCATCTGCGTCTGTGTGTGTCGGCCCTGGGTCTGCAGTGCCAGGCCCAGCCTCTAGAGTTGCCGACCCAAGCCCAGCCCTTGGCTAGAAGGGACTGGCATGGCCTCGGGTGCCTTGGTGCTCACACTGTTGATGACGGAACATGGAGAGTTGGTGGGAAGGGCATATAGCTGACAGCCAGCCACATGTCCTGGGGTGGAGTGATGTGGGTGACCCAGAGTGTTGGCAGAGAGGCCCAGAACAGAGAGGAGGAGAGAGGAAAAATCCAGCAGTTAGGAAAAACATCGCCAGCCGAGGGAGTGGCTGGGACACCAGCACCGTCACACCCAGGGAATGGCCCCACCCTGGGCGCAGCGCCCGTCCAGGGAGCCAAGAAGGTCTTGCCTCAAATGTGCCAATTAATTTGGGGGCCACATCCTGTCCAGTGGAGCTCACACCACTTGGGCGGCAGCCAAGGAGAGCTGGGCACGCCTGTTTTCAGGCTGTTGGGTCCTTATCTGCCAAGGATGTCTGAGGCCTCCTGCTCTAACTGTGGCCATGAACTCCTTCGCCGGTTCTGATGCCCCTCATGGAACAGACCTCACAGGCGTAATCCAGAAGAATCTGTCCTGGTACAAAGATAGCTGTGAGCATCAGCCCAGTGGGGGGTGAATGCCCACTGCGATCCCCCACATCCTGACATCTTCCTGGGAAGCGGGAGCCCCATGCCCACTGCCCAGGAGAAACCAGACAGCCCTGGCTCTCCGTCCCCGCCCTCCCCTCTCCACCCAGAGCTGGAACTGCTTGCTGCCTGGCTGCTGACTCACACGCGGGGTTGTTACCTGGCCTGGCCTGGCCTGGAGACGGGCCCCTGTGCTGGACGGAGCTAAGACAGAAGCTTTGAGCGAGTCAGCTAAGAGGGCCCAGAATGGTGGACTTACGGCTCCTCCAGGCTTTTAGCCATAGGTTCTAGGCTGAGCCCCATCAAGATGGTGCCCATGGAGCCTCCTGGCCCTGGCCTGACAGGCTGAGGGCTTGGGGCCCTGAGCTGGGGCCTGCCTCCCCGGGACCAGCAGGCTCCTAGGGCCTGGTTAGGAGCCTCTCTACCTTTGCTGTCTGCCAGCCTCCTGGCATGCTGTCCAGATGAGCTGGAAGGGCCGCAACAGCATCTGGGGTAGCAGCTGGGCAGTAGGAAGGTTGGTGGGTATGGAGGTTGGTGCCACGTCCTCCATGGAATGGATGTGGGCTCCTGTGGGCAGGGCTGAGCTCTGTGGGTCATTTCCTTTGGCCTCACCTGCCAGCTCCCCTCTTCTCTGTTGCCTGCCTGGCTCCCGAAGGCATTTGGGTAGGCTGCCCTGACAGCCCAGGACCCCCACTCTAGAGGGATGGAAACCAAGGTGCAGATGGGGACAGACTTGCCAAGGTCACAGAGAGGGCACGAGCCAACCACCTTTCAGGGTCCTGTCCTCAAAGTGCAGTGACTGCACCGCCCTGTGGTGGCCACCATGGCTTGTCCTGAGTGTGGGGTGTCCTCTGGTGAGAGCATACAAGGGCTCCAGGGGACCAGAGGCAGAGGGAGGACAGCTGGTAGCCTCCTGACGAGAGGTCCTAGACCTTCACCCCACTGCACAGTTCCCTCCATGCCAGACCCTCGTGCAACCACTCCCACCTGTGTGCAAGGCTGTCAGCCCACCATCTTACCTGGGGAGGCCAGGCTCATGCTGCACCCCCTCCACGGGGCCAGGCTCGTGCTGCACCCCCTCCGTGGGGCCAGGCTCATGCTGCACCCCCTGCATGGGGCCAGGCTCATGCTGCACCCCCTCCACGGGGCCAGGCTCATGCTGTACCCCCTCCACAGGGCCAGCTTTGTGCTGCGCCCCCCCCCCATGGGGCCAGGCTGGCAGGCTCCTTATGGCCTCCCCTCACTACTTTTAATCCATCCTTCCCCTGAAAACACCTTCAGGCCATGAAGACCCGCTGGGTCCCAGCCATGGGCTTTCTCCAAAGTCTCCTCCTTCTTGCATCTCCCCACCCACATTTTCTGTCCCCATGTGGACTCTCTCTGCTCCCACAGGGAACCACAGAGGGTCCATGTGGGGGCACAGGTTATTTTGCAGGACTTCTCTGAGAGGTTGCTTTTCTGGGGTACCCACTGTGCCTCTCTCAACAGTCGTCAAGAGAATGAACACATTTAACATCCATACAGGTGAAGGAAATATTTGGGTGGGAGGAGCTCTTGGTGTCACCACGGAGTCCACGGCAGCCCCACCTTGCACACTTGCCATGGCAGGGGGCTCACTACTTCACTGCCCCTCCCTGGTGGGATAATCGGCTGTTTACAATCTTTGATTAATGCTGAGCCAGATCTGCCTCCACTGAAGTTGGCATCTGCGCAGAACAAAACAGTGGCTGCATCCACATTAGATGCGTTTGGATCTTGAAGACTGTGGCTGAGTCTTGTCTCCCTCAATTTCCCCAAGAAAAACTTGCACGAAGCTGGCAAGAGTGGAAGTCACGGCCTGGCCACCAATGCATCACTGCTCTGGGGGATCGACAGCCCCATGCCTCAGCCTCGGCCCCCACTTCCTGAAGAACTTTCCAGATGGGCAACAAGGGGTAGCCTTTCTGTGGGGGGCCTGAGCCCATCGGAGTCCCTCAGCCACTGAAGGCGCTGAAGTCTGCTCTGCTCAGCAGACGGGTCATGTTTTGAATGAAAATGTGTTCTGTCTTGACGGGACACTTTGTGTATTATATAAGAATTGGCCACTGGAAGCAGTTTTCCTAGCCTTTCCTGAGCCCTGTGTGCTAGCAGGGTGTGAAGTCAGCCCCTGGGCATGCAGCCTGGCCACAAAACTCAGGAGTATGTATGTGTGTGCGCATGAGTGTGTGTGTGGTGTGCATCTGTGCATGCATGTGTGTGCATGCATATGCATGGGTGCACCTGTGTGTGCAAGTGCGTGCATGCATGTGCACATATGCGTGTGTGGTGCATATGTGTGCATGCGTGTCTGCATGGATGTGCACATGAGTGTTGCATGGTGTGCATCTGTGTGTGTCCCTGCATACACATGGGTACCCCTGTGTGTCTGCATGTGTGCACGTGTGTTGGTGCGTGCATGGATGTGCACGTGTGAACATGTGTGTGCATGCAGGTACATGCATGATGCATGTGTGTGTGCATGCCTGTGTGCATGTGTGTGTGTGGTCCAGCTAGACAGAGGGGGGGCTAGTTGGCGGACTCCTGGAAGTGCAAGAAAACACAACCCCAGGTGGCAGCTGGTGCCTTATGCAGCTTGTGGTCAGGGAAACAGAGAGAGAGCAAGCAGATCCTTTCCTCAGGCACATGAATGAAGGCTTGGAGTGGACCGTGTGCCAAGGGGGGAGGTGCAGTGTCGAACACAGAGTGAAAAGGCAGCTAGAGAACAGGAGAAAATATTTGTAGGTCGTAGATCTGATAAGGGAGGCGTATACAGAACAGAGAACTGAGGTTCAAGAGAAAAACAAACAACCCCATTCAAAAATGGGCACAGGACTTGAATGGACATTTCTCCAAAGACAGAGTGGTCCACAAACACAAGAAAAGCTGCTCGGCATCACCAATTCGTCAGGGACCAGCAAACCGAGACCCCAGTGAGCCATCCCCTCACCCAGCAGGATGGCTGTCATCGGACCAGCAGGTGTGGGCGAGGTGTGTTGTGGGGGCCAGGACCATTGTGCGCTGTGGGTGGGAGTGTCTGAGGGTGCTGAGCTCAGCGGCCTGGCGTCCAGGGCTGGGACAGTTGGGTGTCCTCTGCGGCTCAGCCCCTTGGTTGGGGAGGATGCTCATCTCCGGCTTCCCTGGTGCCCGGCCTCCTCTGAAGTGTCTGGGGGGCTCAGCCAGTGGGAACAGGCGGGGTGCCCAGGGAGGAGGGCCTTAACCATGCAGGCCTGTCTGTGGAAGCTTGGAGTGTGTGGGGGAGCGGGGGCCCAGGGCAAGTCACCTTCTCCGGGATGGGGATATTGTCACCAGGCTGGCTGAGCTCACATTTGGCAGGGATGTTCCTGTGTGTGATGAAGGCTGGGGCTTGGGCAGGGCCCACCGGTTTGAGACCTCGCACTCACAGAGGCCATATGGCCTTGAGGTGTGCCCGACCCTCCCCACTGCCCCCGGCCACTAGCCCTGTCACCGACCCACAGATTCAAAGCAGGCACATCTTTCTCAGCTGGTGACTTTGATCCAAGTTTTGTTAAGAAAACATTTTGTTGGGACGCCTGGATGGCTCAGCGGTTGGGCGTCTGCCTTTGGCTCAGGGCGTGATCCCGCCGTCCCGGATGGAGTCCCACGTCGGGCTCCCTGCATGGAGCCTGCTTCTCCCTCTGCCTACGTCTCTGCCTCTCTCTCTCTCTGTGTCTCTCATGAATAGATAAATAAAATCTTAAAAAAAACACACACAAACATTTTGTTTTTCGTGAAAAGGAGCACAGATAGATTATAGAGGAGAATGCAAAATTACTATGAGTTTTTCAGATACAATTCCTCCTTTTAGCGATGACTCTGTGCTGGTAACAGCAGGATTGGCCTCCCTTTCTCACGCTTTACAGATCAAATCCTCCACAACGCTTTGAGCTACATGGTGATTTCATATTTGGGCGGGGGGTGCTGCCTTCAAAAGCAAAAAGCAAGAGGGGAAATTAATTTTGATTATGTACTTGACCCAGTATATCCAAAATATTGTCATTTCAACTTGTGAATCATATCAAAACTATCTGTGAGATATTTTATATTCTGGGTGGTTGGGGGTTTGGGTGCCCCAGGTGCATTTTACACTTGTAGCCCGTGCTGGGTGGGACCAGCACACCGCGAGGGCTCAGCGGCTGCGTGCCTCTGAGTTCTGTATGTGGAGACTGAGGCTTGGGTCACACAGTGAGGCCACTGTCCAGCACCTGCTCCAGGGTCTTGTCCTTTGCTGGGCCGCCCTTCCTGGGGACATAGTCCTGGTCCCTTTGGTTTCCCTGGGAATGACCTCCAGCGCTTCCACAGAGCCGATGCCCCCCTCCTGCTGGCCACTGGGGCCCCTGCGGCCTTGTGCACAAGGGAACATGACGAGGTGGGGCCCTCTGAATGGGGGGTGGTCAGCAGACCCGTGGCCTCGGTCCTGGGAGGGGCCTGTGGAGCTGGGCTGGCCGGTGTTGGCGCTCCCACCAGGGGGCAGCCTCGGGTCAGAAATGCGGCCAGTCAGGGGCTCTGCTGGGGTGCCCAGGGGCGCTTCCACAAGCACAAGCTGTGTGGGCTCGCTGGTCAAGGGCTGGGCAGTCACACCTCCTGGTGAGTCTTTCTGGAATGATGAGCTCAGGGCCTAGAGGCTCCCCTGGAGGAGCAGACCACAGCCTTCTGGGCGGAGAGCCTGTCGGGGGCCAGTGAGAGGTGCCCAGCCTGGCCCATAGAGCCCTGGGTGGCTGAGCGAGGACGGCCCGCACGGAGGGCAAGGCGTCGGTCACCCCGGGCCTGGAACACCCCCATGGCCACCATCTTCACAGTGGGCGCCCCAGGCCCCTTACCTACAGTGTGAAGCAAGCAGAGGGAGCCTCCCCCCAGGCCAGCCCCACACTGAAGGGCAGTGCAGGGCTCACACCCCAGGTTCAGCTCACTTGTCATCACTGAGGAAGGGCACTCTCTGCCCTGGGCTCCTCATGCGGGGGTGTCCAGGAGATGTGGGGCTCAGCCTCCACCAGGCTCTGAAGCCCTGCAGACGTGCCCCCTGGACCACCACCCCGAGTCTGTCTTTGGGCCTTCTATATCCTGGAGGTGGCCCTGGGTCATCCTGGACACATGTGGTTACAGACATGTGCTGTGTCCGCGCCGCCGCCCAAGTATGGCAGGACCCAGCCCCTGCCCAGCCTGGCTGGGGGGTTCGTGTCCACCCTCCAGCACACCCTTGTCCACCTAAGGGACCCCCAGGGGCAGATGCTATTGTACCTTCCCACGAGTTGCTGCCTCTGCCTGGCCTCTGACCCTCAAATCCCATTTTCACGCCCCAAGGAGCTGCTGCTAGAAGCCCCCTTTGGGGGATCCCTTTGATAAAGCAGAGGGTCCTTTTGTTGGGGGAACAAAGGCCTGTCCCAGCTTCCTGGGGCAAGGTCCTGCTGCACTTCAGGGCTATGGTCTTGGTGTGGACCTATCAGTTCTGTGTAAGCAGTGTCTTGTTTCTAGAATGTTCTGTCCTACTTCCCTGGGGCTTCAGCCCACTGGCTCCCAACCTGTTTTGCTCTCTCGCAGCCACGGGTCCTCTCCAGGCCCCCTCTTCCAGGCAGCCTTCCCTAAGCACCTCTAAACTCCTGCTACACTTGAACCTGGCCCAGTGGCTCTCCCACCCTGCATGAATTTATATTCACCTCTTGCCCGGGGCTATTTGCAGTATTGTCATTACTTTCCAATTGAAGGATCATGTCCATACAGTTCAGTGCAGAAATCCCAAATGCTCAGCCCAATAAGTTTTCACACACATGTCTACTGTGTAACCACCACCCAGACCAGGATACAGAACGTCCACAGCTCCTGGGTGGGGGTGTCTCCCCTGGGGTCTCCTGCCTCCTTCCTCTCCCCTCTGCACACATCATTTCACTTGCCTCTCCTATAGCTGGGTTCCGAGCACATGTTCCTTAGATTTGCAGAGACTCTTGGGTGCCTGCAGAGCCCCTGACATCCTCAGCCTGACTGCCAAGGCCTGGCCAGATTATGCCCACACAAGCTATCCCCTGCATACGCTGACCGTGCCAGGCACCACGCCACCGTCTGTGGGGTCTGCCCACCCCCTTACATCCATTTCAGCTCATCATTCAGGAGCAGCTCCCAGAACCAGGGACCAGCCCTTTCCTCGTGTGACCCACCCCAGCTCACCATCTGGACCTCCCCCTCCTGTGACATCTCTGCTTGTGTCCTTGGGCCTGGTGTGGAGTAAGTGCTCTCTGAGCTCCTGTTGGAAGAGCAGATGTGGGAATTTTGCCTGGATCAATCAAGGTTACAAACAACCCAAACTGACTGTAGCAAAATTTAATTAAAAAAAATTTTTTTTGATGTCTGGGGTACAGATGGTGATTGAACACGTGCACCTGTTCTCACTCCCTTTGCAGCTTCCCATGAATGACAGTAATAAGATATTTTTACAGGCATAAATCCACAGGTATCAGGGGACAGGAGAGGATGTGACAGCAAGCAAATGTTAGAAACCAGAGCAGAGGCGACAAATGGTAATGACACGCCCCCTCGACAGAAGCAAACCCTCAACAGCCGTGGGAACATCGAGACCAGCCTGACTTGTCCCCCAGATCCTCAGAGGGGCTGACAGGAGGTGTTGTCAGGGCATGCAGGGGGTGAGATTGTCCCCAGACGCCCCTCCCCAACCCCATGCAACCTCTTCCCCAGCCCAGCCCTGAGAGGGAAGGAACAGTGCTGTGTGCTCCTGAGGACCCCATGCCCCAGTGATGACAGACGGGAACAGGCTTCCTCCACGTCACCCAGCATCATCTCTGGGAACAGAGTAGCCCCAGAAGAGAGACCCAGCAAAAAGCCCGACAATAGAGCTCCCCGGTCAGCTGGTCCCTCCAGCCCCTCCCAGGGCTCAGAGCACCCTGCAGCCTGCTAGCCCCCCAGACAGTGGCTTCGTCCTTGCTCTCTCCCAGTCACTGACTCTAGGGGAAGCCAGCATATGTCAGGACACTCAAGTGGCCCTAAG
Source organism: Vulpes lagopus (assembly GCF_018345385.1). Classification (NCBI taxonomy): domain Eukaryota; kingdom Metazoa; phylum Chordata; class Mammalia; order Carnivora; family Canidae; genus Vulpes; species Vulpes lagopus. The sequence goes on along the minus strand of NC_054826.1, from coordinate 103,662,210 downwards.
GAGGGTCACCGGTCGAGGACCAGAGACCTTCACTAATAGCCAGCAGGAATCAGGGCCTCCTACCCCAGTTGGACCTTCAGATGACAGCAGCCCCAACCAACATTCACACCCTTGTAAGGGCAGCCTCATGAGAAACCCCAAGCCAGAGCCACCACGTGACATCACTAGAATTCCCGGGCCACAGAAACTGGGATAATCAGGGATTGCTTTGTCACTGTTGTTCTGATCTCTTATTTTGAAATAATTACAGATTCTCGGGAAGCTCCAAACACAGCACAGAGAGGTCCTGTGTTTTCCCCCAATGGCTACCTCTCATGTGTTCATAGTATCAGATCTAAACCAGCAGGTTGATGTTAGTACAACGGGTGGGTCTCCTTCCATGTCCTGTGATCGCACGTGTAAATCTGTGGAGACACCACCACAACCAAGACCCAGGACACTCCATCCCCGTGCGGACCTCCTTCGTGTTGCCACTCTGTTGTACAGCCAACCCCTCACCCTGGTGACCACAAGTCTGGCTTCCATTTCTGTGGTTTTGTCATTTCAAGAATGTTACCTAACTGGGATCATACAGTATGTCGCCTTTTGAGGTTAGCGTTTCTCACTCCACATAGTGCCATAATGCCAGGAAAAGATTCATCCTTTCTATCCCCAGGCTCTATTCCATGGGATGCCCCACGGCGGCATGGGTGCTGCTTGTGGTCACATGCTGCATTTCAGCTCTTGTAGTGGGTGCAGAAGCATGCTCTGGTGCTCTCCATCTGCGTTTGCCCAGTGGCTGGTGCTGTTTGCTTGCCATCCTGGCACCGTTTGCCACATCCTCTTCAGTGACACATCTCTACATGTTTTTTTTTGCCCATTTTGTAATTGGATTTTTTTCATTTGGGGTTTTGTGAGTTCTTATATATGAGTCATTTGTCAGATATGTGGTTTGCAAATGTTTGCTTCCAGCCTGTAACTTCAGGCGGGTCCTCTGCGGGGCAGCATGAAAGACAGAGAGAGAGAGAGAGAGAGAGAGAGAGAGGCAGAGACACAGGCAGAGGGAGAAGCAGGCTCCACGCAAGGAGCCTGACACAGGACTCGATCCCAGGACTCCAGGATAACGCCCTGGGCCGAAGGCAGGCACTAAACTGCTGAGCCACCTAGGGATCCCCTTGAGTTGGTTTTCTAATCAAGTTTGATGTGTGGATTGAAGTTTGCTTTTTGCCTGTGGGTATTCAATTGCTCCAGCACTGTTTATTGAAAAGACAATGTTCCCTCCACTGAATTGCTCTTGCACTTTTGTCAAGTCAGCTGGCCATACTTACACGGGGCTTTTTGTGAGTTCTCTATCCTGTCCCATCGGTCACTATGTCTGCCCTCTGCCAATCCCACACAGTGTTGGTCATTGCCACTCTCTAGTAAGGATTAAAATCAGGTAAAGGGGCTCATCTCACTTTTTTTGTTGACATTTGTGTTATCTCTTCAAGTCCTTTACCTTTCACTGTCAATTTTAGCATAATTGTGTCTGTATTTACAAAAAAAATATAGTATTTCCAGAATTTTTTATAGGAATTGCATTAAATCAGTTTTGGGAGAAGTGACATCTTCCCTACATTGAGCCTTCTAATCCATGAACATTGTATGTCTTTCCATTTATTTTATTTATTTCTTCACAGTTTGCAGTTTTTAGCATAGAAATCTGTACATGTTTTGTTAGATTCACATCTATGCATTTTGAGGGTTTTTTTTTTGAGTGATTGTAAATGGTATTTATATATTTTTTAGAGAAAGAGAGAGAGAGCACATGTGTGAGCAGGAGTGGGACGGAGGGGCAGAGGGAGAGAGAATCTTAAGCAGATTCCATGCTCAGGGTGCAGCCTGATGCAGGGCTCAATCTCATGACTCTGAGATCATGACCTGAGCCTAAATCGAACACTTAACTGACTGAACCACCCAGGTTCCCCTGGTATTGTATTTTTAACACAACAAAATGACACAACAAACAGATACAATAATACTACAAAAATAATCAATGTTTACTTTTTTAAAAACAGTTTTGTTGAAATGCAATTAACACAACATAAAATGTACCTGTTGTACATGACTTATACCAAATTTACAGGATTGTGCAACCACCGCCATAATCCAGTTTCAGAACATTTCCATCACACCAAAAGCTTACCCCACCCCATCTACAGCCAGCCTCTGCTTCCACTTGAGCCCCTGGCATTTGTGTCCATAAATCTGCCTTTTCTAAACATTTTTATATATGGAATCCTACAATAAGAAGTCCTCCATGTCCAGCTGCACTCAGCATCACGTTCTTGAGCCTCATCCATGTCACAAGGATCCATACTTCATTCTTTTCTTGTTGAATAGCATTCCATTGTGTGGATGGGCTGCATTTGGTGCATCCTTTCCCCAGTGATGGATATTTAGACGGTTTCCAGCTTGGGGCTGTTATATAGATACTGCTGTGAACATTCATATACTCGGTGTGTGGACATATGTTTTCATTTCTCTTGGGTAGATTCTTGAGGGTAGAATTGCTGGGTCATATGATTACTTCATGTTTAACTTTTTTAAAGAAGCTGCCAGGCTTCTTTCACAAAGTGACTGACTGTCTATGTTATGCTGGCAATGCATGAGGGTTCCAACTGCTCCCCATCCTGCACTGAATTATTGTCTTTCTTGACTATAGCCCTTCCAATTGGTGTGTCCTGGGATCTCATCATGGTTTTAATTTGCTTTTCTTTAATAAATGATTATTCTGAACATCTTGCTTTTATGCTTGTCAATTCATATATCTTCTCTGATGAACTATTTAGGTCTTCTGCCCATTTTTACATTAGGTTATTTTCTTACTGACTTGTGTTTGTTTTCTATTTATAAATGTGTATGTGGACACGAGTCTTTTATCAGATGTACACTTTACACATATTTCCCCATTTATAGCTCATCTGTTCTTTTTAGTAATGGTGTCATTTGAGGTGATTTTTTAAACTTATGTTGAAGTACAGCTTATCAATTTTTCTTTTATGGACTGTGCTTTTTTTGGTGGCATGTCTGACCCAAGATAATAGAGATTTCCTCTGTTTTCTTACAGAAGTTTTATAGTTTTCACTGTTACATGGAGCATTTTGAGTGATTTCTTTTGCTTGGTGTAAGGTTTATCCTCTCTGTTTGCAATACCCAATTGTTCTAGCTCCATTTGTTGAAAAGACTATCCTTTCTCCATTGAATTCTCTTGGTACTTTTGTTGAAAATCAACTAACCAGGGCCACTTGGGTAGTTCACTTGGTTAACCGTCTGACTTCGGCTCAGCTTATGAACTCAGGGTCCTGGGATCGAGTCCCGCATCAAGCTCTCTGTTCAGTGGGGAGTCTGCTTCTCCCTCTGTCCCATCACCTTGCTCATGCTCTCTCTCTCTTTCTCTCTATCTCAAATAAATAAGTAAAATCTTTAGAAAAAAAAAAGAAAATCAACTGACCATAAATACAATGGCTAATTTCTGGATTCTCAGTTCTGTTTCACCTATATACCTGTCTTTGTGCCAGTGTGATGCTGTCTTGATTCCTGTGGTTTTATCACAAGTTTGAAAGTTGTGTAGTGCCAGTTCTCCAGCTTTGCTCTTCTCTTTCAAAATTGTTTTGGCAATTATTCTAGGTCCTTTAAATTCCCATATAAACTTTGGGATCAGCTTCTCAATTCCTACCCCAAAAAGCCTCCTAGGATTTCTATAAAGATTGTGTTGAATCTATAGGTCGCTCCACGGAGAACTGAGTATAGAATGTCTTTCTATTTACTTAAATATTATTTAATTTGTGTCAGTGATGTTTTGTTCTTTTCAGTATGGGAGCCTTACTCTTCTTTTGTAACATTTATTCTTAAGCATTGTGTTATTCTTGTGCTATTGTGAATGGAACAATTACTTTCATTTTCAGAATGTTCACTGCTTGTATATAGAACTATAATTGATTTTTGTATATTAATCTTATATCCTGCTACCTTGCTAACCTGGTTTATTAGTTCTGGTAGCTCTTGGGGGGGGGGATTCCTTAGGATTTTCTACATTAAGGATTATCCCATCTGTGAATAAAGATAGTTTTACTTCTTCCTTTGAAATCTAGATTTATTTAGTTTCTTTTGTTTTAGTTCATTTTATTTGTTCCTTATTCCACTGGCTAGTGTCTTCAGCAAAATGTTGAACAACAAGGATGATGGATATCCTTGGTTTGTCCCTAGTGTTAGAGGGGGAAAATTTCAGTCTTTCATCATTACAATTACTAGCTATAGCTTCTCATAGATGCCTATATCCATTTGAGGAAATCCCCTTCTATTTCTAGTATGTTGTGAGTTTTTATTATCAATGATGTTAATCTTGGTCAGATGCTTTTCCTACATCTAGGAATATAGATGACATGATCATCTGGGGTTTTGTCTGTTATTCAATTAATGCAGTGATCACATTAATTGATTTTTTAATTTTTATTTATTTATTCATGAGAGACACACACAGAGAGAGGCAGAGACACAGGCTCCATGCAGGGAACCTGATGTGGGACTTGACCCTGGGACTCCAGGATCACGCCCCGAGCCGGAAGGCAGTCACTCAACCGCTGAGCTACCCAGGCGTCCCACATTAGTTGGCTTTTGAACACTAAGCCAACTTCGCATTCCTGGAACAAATTCCATCAGGTAATGGTATAGGATTTTTTACATGTTGCTGGATTCAGTTTGTAATATTTTGTTAAGGATTCTTACACCTGTGTTCCTAAGGACATAGATCTGCAGTTTTCTTGTGATGTTATTGTCTGACTTGAGAATCAGGGTAATGTTGCCCTCATTCTTTATCTTGTGATGGATATTATATTATTTCTTCTTTAATTATTTGGTAGAATTTACCTGTAAAGCCATCTGGGCTGGACTTGCATTTCAGGGATAATGTTAATGTAGTCATCCCAGCTGTTATCACAAGTTTGTGGCTGTTGTTTACATATCCATTTATCTTCATCTGTTTGTGTCTTTAGACAGCATAGAACTGGATCTTAATTTTTTTAAGTATTAAGAAAATATAGCCTGAAGTCATCTCCTTTTGATTGGGGTGGTTAAGCCCCAATTTACACTTAATGTAATTATTGACATAGTATCTATCAACCTAATTCTGTGATCCTCCAACACCAACTGAGTGTACTACAATTCAGTTCAGTTCTGACAGTAACTACCTGGAGTTAGTGCAGGCTCCATGGGTGAGGGGCTCATTCCCATAAGCTGCCCCCACTTCAGACATTAGCTTCAAATCCAGGGTCCCCAGGCTGCCTGCATGCCCATCTAAGTTGGCTGCACATTCACTGGCTCCCATGACCCCCTCAAGGTCAGTAATTCACTAGAATTACTCACAGAACTCAAGAAAGCACCATACTTAGGATTATAGTCATATTATAAAGAATACGACTTGGGAACAGCCAAATGGAGGGGATGCATGGGGCAAGATGTGTGGGTGGGAGGAGGGTAGCCCAAGGTTCCATGCCCCCTCTAGATGCACCACCCTCCCAGCACATCTATGTCACCACCTGGAAGCACCAGACCCCCTTGTTTAGGGGGTTTAGATGGGGTTTCACTAATTAGGCATGACCAATCAAATCATTGGCCAGTAATGATTAAACTCAGTAAAAACAAAACAAAAACAAAAAAAAACAACCAAACAAACCCAGTCTTGAGCCCTCTGTCTTCCATGAAGGCTGAAATTTCCAGCCCTCTAACCTGGGTTGGTTCCTCTGGGGACCACCCCTCTTGAGGTGTCCGGGGCACTCCCCCATCTGGAGTCCCCTCATTGGCATAGACCCAGGTGTGGGCCATAGGGGCTTATTATGAATTACAGAAGACATCAATCAGGAAATTCCAAAGGTTTTAGGAGCTCTATGCCAGCGACAAAGACCAAATATATACACTCGATTATTCCAGGTAGGTTTACATCTTTAATTTTGCTATTTGCTTTCTGTATGTCTCCCATCTATTTTCTTCCTCTGTTCCTCCTTCACTACCTCCTTTCATGTTATATAAATATTTTTTTAGTGTGCAACTTAAATTTCTCTGTTGATTTTTTAAAAACTGTTTTTGTTAATTTTTTCTTGTAGTAATGGCTCTGGGGATTGCACATGCCTCTTATCACAATCTCCTGACTAATACTGACTTAATTCCAGGAAAACATAGAAACTTTGCTGCTTCTACGTAACTCTGTCTCTCCCCACTGCCCTGTGCTGTTATTGTCAATATACAGCATCAGCAAGATGTGTGTGTGTGGTCTGGTACATTAACATATGCAGTCATCATCCCCAGAGCTTTCCATTTCTCTCCATGGACTCAATTTATCTATCACTTTGTATCAGTTCTTCACAGCTTGAAGGAATTTTTTTAGTATTTATTGTGAGACAGGTCTGCTAGCAACACATTCCCTTAGACTTTTTGCACCTGGAAATGGTTTTACTTCATCTTCATTTTTTGATGGATAGTTTTGCTGGATATAGGATTCTGAGAGTTGGCTTTTTTTCCTTTAGCACTTTGACCATTTCATTCCACTCTTTTTTTTTTTTAATTTTTATTTATTTATGATAGTCACAGAGAGAGGGAGAGGCGCAGAGTCACAGGCAGAGGGAGAAGCAGGCTCCATGCACCGGGAGCCCGATGTGGGACTCGATCCCGGGTCTCCAGGATCGCGCCCTGGGCCAAAGGCAGGCGCCAAACCGCTGCACCACCCAGGGATCCCTCATTCCACTCTTTATACCAGCTTCTCTTGTTTCTGATAAGAAGTGAGCTGCTGATCCCGTTGTTCTTGAATATGTGAAGGTTGTTTGCTGCCGCATGCTTTTCTCCCTGGTTTGATTATGACCTTGTGGTGCCCTCAAGCCAGCAGGTGTAAGCAATAGCCTCAACCTTACAAATTCTGTTCAAGACCCAAGTCTGGGAAGCAAATGCGTCAAGCAGCCTGTCCTTGATGATCTTGATCAGTGAGAAGAAGGGTCCAGCCAGAAGACCCTCCAGGTACCTCCAGGGTACGTCTCAGAGATGGGAGGGCAGATTCCAGGATCATCCATACCCCAGAAACACACTGTGCAAGAGGGCATGACAGGGTTCAAAGGGAAGTTGACATGTGCTTGGAAAGGGATGAATAAAACAGCGTCCCCTCCCACTAAATGGAAAGGAATTAAGGAAGGTGATGGTTTATAGGGAGAGAATCAAGAAAAGAGCATTTGGGCGGAGTGGTCAGTGGGGGAAAAGGTTTGGAGACTACAAAGTGCACAAGCAGCATGTGCTCGTCTCCCTGGGGACAGGAGCATGGAAGGGTGGGAGGACTGGTGAAGCCACCAGTATTGGCTCACATGTGTTCGTGATCCATGTCATAGTAATGCTGTCATCTCACCGGTGCTGCCCAGCAAAGGTTGGGCATCCCACCCATTATCTGGTTGTGGCAAGCCCTGACTTACAGCCTTATCCAAGGCTGGCCCTGACTCCCTAACACACTTCTTCTGCAGGCCTCAGTTTCTCCATCTACCAAAGCCAGGGTGCACTCACCTTCCCAGGACTGCTGAGAGGCCAGAGCGTGGGAAAGCACTCAGCGACACGTCCATGGCCAAAGACACTCCAAGGCCATTGTGCCAGCCCGGTCTCCTGGGTGCTTGCCACACTCTGGCGCCCAAACAATGCCTGCCTCTGAGTGGAACTGCGGGTGGGCTGTAACCATGGCGAAGGGCCCTGCAAGGCAGCAGTGCCAACTGCCTGTCCAGGGTCAGCCCGGCCTGTGGCCCTGGTTACGGCTTTGTCCCTCGGGCTGGAACTGGTCCCATGCTAGCAGGCTTAGAATGGCTGGCTGTCAGGGAGGGCAATGCTTACTGAAAAGGAATGGAGCTCTTGGCTGGAGAGGGGTTGAGGTTGAAATGAGGATGGGGGGCTGTTTCCAAGGTCCTGAAAGCACAGTCAGGTTTGGGTCAGAGTGCGGCCTGGGTCTCTGTACTGCTGGTGGTGCCTTCCCCATAGGGCATTAAGGAGCCTCTCCACCCCACCACACCCCCACCCTCTGTGCAAGGCCCCACAAGGTGCAGGGCCTCAGTGCTCCCGGAAGGAGGCTGCCTCTCCAAGTTCCGGGCTGTTCCAGGCAGCTGGCCAGAGTACATGGGGTCCCCTCCGGGCTTCCCCAGGCTCTCTCACAGCCTGGATGCCGCTCGGCCACTGGCTCTGCCCACTTCCTATGAAGCATTGGGCATGAGTGTGGGGCCTCTGCTACGTTCTGAGTGACCAACACCTCTCCAGGGATGGGGGGCAGAGTCTCCCCAAAATTTTTGGTTGCAAATCCATGTTTGCAAACCTAAGACCTCATTTTTTTTAAATAAGGAGAAAAACAATAAAAATGGGACTGAATATATGTATTTTTCCAACTGCAGCCACCCAGATATCTAAAAGATTCTGGAATCAGAGGGCCTGGGTTCCAATCCCAGCTCTGCCAGAGCTATGCTATGTGTGACCTCAGGCAGATGCCTCCCCTCTCTGTGTCTGAGTTCCCTCATCTATGAAGACATCCCCATAGGGCTCTTGTGAGAATAAGTGAGGTCATCACTGAGTGTCTAGAAAGGATACCTGCTCTCCTGAGCCCTCAAGGGCCAGGCCCCATTCCCCACTCCACTGTTCTAGCTCTCAGAGTTCCCTGACTGCCCTCCTCTCTGCCAGGTCTGCCTTTAGTCTCTGAAATCCTCATGAAGACTTCAACCAAGGAGGGGGAGAGAGCAGAGAGGAAAGTGGGTGTGGGAGTGGCCCACTTATGTCCTCTGGAGGACATAAGAAGTGCGTCCAGAGGAGGTAGGAAGGCACGGAGAGCCGCAGGGGGAGGAGGAGGGGCAGGGAGGTGTTCTTCTCCACCCAGACATCCTCACCCTTACTTGGAGCCCCCCGCCCCCTCTTCCACTATTCCTGACAGTTGGGCTCAGTCCTCTTTTTTTTTTTAAGTTTTTATTTATTCATGAGAGACCTACAGAGAGAGGCAGAGACATAAGCAGAGGGAGAAGCAGGCTTCCCATGGGGACTCCAATGAAGGACTTGATCCCAGGACCCCAGAATCACAAACTGAGCCAAAGGCAGATGCTCAACCACTGAGCCACTCAGGAATCCCCAGGCTCAGTCCTCTATGGAGCCCACCCTACATGGACCTCCCTGGCCTCACAAACCTTGTCCCCAGGACCCACCAGGCCACTGGGGGACAGAGGGAACAGTTCCAGGGTCAGGCACCCACACCAGTGCCACCTCAACCTCCTGAAAGAAGACCCAGGACTGGGGGATCCATGCCAACTTGAGGACTGTGCCCTCCCCCCCAGTCAGGGATCAGGGGGGATCAGGGTGCTTGGTTCCTCTGGTGACATATGTAGTGCACCAAAGCTGGACCTGAGGTGCCCTACAGAGAAAGGGTGCAAACAGGGGGTTCCATGCTTCCCTTTTTGCCCCCACTCCCACCCCCTAGCTTTCCTGGGGCCATGGAGATGGCAGAGAGGGAAAGCCTTTGGGTCTCATCAAGAGGAGTGCCCCCAAGGGGGAAGGACCCCACTGCCCAGGTGCAGAGAGAACATGATCCTCTGGCAGGTACTCCTATGTTGAGCTCCAAGCCCACCTTACTTGTCCCACTTTGTTTTTGTTTTTGTTTTTAAGATTTTATTTATTTATTCATGATAGAGAGAGAGAGAGAGGCAGAGACACAGGCAGAGGGAGAAGCAGGCTTCATGTCCGGAGCCTGACGTGGGACTCGATCCTGGGACTCCAGGATCATACCCTGGGCCAAAGGCAGGCGCCAAACCGCTGAGCCACCCAGGGATCCCCACTTGTCCCACTTTGATCTCTCTCTTAGGCACTAGGTATAAGCCACAACCCCTGCCCAAACCCCTCCTTCCAGGGGGTGCCCCTCCTGCCCAGGGTTCCTTCTCCAACCAGCCCCACCCCACAGGTGCCCAAGGCCCCCCAGCTCCCCAGGCACTAGCTGCTCCTGCCCAGTTCAGGGGTGGGGGTGGCCCTCAGGGTCATACTGGCCCGCCCTCTGGACTGGAGGGCTGCTCTGCGTGGTGCTGAAAAGACAGCTCCAGTCAGCAGCCTGCGGAGTCTGGAGGAAGCTCAGGAGGACCACCCTGTGCTCCAGGCTCTGGATGCAGGGTGACCAGTGACTGGGGGCAGGGTGGGGGTGCGAAGGGGGAGCTGAGACCAAAATCCAGGTCCCACCACTGCCCTGCTGGGCCCTCTCTGTGCCTGGCAGCCCCAGGGCCCCACAGCCCTCAGGCTCATGGAGAAAGCTATGACCCCATTTTATAGAAGAGGAAAATAGGCTTCTGAGAACAGCCATGAGAGGGCAGTGAATGCTAGTTAGGGACATGTCTGCTGGAGTATCCAGGTGCAGTTCTGATGTTGGCCACTTAGGTTGGAGGGAGGAAGCCATGGAGTGAAGTGTTACCCCCTGAATCTGGGGAGCTGGCTTAATAGGTGTTCCCTAAAAGGCATTTCCACTTTCTGAATGTCTGAAGTTTTTCATGAGAAAATATCCAGGGAGAAATACACACTTACTGAGAAGGGCGCTTCGCCTGCCGCCCCCTCCCCAGGTCTCAGTTGCTGCTCCAAGTCGCCCCTGCAGCCAGGTTCCCTGAGCCCTTCCAGAGACGGTCAGCAGTGGAGAGTCAGGTGTGTATGCATCTCTTCTTTATGTTCCACCTTGGGGCAGGCCTTGCTGCCTGTGGGCTGCCATCCCCACCACCGCAGCAACATCCCAGCTGGTGTGAGACCTCCAGCGTAGACACCTGCGGGAGCCCCCATGACAGGCAGACCCACACCCTGTCACAAGAATTGCCCTGGGGGCCTGAGATGGTGATAGGTTTTGCCACTCAAGTCCACCTGTGCCCTGAACAGAGAGAAAGCACACTGAGGCATCACTGTAGCCCTACACACATTGCCTTGGTGGCCCCAAGCCCTCCAGGGTCATGCTGAGATGGAGTCAGAGCAGCCCCTGCACACACGGCAACCTGCAGGAAGAGATGAATGAGCCGAGGCCCAGGACACTGGAGGTGGGTGAGTGTGGAGACATCCATGGGGCCTGGCAGGGAGCAGCTCTGGCCTGGCAGGGAAGGAGCAGGGGGGCTCATGTGGGCACCATTCTCCTGCGCTGAGCAGGTGCTATACGCTCCTCACAGCTGCCCCATCTACAGAGTTGGAAACTGAGGCTCAGAGAGGTGGTGAATTGTTCAGGCCCACGCAGCGTTTGTGCATCCCATCCTTCAGCCCAGCGCCAGGCCCTGGGTTCTGCAGTCAATTAGGTGGGGGCCTGGCCATTCCTGATGCTCCTCATCTCCACCTCGGGCCCAGGCTCTCATTCCCGGAAACGAAGAGTGGGTGTCTTTGCCGCCTGGATTTGGGGTGAGGGGAAACCCGTGTCTGGAGCGCCCTCTGCTGGGTGGTCTGTTTCTCATGGGGCCCCAGAGGTTTTAGAAAGGAGTTGGAATGGGGGGGGGCAGGAAGGCACTCCCCACCCTGGGGTGTCCAAGTGAGACAAAGCAGGGTGAAAGTTGGCTTTAGACCAGAGGTCTTGAACTGACTGCCCCTGGGGCAGTTTGCTTAGAGATTGATATTGGGTTCAGGTCTCACCATGGAGGCCAGTATTTAAAAACAGAGATATCAGATGCATTAACTTCAGATCTCTTAAAATCAGAAGATCTGCACACTTCCCTGTGATAGGAGGAAGGAGCTGAGCATGGTAGGCCAGGTACCTTCCTGTTAGCCACAGACTGCACCAGTCCCTATTGCCCTGCCTCATTTAGTCGTGTAGCCCCGTGGGCATTTGCTCTCCCTCCTCAGCTGTCCAGAGGGCCTGGTACCTTCGGCTGCCCAGTGGCATCATAAGCCTATAGACCTAACCGTGCAAGGGCTACTGCTTCCTGGCTGAGGCAGCTATGCTTCCCCAGATAGGCCCAGCCCAGTGGATCCTCTAGCATGCCCAGGTGCACGTGTGCACACACACACATACACACTCACAGGCACACACACACACATAACTGAGTGGGGAATCCAGCCTCTGATGGACTGGCTCAACTTGCCCGGAGCAGGGGGCTGTCCTGGTGGACCTCATTGGACTTCTCTGGCTAGAGCACCCCATCCTGCTGATTGATGTCTCAGGGTCTCTGAAGGGTATCGAGGAACGTGTGGCCTCCTTCCAAGGAGCTGCCGCTATGGCACAGAGAGAGATGGGAAGAGCAGATTTAAGCCGCCCTAGAATTTGCTTCCAATCACCAGGGAAATGGGTTACTGTGGTAGGTAGTGAACTGTTTGTCCCTAGAAGGGTATAAGCGGGGTCTGATGGCATTTATTCATTTATTTAGCAGATATTTATTGGTGGTAGGATGTGCCAGGCCCTGTCCCAGGTGTGAGGAATCCCGTGGTGAACGCCCTGGTCAGCCAGCGATGTCCTGGAGTGGACCGCCGGTGGGGACAGATGGCTGGCACACCTGTGACCTGGTAAATCCACAAACCACAACTGGCTCCTTGGGATGAGTAGTGGGAAGGTGCATGCCAGGCTGAGTGCTGGGGAAGAGCATCAGGGAGGTCCTGGTGCCAAGGCCCTGAGGCAGAGATGGCTCCATGAGATCTAGGGTTGGGAAGGAGGTGGACAAGCAATGGGACAGATGAAGCCAAAGGTGCAGGGCCTTTGGGCTGAGGCGGGGAGGAGGTTGGGCTCATTCCCATCTCTCAATTTCAGGGACCAGCTTATTAGAGTTGGAGCCCTTATGATTCTGTGGCCCCTGTTGGGGGTGATGTCTCTAGCTTGTTAAAAGCTCTGGGTGATTATCTTCAAGGCAGCCATTCGTTAGTTCACTTATTCATCAGCAAACATCTCCAGAGCCAGCTCTGCTGGGGGCTGGGTGAGGAAAGACCTGGTCCCCGACCTCCAGGAGGGGCAGTGTGATAGGGTTGGGGAATAGAGATAAGCAGAGGGTACAAAGCCCCACTGGAGGTCAGGGAGGGCTTCCTGGAGGAGGTATCATCTGAACAGAGCTGCACTGGGACACAGTTCCAGACAGGCCAGACAAGCAGCCACACGGTGTGCTGAGGGCAGGGGGAGTAAGGGAAAGGGTCCTAACAAGGCCTGCAGCCCCTACAGCAGGAGCCCCTGAACTCAAAGCTCCCTTTCACAAAGCCCCCTTTCACAGAAGGGGAGACAGAGGCCCAGGAATGCAGTGGGTCTGGCGCCCCTGTGGTCTGAATTGCCCCTGGCAGCTTGTAACCGGGAGCAGACCGAGGGCTGATTCGAAGCTGACTCAGCTCCGGGCTCACGTGCGCGGGTGCGTGCTTGTGCGTGGGATCTGTCAGCCCTGGGATTTGGGGCTCCCTCCCTCATTTGCTGAACAAGCCTCCTCAAGTTACTTAATCTCCCTGAGCCCCTTCACATCTGTAGGATGCGTGCTGCTCTCCATACCTGGCTGAGTTCTTGGAGGTGGTACAGGCCTGGCCCTTGCGTAGAGCGCAGGAGACTCAGAGGGAGTGTGTGACCCTGGGCCTCAGGCCGTCCCTGCTCTCCGTGCAGCCCACTCCCCACCCCAAGGGAAAGAACGCCTAGCATCTTCTCTTTTTTGCCCTCCCACCTTGCATGGCTATGGGGCAGACAGCACTTCACCATGAGGGAGCCTGAGGGACACTGAGGCCCAGAGATCGTGAGCTGCCAGCTTAGGTCACAGAGCAGGGGCCTGGCACCTTGAGCAGAGATGCCCCCATCACCGGGCTCAGAGTCCCTAGGAGCAGAGGCAGCCTGGCCGGATCGCAGATGCAGGCCAGGGTGTGGAAGGAAACTGCCCCACCCCCTGCCATCCCCTGCTACATAGGCGACCCCCCTCCCACCACCCCAGGCTTTCCCAGGGTCCAGGTCGGCTTGTCAGCCCCCAACCTCCCAGTGGACACAAAAGGCCAGGCCTCCCACAGGCGGGGGCGGGCGGGGGGGAGGGGGCAGGGGCTCCTGGGCCAGCTGGGCTGTGGACACAGGGAAATACAAGGAGACAGGAAGGAAGCCGCACTGCTGGAGTCTGGGGCCACCATTGTCTCACCTGGGGGGGTGGGGGTGCTGCGATGGCCCCTCAGCCTAGGAGGGCCGCGGGCCCCACCCTGCTGTTGACTTCTCCACCCTGGCCTCTGTCCCTGTCTGTACAGGGATGCGATCCCTCTCTGGAATTCTACAGCAGGTGACAAGTGCCTGAACCCACTCATCTGAGCCTCACGGTCCCCTAGGAGCTGAGGGCTGCAGGTGTCCCCAGAAGCTCAGGAACCGGCCCAAGGTCACATATCAGGGCAGCAGGGCTGGGACCCAGGCCCTCCAAATGCCTGACATAGATGCATGGATGGTAGTTACAGGGGTGGGGTGAAGCCAGTGAGGCTGCCAGCTGTGCTCACTGTCCCCAGACCACATTTCCAGTGCTCCTTCCCTTCCTCTGCACCCATCCTGCCCCCACTACTCACACATGCGTGCACACATGCACACACACACAGGCACAGCAGGGCTGGGAGCACGTCTCACATCCAGGTGGGACAAGGAGAAACAGGAAAGGCTCCTTCCTTCCAGCCCACAGGAAGCAGGGCCAGGAGGCTTCGGGACCTCCCAGCAGACAGTCCTGCACTGGGCAGGATGCTCCCCCAAGGGCTGAGCCAGAGGGGTGTGTATCCAAGGATCTTGCAAGGGCCGCTGGCCAGGAGCCCTCCATCATCTAGTGTCATCTGACACTGCTCCCCTCCCATGGAACCAGGGAAAGAGACCACCTTTGGGGCACGCAGGTCTCAGGGAGAACCCCACCCCATCTCTGGTAGGGGGTCTAGGACTGCATCCATCACCCCATCTCGCCCCATTCGGTCCCCCCATAGCAGCTGAGCCCCTGCAGCCTGCTCAAACTTTATTGAAGGTAGAGTGAGAACCACAGCCCCCTCCCCTCAGCTCCCTGGTGGGCTCCACTGGACAAGGAATGGTTGATGGCCCAGGCTTCCTCTGGGGACTTCGGGCACAGCTCAGTGGCCCCCGTCCCTGCAAACATCCAAGACACCTGCCTGAGCCCCAGAACCCGCCCCAGACCCCAGCCCAGCCTCGGGGGTGGGATGCCGGCAGTGGGCTCTGCTTCCTTGGGCTTGCAGAGGTCCAAGCCTGTGGTCTCCCTCCCAGGCTGCTTGGGCCTGTGGGGTCCCAGGGTTGAGGATGCCCAGCCAAGTCCCCTGTGCGGCCGGGGGAGGGGGACAGATACATTACCACCAGCTCAGGTCCCTTCTGGCCAGCTCCACCTGGGCCAGGCGGTGGTCACTCAGCACCTGCACCCGGGTGATGGCAGCCAGCGGCCTGTGGCGGTGCGCAAACTGTAGCACCTTGTGCTCCTGGGCGTGGACGTGGAAGTGCTCTGCATCTGAGCTGACCTCCATCTGGGGACGGGAGGCCGGTGACCCACGGCCCGCCATGGAGCCCGGCGCCCCTCACCGTGTGGAACCCGCCGCATCATGCAGGTCGGCCCCAGATGGGAGCTCTGAGCCCCAGCCGGAGGTCCTTTCCCTCTCTCTGAGGGGTGTGCCCACCCACACCCAGCAGGGAGGCTTTAGGCTGGTCTTTACCTGAAACACGCACAGTAAAGCCGGGGACACAGCATCCTTCCCAGAGAGCGGCAGGATAACCCTGACACCTCTGCAGGTACCCCTCAGCCCCCTCACCCCCAAGGGCCTCCCCTCCCCTGCCCCCAGCACCTCAAAGGGCTCCCCCAGCACCAGTGGGAAGACGCTGGACACCTCCTCCTGGCCCCAACGGCCACCCTGGAAGGTGTTGCCCACCACGGTGGCGCTGGAGAACCGGGGCTTGAGGTGGAAGGCGATGTCCCCCGCCTCGGACAGGAAGTTGATCTCAAACCTGGGGGGCGTCACGGGGGTTGTGAGACAGCAGATGGGCGGGTAGTCACCCCGCCCAAGGCTGAGAGGGGGCCCCAGGGAGGGCGGTGACCCTTACTTGTCCTCTCCAGAGTCAGAGTGTCCCTGGACCAACAGGCTCCAGCCAGGGGCCAGGCCGCCCGCACAGAAGGCTTCAAACTGCATGCAAAAGGGGGACACAGTGTAAGCCACTTGTCCAGGGGGTCCCAGCCAATCTCACCCCCAGCGCATGCTCCTCCCCAGGACCCTAGCCCTCAGAGCAGGGTGGTAGGGATGCCAGCGCAGTAGGGGTTCTCCACCCCATGCCCCCTCAGCCCGCAGGTATGGGGAAGGAGCACTGGGGATTTGGGGAGTCAGTCCCCCGACTGGGCCTGCTCCCTTCTTACCCACCTGCAGCGCCATCCTGCCAGCTCCTGAGGGCAGGGAGCCTGAGCCAGGGCATATAGGCAGGTGGGCCGGGCTGGCTGGGCGGGGTGCAAGAGCCCCACCCCGGGGGCAGTAGGCAGGCGGATCCGCCCCCCACCCACCCCGAACCGCCCCCCCCCCTGCTTCTCTCCTCATTATCAGCAGGTGCACCATTCAAACACCAGAGACAGGGGGGCCGGCCCTGGCCCCTTCCCCACCCCCACTTCACTTTTTAGAGTCCTGGGAAAGCACTATTGCCTCCCACCGCCAGCCACTTCCTCTGGGCTCCCAGGGACCCAAACCCTCATCGCTGCTCAAGTGGCGGGGGCAAGCCTACCAACACTGCCTGGGCCTTCTGGGGGCCAAGCTTGTGTCCCCCCCCAGCCCAGCCCCACACCCACACCCCCACCCCTGCCCTGCTCCAGCCAGCTCAGCTGGCCCCATGGGGCTCTGTGCTGGGATTAGGCTGGGGCTGTGGTCAGCACATTCCAGGGCTCTGGCTGTTGGAGTGGGGGAGGGCCTTTCCCACACCCCAACGCCCCTCCTGGCCTGGTGCCTCAGCCCCTCTCAGCTGGGCTGAGGAGGAGGCCAGGGTGGGGTCCCCGTGGAGTGTGTAGGAGAGATGGGCCGGGTCTCCCCAGGCTTTGGGGCCAGCTGTGGTCCTGCCTGGCTGAACTGTCCAGGGAGCTGGCCCAAGGGAGAGCCAGTCTGGGCCCGTGGAGCACCAGGGCTGCTACGTGCGGTGAGTGCTGTGGGCGTCTGGGCATGTGGTGAGTGCGGGATCCTGTGGACAAGCAAGTGTCTGTGGACATGTGAGCCTATGCGTCTGTGAGGTGTCGTGTGCAAGTGCATGTATATGTGGCTCCGGCACCCCTGCTGTTTCCCTGCCCAGGGCATCTCAGGTGGACGGGCCCTCATCTGGATGCCCAGGCCTCGGGGGTAACCCAGATGCATGTAACCCCATCATTCCCTCGGCCCCTGCAAATCCTGCTTGGCTTTCCCCCGTGCGGGGCAGTCTGGGCCGAGGAGGGGCGGGCATGGGGGGGGCGGTGGGGTTCGGGGGATGATGCTAAGGCTGGGAAGGGACACCCTTTGGTGCTGCAGGGCGCTGCTGTCCTCCTGGGCCTGCAGGGGGCAGTCCTGAGCAGCAGAGGTGCTGCCCCATGAGCCTTCCTGCTGTGGTGCCTTGGCTCCAGCACATGGCCTGCCTTACAGAGCAGAGTCCCAACCCAGCCCCGCCATCCTGGAGTTCGGGAGCTGCAGACCCCTCACACCTACCTCCCCACAAGGGCACAGGGAAGGGAGGCCCTGCCATGGTGGGCCAGCAGGAGGATGATGCTTAGCCCTGCCCCCTGTCCCCAGGGTGCTGGACCTGGGCAGTTAAGGGGTCCCGAGAAGGCTTGAGCTAGCAGCCTCTGGACCTCGGTCTTCCCAGCTGTGCACTGGGCTCAGCCGTCCCACTCTGCAGTGCTGACCTCTGCCGCCCATGCCTGTCCCCTCAGTGGGGGAGGGTGGCTCAGGGCAGCCACAGCCCTGGTTGGGCACAGGAACCTTGCTTTGCGGTCAGCAGGGGCCACTGGTGGAGGGATCTTGGGAGTCAGCTGCCTAGAGCCCCAGCCAGGCATCAGGGAGCCTGCGAGAGGGGCTTGTCCCCCATACTTCCTGGACAGAAGGTCCAAGTCTTCTTCCTGGTCTGGGGTGAGGAGGCCTGAGGGGCCCCTGATTCGGGCAGGCTTGTCTCTGAGTCTCGGCCTCCCCAGTTGGGCAATGGCAGTTTGCGGAGGGGGCTTCCAGGGGGCAGGGGGTGAGCCTGGTCCCTTCAGCGCCAGCCTGGAGACCCCAGAAAGGCCCACCTGGATGAAGCAGGCTCTGGGCCTCCACACGCATGTGTGCCTGGCACGAGCATACACCTGGCCAGGATGTGGTCTTCCCCTGCCTGGGCTTTGGAACCTGTCCCACGAGGGGTGGGAGCCAGAAGCAGCCAAAGCTCTCAGCGGCAGGGCCCCAAAAGGCCTAGATGGGGCTGGGGAAATGGAGAGAGGGACAGTAAGGCCCCGTGTGGCTGACCCATCCCTGCAGGCCCACACACCCCCCCCCCCAGTGTCACGGAGTCCAGGTTGGACCCCAGCCAGGCCTCAGGGGTCGGGGGCAGCAGTGGGCAGTGCCCCCCTTCCCTGGGGTTGCTGGTCGAACAGGGCTGGGTGTCGTGGCCTGGACCCTGGGAGCAAACAGACCTGCTTGTCCAGGTGCCACTCCTGACCCCCTCCCGGATGTGCGGTTTTGCCCTGGGCTGTTGACTTTTGCAGCTGAGAGCAGATAGCAGGGTCTCCACCCAGGAAGGCTGAGGATCTTCACCCAGCCGGACAGGGGGAGGGGGCGTGTCAGGGTTGGCTTCCTGGAGGAGGCGGCACCTCTAGCAGGTCTTGAAGAATGAGTAGGAATCGGAATGGTGCTGGAGGGTGAGGTCACAGTATGAACGGGGCCTGGCCCAGCCCTGGGGCACGGAGATGAGCCCAGGAAGGATCTGACACATCTTCAGGACAATTTGTGAGGACCCGTGGCCTCCCGTTGTGGGGAGGCAGCCCAACGTCCCCGGGGTCCCTGGAGCCAGGCATCAGGACACCAGCTGTCTAGGACAGAAGGAAGCCACCAGAGCCTAAGGTGAGGTGTGGTGATGCCCGAACGCGGGTGCCCAGCCCAGTGCTCTTCTCAGCCCCCCATCGCTCGTGTCCTGCCCCCCACCCCAGCGCCAGCGCCCAGCAGGGCCCTGCAGTGGGCGGTTGATTCTAGGTCGCTGGGGGGCTCGAGCCAGACCAGGCTGCCCTCAGAGCCCTCCCGTGACCCCCCGCCATCCCCAGCCCACATCTGGAACCACTCTGGGATGGCGAGGTCCTCACAGAAATTCTCGGCCCCCGTCTGGCAAGGGGGCAGGGGCAGTGCCGGAACCCGGACACATGGACTCGCTGGCCCTTGGCACGTAGCGGCTGGCTCTTTCCCTCCCAGCTGGGACTGTGACCTGAGTGTGCATTCTGGGTCAGCAGGGAAACCATCGTGGGGAGCGAAGGCAGTCAGGAGGCACCGTGCCACCGTTGCACAGATGGGGAAACCGAGGCCCAGGGGCCTGCATGGGCAGCAGCGGAGGTGGGGGTGGGCACCTAGCTGCCCCATGGAGGCTCCTCGTAGGGCCTCGCAAAAGCCAGGAAGGGCTGATTTGGGGCTGACCAGGACCCTAGGGCTCCAGGGAGACCATAGCAGGGTCCCCCACTCCCTGGTGCTCCCTCGCCTGTCCCTCTGAATCCCCAGCCAGCTATGTCCGGCCACCACACGCTCACAGCTCAGCTCTGGCTCCAGAAACCGCTCCTGGCTCTCTCCATCCTCTGAATGCCCTCTCACTCAGGCGGAGGTCATTTTAACCCCAGGCCATTCATGGAGGCCCTGCTGTGTGCCAGGAGCTGCCCAGTTCCCTCTGGGGTCAGTAGGGAGGAGGCGGGTCTGAGCCCGACCCATGGGGCCCCTTCTCTGGCTCCGTGTGGATGGAGGCCCCCTGCCCAGGGCAGGGAGGTGGGGGACTGATTGGGGAGCTCGGCTCATCATGGCTATGATGGCTGTCATGCTTAGCGCCACTCTGGGTGCCTGCCACTTGTGCCTCTGCCGAGAGGGAAGCAACCCGCTGCTCATCTGCTTGCTCAGCGCGTGTTTGTTGTGCACCGGTCATGTGGCAGGTCCTGAGCGGGTTCACAGGCAGATAGGCAGACATGGTCCGTGCCCTTGCAGAGCTCCCAGTGTCTGAGGGAGGAGGGCAGACATTAAATGACAAATCCAACATCACATTATCCAATTATCAGGTTCTGAAGCTGAATCTGGGGAGTGACAGTGGTATAAGGGGATCCTGACCTGATACCAGGGGATCAGGGAGACTTCCTGGAGGTGACTTTGAACTGAACCAAGGAGAGGAAGGGCTCACCAGAAGGGGTGGGGGGGGGGGGAAGAGTGTGGCCAGCAAAGGAAACAGCATGTGCAAAGGCCCTGGGGAGGGCAGAGCTATGGGAGTACGAAGGGCCAGGATAGGGCGGAGGAAGGCATGTCCCCATCCCACCTTTGCTGCCTGGCTGGGTTCCAGCCCTCCCCAGCCTCTCCTGCCAGGCGCCACCCGCCCCTCCCCTAATTTGGCCCAGCATTGTTCCTGGCCAAGCTGCCCACCCAGTGCCTGGCCATTGTCCCTGTGTCTCTTGCCTCCCGCCCTTGAGTCTCTTATCACCCAGAGAATCTGCTCTCCTGGGGGCATTTGGGGGCTGATAAGATTTTACTGGAGCCAAAGCCATGCAGTGACGCCACCCTTCTCGCTGGCATGGCCTGGCCAGTGGTGGCCGAAGGACACTCAGCAGACGTGGCCTGGCCTCCTTCAGCAGGGACCTGCAGGGCTGCCCCTCCTGCACCACACCAGTCCCTCCTCGCCCTACAAATCAAAGCAGACCCACGTGCTTCTGACAGGCCCCCTTCTGGGCCTCAGTTTCTCTATCTGGGGTTACCACGTGGGGAAATGAGCATGGCCCATATGCTCGGCCAGAGGACAGAAGCAAGGCTGCCCTTGGCCCAAAGGGGGAGCACAAAGGTGGGGCTCTGGGCAGTCTGGGCCACTGGGATGCCACACTGTGCAGGCGAGGCTGGACTCTCTCCCTCCCTGGTGGAGCCTGAGCCTCTGGCCGCAAGTGGAGGCTGCCACCCATAGAGAGGCTCTCCTGGAGGGGGGGCAGGACCCAAGTCTACCAAGAGCCGCCCCCCCCCCGCCAACCAGGCCTTAACCTCCTAGTTCTCATGAACCCCTGGGAGAGAAGCACTACCCCCTTATTTTGTGTCACATTCCATTTTGTAGATGTGACAACTGAGGCTCAAAGGGAGGTGCATGTGCCCAGGTCCATGCAGCCAGAGCACTGTAGGGGTGGGCCCAGGACTCGGGGGCTGGACAGAGCCTCCCACAGGGTCCCCCACTCCTTTTCCCGGCTCCCACGGTGAGGCTCTTTGGCTCTGCCCGGTCTTCAGAGGGCGTGCACTGTTCAGAGCCCTACTGGGTGAGCATCTCCATTCCCATTTCATGGATGGGGAAACCGAGACCACTGGGCATGTGTCCCTGGTGGGTCGTTGTCGCCAGCAATCCTCCAGGGGTCATGAGGGAGCCTAGTCCCAAGGATGTGCCTGAGAGGCCATAGGAGCCCCTAGTGGGCTGCTCAGAGGCCCCGGGGTCAGGGTGAGGGCGAGGGCTCCCCGATGGCCCTGGGTGGGGCAGGTTGGGGTCCAACTGGCACTGGGGGAACCTCTTGGGCCTTGGCTGGACAGCAGCAGCAAGTCAACTATGATGGCAGCCATCTCCAAGGGGGCTCAACCTGTCCAGACGGGCCACCCGCAGGGCTGTCTGGGTCCTGGGGCCCTCAGCCAGGCACGGGAGCCCGTGGGTAGGGCAGGGGCCGGGGGCCAGCTGTGAGGGCAGGGCGGGGTTGAGGGTGGACATCTGGCCTGGAGGGGGGGCCATGATGATTTCTCCAGATGGGCGCTAGGCTGTCCAGCCTCCAGGGATGCAGGCTGCGCCAGGTTTAAAAACACGCAGCAGCAGCAGCCGCCTGGATTCGAGGAAGGGGGAGGCGGGAATCCGATTAGATCAGAAACAGCTGGGTGGGGCCCCTGGGGCTAGGCTGCAGATGGCCTGAAGATGGGGTGCTGGAGCCTTGGGGACCCCAGGGTCCTCCCCCGGCAGCAGGCCAGAGTCAGGGACACCAGGTGTGGGTTCAAGCCCCTACTTTGTAGAGAGAGAGTGAGCCTCGGCGTGCTGCCGTGTGACCTGGAGGCTCAGCCCCTCCTGGGTGGGGGTGAGGCGTGGGGAGGGGGCAGACTGCACACACCTCCCATTGGCCACATGGCCTTGTTGGGGGCAAGACAGACATATGTTGCAGCGGGAGAGATGGATAATAAATAGCTCGGCAAGTGCATGGAACATTCTAAATGGTGTACAGGCGAAACAGAAGATGTGTACAGAAGAAAGTTTCCCCACAGATCTGGGGGGGAGTCCAGTTTGGTAGCTACTGACCCCATGTACCCACTGAGCAGCTGAAATGGGTTTACAAGACTCAGTGAAAAAAAAAAACCTCATCAATAATTTTTATATTGATTACTTGTTAAATGAAATTATTTTTGGATATAGTGGATTAAATAAAATATTAAAATTAATTCCACCTGTTCTAAACCCCCCCCTTTTTTTTAAAGTAGGCTGCATACCCAGCATGGAGCCCCACACAGGGCTTGAACTCACAACTCTGAGATCAAGACCTGAGCTGAGACCAAGAATTGGATGCTTGACCGACTGAGCCCCCCAGGTGCCCCTTATAAACTTTTTTTTAAACGTGGCCACTAGAAAATGTCAAATTACATCTGTGGCTTGCATTCTGCTTCTATGGAACAGTGCAGAATGGAGACGGTAGGCGGGGACTGGTGGGGGCACTGGGGCCAGAGCTGGAGGGGGCTCTCAGGGGAGGTGACTGCTGCCCTGAGACCTCACGTTGAAAAAGGAGATTGAGGAAGAATGAGCCAGGCAGGTGCAAAGGTCCTGAGGTGGGAGCAGCCAGCAGGCCGCTGTGGCTGGAGTATGAGAGTGTGGGGCAGGGGTAGTGTGAGGCGAGGTTGTGGAGGTGAGCTGAGTCCACATCTATGAGACCGACAGCCTGGGGCCACGTGAAGAGCCTCCAGTGTCCCCCCCCCAGGGCAGGGCCAACTGGGTCTGCCCCCACTCCAGAGCCCTCTCAGGTGGGCGCAGGCCCAGCACAGCCAGGGAGCCCCCGAGGCCTGCCCTCGTCTCCCCCAGACACCAGGAGGTCGGGGCTGTGCGCTGTGTCCTCACAGCCCAGTCCAGGCCAGCCGCCACACGCCCCCTCCCGCTCAGCCTGACCCCCGTTGGCTTCCAGCGCTCCCGCCAAGGCTCTCGGGAAAGGCCCAGGGGAGCCGCCAGCTCCCAAAATAACCTCACACCAGTTCCAGGACATCTGCAGCGGGGCGGAGTGCCGGAACCCAGAGCTGTGAGCACCACGGAGCCCCCGCGGGCTGGGGGCTGGGAATGAGGACGGGGGAGAGGAGAGGAACACGCAGAGACTGTGTGCAGACGTGGGGTCAGGGGCGGTGCGGGGAGGGCGGGGGCAGCGAGCCCCGGCCCTGTCAATGCCCCTGGCCAGGGGCCTCCAGAGGACGGAGGCTGCAGCCCGGAGTTGGCGTCTGGCGGGTGGTGGCCTGGGTGGAAGATCGGGACCAGGCAGCGGCCCCGCGTGACCAGGTTGGGCCCTGCAGCGCTCAGAGGTCCGCGGGGCTTGTCTCCTCCACGAGCCTCCCCCTCCCTCTTTGCCCAGGTGTTGCAGAGAGACCCCGGCACGTGAGTGGCCGGTGAGGACTCAGCTGACCAGGCGCCATCCCCTCCGTGTCCTTCACACGCTTGGCCACCGCCCTCCCGCCTGGCCAGCAGGCTGACACAATGTTCTCCCTCTGCGCTGGGTCCCCAGGGGGCTGGGGCTGTCGTCCGACCAGCGTGGCTTGCAGTGGCCAGGCCTGTGGAATTTCCACACCCTAAGGAGCCCTGGGGCCTGGGAGAGATGTGCTGGGTTGGCACCTGCAGAGGCGAGATTGGGAGGTGAAACTGAGGCACAGAGGGGCTGCCTGGGGAGCCTGGCCCTCCTCAACACAGGGCCCAACCTGGGATTCTGGGACAAGGAACTAAGGGGTGCTCTTTTGAGATGAAAGGGTCTGTCCTACAAGCCCCCACCCAGGTCCTGGTGATCCACCTATCCATTCAACAGACACTTCCCAGACAACTCGCTGCATGCTGGGTGCTGGGAGGCCACAGGGGACACAGGGAACCATCCAGAGGGAACACCAAGGCCACCTGGGCAGAAGGGAGGTGGCCAGCCCCGGACCGGTGCTGAGTCTGCATGGTCAGGGCCAGGACTCTGCAGAGTCTGTCCCAGAGAAGAGAGGCCTCTCCTACTGAAGACCTAGCACGGCTTTCCAGGGCCCCATGGTGGTCAGCACCCGCACCCCCTCACCCCAGCCCCCATCAGGCCATGGTGGGAATTTTGCATAAACCACTTGCATGATAACTCCTGGGCCTTCCATGGGATGCCCAGGAGAGGGCCAAAGTCAAGGAGGGGCTGCCTGCAAGGTGCCCTCAGGGAACCATGGAACATGGGAGGGCAGGCCTCGCAGGCCCCCACCTGGCTGGAGGACACCTGACCCCTGGGGACCAGGGACCTGTCTTGGAGGAAGGCCAGGGTTGGAGGACACAGCCTGGGGTGCCTCAGGGGGCAGCAGAGGGCCCAGTGGAGAGGGAAGATGGGGGTGCATGGCCAGCAGGGAGCAGACACAGACCAGAGGAGCCAATTCCCCCAGTGAAGGGGTGCAGTAGGGCCCCCAGCTCAGCAGTGGGGCGGCCTGGGGCAGGCAGAGGACAAAGAGCGGGCGGGAAGACGTGGAGACCCTCTGCCCACCTTGCCCTTGGCCTCCCCACCCCACACAGGCTCAGGGCCAGCTTGCCAGCTCGCTCTGGCCACTCGGGCCCCCCCGGGCCACCCCTACCCATGCCCCCCTCTGAGCTCTGACTGCTGCTGCCACTTCCCCAGCCTGGGATAGACACGAGATTCTTTCAAAAACATTTCCTTTGCAAAATAATCCTTCGAAATATGTTTTTGGAAACTGTCTCCTGATCTGAACAGGAAGAAGTTAATTACAGTCCCTCCCCAGAGGGGCGCGGGGGAGGAAGCCTGATGGTTAGAAACATGAGCGAGGGCCAGGACGGACGCCCCCCCCCACCCCACGCCTGGCCTCAGCTCCCCTTCCCTATGACCGCCGGGGCCCGCCCACCGCTCCCATGTTGGCCCTCCAAGGGCCCAAGCTCCTCAGCCCACAGATGGGGAGACAAAGACCAGGGAGGACCAGGGACTCGGCCAAGGTCAGAGGTTCAAGGCAGAGCAAGGCGGAGCCCCTCCCCTGCATGGCGTCCAACTGGATGTGTGGGTGAGCGGGGGCGCACGCAGGTGCGAATGCTCCCTCAAGGGGGCTGAATGAGGCCCGTGGGGTCTGTGGCATTGGCTCGGCTGGAGGGAGGCCTGTGACTTTCCCACCTACCAGGCCGCCTTCCCAAGCGCAGAGGTACTGGTTGAATTAGGTCCCAGGAGGGAGAAGGTGGAGGCTCCCTTCATGCCCATGCCCTCAACACCCCCGACCACCGTCCACATGAGGGCCACCTGGGTCCCCGCAGGCCTAGACTGGGTGCCCTGTAGACTCTCTCTGGACGTCTCTGGACACCTCTGCTCAGGTTCTGGGTCATGGGTCTTACAGGTCCAAGGGCTTGTGGTTATCTTGGAAGTCGGGGTTTCTAAACTCCCATCCAGCCTGCAGCACCGAGGTCCATCTGGGTGTAAAGACACAGGAGGAGCCCCAGGGGCACCCCTCCACCTGTCTGTAGGTCCTAGATCCTTCTGTCCATCTGTGCTATTTCCTATCACTGCTGTATTAAAGCACCACACACGTGGTGGCTTCAGAAAGCACCCGGGCACCGTATAGATGTGGTCTCTATAGCTCTGTGGGTCGTAGCGGGGGCTGACGGGCAGAGATCAAGGCACCAGCAGGCTTGCGTTCCTTCCAGAGAGGCAGCTTTTTCCCCCGCTTCTAGGAGCCGCCTGCACTGTCAGCTCAGGCCTGGCCACAGGGTCAGAGGCCACAAGAGAACCTCCCCCGACTCCCCACCTGCTGCGTTGGCGGCTAGTGGCACTTGTCCCCTGGCTCCCCTTCGAAAGACCCTTGTGAATGCACTGGGGGGGGACACCTGCAGGACCCCAAATCATCTCTCCCTCTCTAGTGTTACTGAAACACATCTTCAACTTCCCTTTCACCATGGAACGAGACATCATCACAGGTCCCAGGGATGGGGACCCAGACATCTTAGGGGGGGCTCTGTTTCACCTGCCACATCCTCCTCCTGTGTGTCTGTCCATCTGCTCATGCATTTCTCCAACCTTAGACCCACCTGTATATTGTTTTCCCCTCTGTCCAGCCAGCCAGGCATAGCTTTTCCATCCATTCTTCCCAGCTGTCCATTCGTCTGTCTGTCCATTTGGGCAGAACGCTAAGGGAGGGGGGATCAGAAATTCACGGTGGGTGTGGGGGGCCCAGGCTGGGGTGCCAAGCCTCCACTCTGCCCGGCTCAATCTTCCCGTCCCTCTCGCCTCTTTCCTGAAACCGCAGTTGTCACCACGCCCCACACAGACGAGTGGCTTCCTCGGTTCAGAGCAAGGCTCTGGCCCTGCCCTGTGGGGCCCGGAGGCATTTGTTCAGTGGGCTCAGACCCAGCGTCAGCCCCAGGGGCTGCCCTGCTGGACGGATGACGGGCCGGCTGACCCGCACACGCTCTCTCTTTGCCCCTCCTGAGCTCAGCGCGGGGGCGAGCCCTGGGTCCCAGAGGGAGGCTGTGGGAAAGGCCCCAGCAGACCCCTCGCTGGCTTCAGGGCGTCTTGTGGGGGAGTGTTGGTCATCAGGGCTTGGGGAGAGGGCCCTGGACCAAGCCCAGGATGATTTGATGAGGAAAAAATGCCCCCAAGAGGAGGATCTCGCCTCAGCTGCCAAGACAACCACGCTTGTCACAGCCTCGTCCCCTTTATCTCCCCAGTGGGATGAGCAAGGGGACTCCAGGCTTCCTGGCTCCTCGAGGGGGCCCCAAACCAGAGGCTGGGATCCTCCGCACACACTCTCGCTGACTCTCACTGTTTCCATGTCTCACTGTCTCCCTGTCTCTGTCTCTCACTGTGTATCTCTCGCTGTCTCTGTCTCTCACTATCTCTGTGTCTCACTGTCTCTGTCTCTCAGTGTCTCTGTGTCACACTGTGCATCTGTCTGTGTGTCTCACTGTCTCTCTATCTTCATCTCTGGCTCCCTCAACTCCCTCTCTTGCCACATCTTCCTTCTCGGAGCCTCAGAGACACAGAGCCCCTGCCGTGCAGCGTGACAGCCCGGGATGCTGCCCTCATGCCCCTCCCCTGGCCTCAGGGACCTCTTCCCAAAGTGGCATCCTGGTGTCCAGTAGGAGTGAGCTCAGGGCAGGCAGTGACCCCCATGGGTGCCCCCCAGGACCTGCATTCCTCCCTCTGTGTGCCTGGGGGTTGAGGGGTGGCCAGACTGAGGTCCTAGAACAGGACGCGCTGTGATAGGGCCTGTGACTCAGCATCGCCCAGGGTCAGCAGAGCCGCTGGCACTCAGGAGAAGTGCTGAGCGTGTGGGTGTGGGGCAGATAGCTGTGGGTGAGTGTGTCGGGGGGGTGTGTCTGTGGACGGCTGGGGGTGGGGTGAGCGGTGGGTGCGTAGATCTGCGCACAGGTGGGTGGGTGGGTGTGAGTCTCAGCTGGGCTGAGACAGATGCTCCCCGTCCCCGGCGTCCCAGCAGGGCAGCGGTGGTCACCCGTGCCCAGAGCCCGCCCCGCAGCCGCTGGCCAGGGCGGCGCCCCTGCAGCCTCCCCACGTGGCCTCCAGCGGCGCAGGCCGGAGAGGCCGCCACGGGCCCTGGCGCGTGGCCTCTGAGAGGCAGGCAGGAACGGGTGTGCCCCCTCGTGGGCCGGGGCTGCCGGAGGGACAGGAAGGGAGGCGGGCTGTGGCGGCGGGCATCCTAGAGGTCACTGGGGGCCGGGGCGGGCAGGGCGGGCGGGCAGCGGCCCAAGAACCCTGGCCCAGGCACCCCTGCATCTACGCCGGTCACACGGCTGAGGGGTCCTGCTCCAGGGGAGCCGCCCAGCCCCAGACCTGGTGGGGGAAGGACACAGCATTGCGATCTGACCCCTGGCCCTGAGCCCCGTGTGTGCCTGACCCTGGGCCTCACCTCTGCCCCAAGCTCGTCAAGAGGGTGCAAATCTGCCGTTTCCATCCCCACCCACATCCACGCAGATGCTGATGAAGCCTGGGGGTTCTAGCCCTCCCCAGCCCCCCGCCCCCTGCCCTCGGTGCAGGGCCTGAGGTCCCTCACCTGCCATCTCATCAACCGCACCCCCAGAACCCGGGGAGGCCGGAGGGGCAGCTGTTGAATGAGGAAGGGGAGTGATGCGCTATCCTGTGCCCAGGCCAGGCCCTAGCACCCCTGCCCCAGCTGGCCTGCAGCTCCCAGGGGAGCAGGGTGGGTCTCCCGTCTCGCTCCCTGATGCCGAAGCAGCCCCCACACCCCCCACACCTACGAGGCGGTGGAGGGTGAGGTCTCCTCTGCACATATGGGGCATTGTCTAGTGTGGCCCGTGGAGGGGGCTGGGGTCCAGAAAGGAGAGAGGCTGGTGGGTAAGGATGGGGGGGCTGGCAAGGAGGGTTACAGGTCCCCTCTGTCCCCAGGCTGCTCCTTCTAGGCCCCCTGCCCATCACACACACGTACACACACACACACACACACACACACACACACGTGTGCATGCACGCGCGTGCAGACACTTGTGCCCGGCATGCGTGGTGAGAGCAAGCCCTGGGGCCGTGTTGGGCCCTCATCAGCTCCTTCCTCCCCCAGACAGCAGCCCCCCTCAGCCACCAGGGCCTGGCTGCCGCACGAGGGGCCAGCAGTGTGGGCCACCCGACCACCCCGGCTTTTCCATGTGGGCAGGGGGTCGGGTCCTGAATCTCAAAGGCTGGCCCCTGCATCCGCTCTCCCTGTTCATGCTCAGATGCCAATTGTCTTTGTAGCAGGGGCAGGGGGTGGGGGATAGAGGCCCAAAGTGCTGGGCGGGCTTGCGGGGGGGGGGGGGGGGGGGTCGGGCTGGGAGGCAGGACCAGGGCTCAGGCCGGGCTTCCCGCGCGATCGGGATCATCCACTCAGGCTGTGCCCAGGGTGGGGGCTGCCGCGTCCTCTCTGCCTGTCCATTGTTCCCAGCCGCCCGGAGGGGAGGGGAGGGGAGGGGTGTGGGAGGGCGGGTGTAGGAGCAGGGGTGGGACGGAGAGGGCCAGACCTGTGAGCAAGCTTCTTCCCAGCCCCCACCCCTCCTCACCTCCCCAGGCCCTTCCCAGGCGGAAAATTCAATTAGTTTCGAGCAACTGCTTTGCTGAAGAGCCAGAGAAAGGGGTGATGAGGGAAGGGGGTCTGCCTGGTGGCTGGGGTGTGTGCTGGGAGACGTGGGAGAGGGGTCGTGGGAGGCCCACAGCCTGCTTATGTGTGTGTGTCCCTGGCCCAGTGAGCCTATGTCACATGACTTTGTATGTGACTGTGTGACCCTGGGTCCATGTGTGCCGCTGTCTGTTCCTGGTATAAACGCGGCCCTCACAGCCCCCATCCTGGATCAACTCCAGGCTCAGGGTTGTCAAGAATGGGTGCCTGGTTGTGGGCGGGGGTGTGCACACAGAGGGGAAAGACCACCTCCCACCACCTGCAGCAGGTCACCACCCACCCTTCCCAGGCTGGGTATTGCTCCTCTGTTCCACACCAGCCCCCTAATCTACTGTTCATACACTCTAGCCTTCTGGCCACAGGGCCTTTGCACATACCCTCCCCCCATCCCTGCAACCTTCCCCTTGAAGAACCTTGCCCCAGCATGGCTCAGTCCTTGTTTTCACTCTCCTGTCATCCCTGGGCTTCACAGCAAGCAGCTAAAAGCCTCTCTCTGGGAGGAAGTAGGGGTAGTCTTGTGTGAACTACTCTCTGTCCCTGTGCCCTGGCTCATGGTCTGCCGTCATGCCCGCCCCCCCACACACCGTTACCCTGATCCAGCAAGTGCATGATCCCCTTCCTGATGCGATCACACTCAGGACCCACACACAGGACCTGTGGCCTCTTCATGGAAGGCCTTCCTGCCACCCAGGGTGCAGGTCCTCTGACCTGGTCCTCTGACCTGGTCCTCTGTCCTGGCACTTGTGCCCCTGCTGCCCAGCTGGCCTTCCTCCTTGACCCCCCTCCTGCCCCCTTCCCAGTTCCAGGGTCTCTCTGAGGTTGTGAGGAGTGGAGGGGCGGCACCTGAGCCAGCGCATGGTGGGAGCCCAGGACAGGACCCCAGGATGCAGACTGGGTGAAGGTGCACACAGACTCACAGGGAGACCAGGCAGGGGTGGTGGGGGGTGGAGCCAGCTGCCGCTCTGAGTGCAGGGAGGGGCTGCAGCCTGCCTGAGGGACCCCTCCCAGCAGGTACAGGGCCTGCTGTTGAGGGGGCGGGGGGGAGAAGGTTTGGGAAGGCCAGATGCAGGGTGGGCAGTGTGCAGAGGAATGTGAGCCAGCCCCTCCTCTTTCCCCCCTGAGGAGGGACAGAGGCAGATGGCATCAGGGGTTGTGGGGGGAGACAAGGGGGAGGCCTGGCCAGCCCAGCCGGAGACTCCTGAGGGCGCCTATGGCCCCTCCTCGGTAGCTCTGGGGGCACATCCTTCTCAAGTTCCTGGCCCCCAGGCCTGCACCAGCTGTGTGCAGCTGGAGCCTCGCCTCCAGGAAACCCAACACTGCAGGGGGGTCGGGGGTGGGGGCCAGGGCGCCAGCCAGTTCCCCACCACTGTGCATGGGCTTCCCCCCACCACTTGTGACCTGCTGTGCTGCTCATCAGCAGAGGGAGATGCATGTGAGCACCCGAGCCGGGGCCTGGGGGTGACAGCACCGCAGAGGAGCCAGAGGACATGGTGTCAGGGTGGGTGCCCATGAGGGGCAGGAGCGAGAAGCTGCCCAGGGGCCCCACACCCTCCCGGGCCCATATTCCCTGGCTGCCCTGGCAGCTACTTGCTCCCTTGGGAGCCTCCCCGCTCCCCAGAGTGGACAGGGCAGAAACCAGGACTCTGCCTGTGTCCAGGATCAGGGACTGAGGCTTGCAGACTCAGCCACGAGGAGCAGGCTTCACCCCTGGGGGCTGACCGGTGGGCCTGCCTTCTCCCCATCCCCTGCCCAACGTTCTCCACATGCCCCCCCCACCAGGGCCCATGCATGCCACCACCCCACTTCGCAGACGGGGACACCGACACTCTGCCCAGGCTGCCAGCTGCCTGCCCACCCCCGCCACCCCAGCTCCCTGGGTCCTGCCCAGAGCCCAGAGGGTGGAGACTTGCATCGAGGGGGCTTCCAGATGGCTGTAATCCCGTGTCAGTGGGGCTTAGACACCTGCCCAGCCTCTTCCCACCCTCCCCTCCGCCTGCCCAAGCATATCTGCACATCTCAGCTTGCAAGGGGCTCCCCCTCCTCAGCCACAGCCTGGGCCTCCTGCTCTGGGGTGGGCAGCACTGTCTCCACACCCCATCCTAGGCCACACTTCACCACTCCCAAGCACAGACAAGTCCCAAAGGCCAGACACATTGCTGTCCCTGCGTCCAGCCGAAGGCTGTCCCCACAGATCACTCTGGCACATTTTCTGGGCATGTGTGAGGCCTGGAGACACTGGTGTTGGGAGCAGCCAGTATGCGGTAGCAGGAGGGAGGCCAGAGCACTGTGGAAGGAGCCCAGCGGGCAGGACGCCCCAGGGAGAGAGCCAGGGAGGCCAGAGGGCAAGGCTCCCATAGCCCAGGTCCTGCCTAGGGCGACCACATGGCCAGGGACAGGTCACTTCTAGGGCTTGGGGTCGAAGCCAAAGGTGGAGCCAGCAGGAACGGTCGGCCTGGCAGGGGGGGCAGCTTCCAGTGCTCTGCCCAGGCTCCACGGTCCCCACTCTGTGGCCCTCAGGCGTGGCATGCCCCCAGCACCTGCAGGTCTGCCCCTGGGGTCCCAGTAACAGCCCCTGTCCAGTGGGTGTCTGGCTGGGTAACTCTCAGCCCCTCTCAAGCCGGGGTGTCCCCCTGCCAGGACCACACACACCTGGGCCACAGGGCCAGAGGCTCCACTCTGCAGGCCTGGGGGGATGCAGGGAAGAAGGTGGGACCCAGCACCTGCAGTCCAGTGGGCCCCCTCCTCCTCCACTGGCTCTTTTCAGGGTCCGACAGGCCTTTTCAGGGCTGACGGATGGCAGGTCTGGATTTCCATGTCAATGGGCCGGGCGCCGCCTGGTAAGCTGGTTAACAAGCCCCCAGCCCCACTGGGGAGGCTGTGGGTGTTAACACAGGCCCCTTTCTCCCAGGGCTCCGTGGCCTCGTGGTTGCCATGGCGCCCTGCGTGGCCTTTTGGGCCACGGCTAATCCTTTCTCTGGGGCTTTCATCCTGGCCGTCCCACCCCCAGGCTGGTTGCGGGTAACTCGGCCTTGCCCAACAAGGCTGGTTTCTCTGTGGAGGTCAGAGGAGGCCGTAAATCCAGCCCCCAGCCTGGCCCTTTGGCCCAGCATTGTCCCCAGGTCCGCAGAACTCCCCTTCTGGGAGCTCCAGTGGCGGGAAGCGACCCTTTGCCAAGGGGTCAGTCAGCTCATGTCCTGACTGAGTGGGGGGCCCTGTCCTCTGCTTGTCTGTCCACCCTTGAGCGGGATCCTCATCTCTGCTTTCTCCTGTTCCCTCAACTTCCGCTATGACCTCCGTGCTGTTCCAGGAATGGGCCTCTTCCCACCACAGTGCCTTTGCTCTAGCTGTTTGTGCTCTTCTCTGGAACATTCTTCCCCAGACATCACCCCAGCTGACCCCCTTCAAATCTCCATTAGCCTGTCACCTTCCCCACGAGGCCACACACAGGCCCTATGTCTCCCACTCCTGCCCTGGCTCTGTTTTCCCTGCTGTGAGGACCCCGTGTGCTGGCCCTCCTTCCATGCAGACAGACTGCCAGCCTCCAGGGACACTGCGGGTGGCCTGTGGTAGGCAGCGGGCACTCTGCATGAAAGCACAGACAGCTCTCAGTTCAGAGAAGGGGCACCTGAGCTCCAAGGACACACAGCATCGAGAGGCAGAGGAGGACCCAAGTCTGGGTTGGTCTGACTTTCCACTTGAGGTTTTCACTGAGCCCAGAATGTCACCGCAGTGTCCTCAGGAGCCAGAATCCCAGGACTCCATGAGCCTGGCCTCCAGTGGCTCTCCACTGCTCTTCTCCTGCTTGCCTGCGTCCAGCGATGGAGAGCTCACCACCTGGGGGTGCCGCCCGGGAGAAAATGCCCCGTTGTGGGCTCCGGCTCAGATGGAAGGGAAGCTTAGCTCCGATGGACACTGCCTGGGGCTCCTGATCTGGGGGCGAGCATCCCTTGAAACTGGCTCACGGGGAGACCTGGCCTGTCTCTCCTCGCCATCCCTGCACAGGTGCCCATGCTTACCGTGCTCTCTGGAGGCAAGCTGCAATTGCATGAGGTAGGAAGGCCAGGCACTGGCTCCACATTACAGCTGTGGAAACCATCTTAGGAGGAGCGGGCTGGAGCCTCCTGGAGGGAGGCAGAGACTCACATCTGATCCCAAGACCTCCCCCAGGTTACCTGGGAAAGCTGCAACAGCCAAGCCTTGCCACCTGTGGTTGCCGGACCCACCGCTGCCACGACAGCTTTCTGAGTCTCAGTGCACCCAGTAGAGTGGATGCAGGGGGTGCTTGGGGGGCCCGTGACCCAGGCCAAGCCTACCTACTCCCACGGCAAGGGCTCTCGGCTCCCAGGGCCACGGGGGGCTGCCCAGATTCCTGCCCCACGTGGGCCTGGCCCCGGGAAGCCCCTGACGGTGGGAGCTATCTGGAGCAGGCCTGAGCCATGCTGGGGGTGAGCGGAAGCAGGGCAAGGCCCCTGAAAAGGCAGGCATGGAGGAGCACTGGGGGGCGCAGCCAGAGAGGCCAGCTGGGAGAGGGCGGGCAGGGGCCCTGCCGGCCTGCTTCTTCATCTGTCACGGGTACGGAGGGGGGGCAGCCCTGCCTCACAGGGCAGCATGGGGCCCCTCAATGTGGGGAAGGGACTGTCAGGGGTCCTGAGAGAAGGAAAGGAAGAGGAGGGGGAGGACAGGCGGGGAAGCCTCCCTCCACCATGTGCGTGGGCGAGAGCAAGATTCCAGAACTCCCCAGGGAGGCTGAGGAAGATCCAACCTTGCAGCTGCCATTGGCTGGACTGTCAGGGACTGTGGCTGTCCCCACCCTGTACTTCCTGGCCCCCACTCCTCCCAGAGGCCTTCAGCTGACCCGCGCGAGGTTCGGGCACCTCTGGCCCTCTGTGACACATCACAGCCCAGAGAGGGCAAGAAACTTGCCCAGTGCCATCCAGAGAGAACCTGTGACTGTCTGCAGAATGAATGAGTGAGTGCGGGAATGAATGAAAGTCCTGCTGGAGCGCCATGGAAGCAGCCTCTTCCAAGCAGGAGAGCCCTGATGGAGGGCAAGGGGCGGGCATGAGCAGACTTTCCTGCTGCCCTGGCAGCTGTGCTGGGGGGTGCAGGCACCAGCTGCGGTGGCCTCCCCCCCATCAAGTCCAGGCTTGGGCGGAGGTGGCACAGACGGCCGTTCCATCTGTCCCCGCCCTGTGGGGCCTCTCATGGAGGCTGGCACGGGCCCCTCGGGGGGCACACTGGTCTGCCGTTGTGTGGGCGCCTGGGCCCGGAGCAGTGCCGGTCGGCGCGAGTCGGGGCAGGCCCGCCCACCTGGGAGCAGGTTCAGCTCCGTGCCTGCAGGGGCTGGAGGCCCCCCGCCCCCACCCTTTCTTCCTGTCTTCCAAACCCCAGCTTCAGCCTCCCCACCCAGCCCACCCGAAGCTCCTTGGCACCAACCGAACCTGGGGTGCCTCTGTTCTGAGGGTTTGCCCTCCCTGGCCTCAGTGTCCTGACTGGCATCCTGCAGGTCCAGACAACCCCCTTAGAGCACCCCTGTGGACCCAGAGAGAAAGCCCACGAGTGGTGCAGAGCTGGTGGAGGGCATCTCGCTGGAGAACCAGAGTTGGAGAGGCCACAGCTCTGGAACGAGGCAGGTCTGGGCTCAAACTTCCGCTCACGACTTAGGAACTTTCCCTGAGCATTAACTCCAGGCCTGGGCCAGCGATCTGGTGCTGAATGAGACACGATTGGGGCGCTGGAGTCCATGGCACAGCAGGAAAGGCCGGCAGTGACAGTGGCCATCGTGGCAAGGACGCCAGGCTGGATGCAGTGGCTCATGTGGTCCTCACAACACCCTGTGGAGCAGGCCTTCTGATCATTCCCATTTACAGCAGAAAAAACTGAGGTGCAGAGAGGTCATGTGACTCACCACAGGTCACCCAGTTAATAACCAGCACAGCCGAGATTTAAACCCCTTGTAGCTGGCTCCCAGGCACTGATGAACAAGCTGAGTCACCTTGAACAAAGCAACCTAGTCCCACTCAGCCTCAGTTTCCCCAAACCAGGCAGCCTGAGATAAGCTGAGAGCAGATATGATGTAGATGGACTTGGGAAGTGACAGGTGGAGCACCGAGTGGGCTGCGGCAGCCCCCACTTCATGGAGCCTCCCTTCAAGTTCCTGCAAAATGGGGTCTGGATCCTAACCCCCCAGAAAAGACCCGGCAGCTAAGGAGGGCAGGCCCCTCACAGGGGGGTGTTTCCAGCACGCATCTGGCCAGCTGCAGTCTGCAGCCTACACCCCTTGCCTGAGCCAGTGGACCCGAACCACAGAAGGCTGGGGGCTGCAGGGCTGGCCCGGGGGAGGGGGTGGGCCCAGGGGTCCTGGGAAGGGGCAGTGGAGGGGTCACTGCGGACACACTGCAGCCCAGCCTCCTGGGAGATGCAGGAGATGGCATCAGAGCTGGCCCGGCCCACCTGCAGCCAGATGGCCACCCTGCCTGCCTGCCATCCTCACTGGTGGCCCCTGGGGAGTGACCCTCCCTCTGGCTCCACAGAGGCGAGGACGGGAAGAGGCAGAGGAACCGGCTGTGCGGGACACCTGAGCCCAATGACCAGGTCTCCCAGGGGGCAGCCGTCTGGGGGCTGGGAGGCAGAGCCGAGGCCGGTTCCCACCGCCTGCCCCCAGAGGGCCTGGGAGGAAGCAGGTCAGCAGGTGGTAGGCCAGCTGGAGCCTGGGTCAGCCCCGACCTGCTTTTGCTAGGCACAGAGACTAGCTCGGCACCTTCTGGCCTCAGTTTCTGAATCTGTGATTAGGGACACGGTCCCCTCCCCAGCTCCTAGGAGCAAGGTGGGCATGCAGGACCATCATCCCACTTCACACATGGGCAGCTGAGATTGGGAGCAGCGCTCACAAGAGACAGTGGTGGTCCCGGCTCACTGCTGTGGGGCCAGTGCTCAGGGAGGAGGCCACCCTCTGTGTGGGGCCTGCAGACCCTGCTTTGGTCCTGTCTCTGCTACCTGGCGGCTGAGGTCACTCCAGCCTTCCACATAGTGTAAAAGATGCGTTGGAGGATCAGCTGAGCCTGTGTCTTGGCACAGGTGATTGCCAGACAGAAGGCGCCTTCCGGTCGTTGGGGCAATCACAGGGGGCAGGTACTGGGCCCTGCTGGCCTGGGGCCTGGTGGCCACTTGCCCGGCGCTCATGCCCAGACCTGAGGCTGAGACAGAAATGTGCTACTAGTGAGAAGGCCCAACAGAGCACTGGGTATTGAGGGCTTGCCAGACCCCCATCTTTGTGCCAGGCAGGTACCTGGGGCCCCCAGAATGGGCAGAGAGGCAGGCCACCTGAATGTCCACCTGTGCAGAGGAGAGGACCACGGGCTGCCTGCCCACTCTCAATGTGGCCACCCCTGCCTCCACCATCAAGCAGGCTCTCTGCCCCTCCTAACTCACCTGTGTCAGGGGATCCCCATGGCCTGAGGCTCTCTGATGAACGGCAGAGGCTTGGGCTTGGCAGTGAGGGAAGGTGCAGCCTCCCAGGCCCTTGGCATTTAAGGGGTCCTAGGTTGAATGGTGGCCCCCCAAAAAGATAGGCTCCAGTCCTACCCCCTAGAACCTGTGAATGGATCATCTTTGGAAAAGGGATCTTTGCAGACATAATTAAGTGAAGGATCTCGAAATGGGGCCATGCTGGGTTGAGGGTGGGTCCTAAAAGCAATGACAGGTGTCCTTCTAAGAAGAGGGGTAGACACAGAGACATGGGGGAATGTGGCTGCGTGAGCAGAAGGCAGGGGCAGGCGGAGCAGGCGTGAGCCAGGGAACACCAGCAGTGGCCAGCAGCCACCAGAGCCCGGGAGGGGGGCCTCCAGGGGGAGCACCCCTGCCCACACCTTGATCTGAGACTTCTGGCCTCCAGAACTGGAAGACAATAAATATCAGTTTTAAGGCAAGTTTGCAGTAATTTGTTACAGCAGCCCCAGGACACTAACTTGGGGGCAGGGGGATCTGAAAAGGTTCATCTCCCAAACCTGGGTGGCTCGGGTAGAAGCAGGGGCCTGGGAGAGGGGACAGTTTGGGCCGGCCTTCCCCCCACAACCTCCAGGGATACAAGTCCCACAGACTCCTGCCCCAGCTTGGGCCCATAGCCCATTGGTCCAGGTGAGTTGTAGGGGTGAGCTCACAGCAGCCCAGGCCACTGGAACCCCACAGGACCAGCTACCAGCTTCTCCTGCAGCCTGACCACGGGTCCCTCCTAGTGGCCACCTTCCTGCCAACTGGTCCCCCTGATAGGGAGCCTTCTTCCCTCTCTCAGGATCCAGCTCATCCAGGAAGGACATCCCCCTGTGGTCAGCCCAGGCCTCACCCATACACCCCAGACAGGCTCTGCCTAAGGCAACCTTCCTCTGAGATCCCATCCATTGCCCACACAGCCCTGGCTCATGGGACATGCCGTGTAAATGTTCTGTGAGGGGCGAGCAAGTGTTCAGGGAGCCTTGGCCGACCCCAGTGCCTTTGCACCTGTCCACATGTTGCCTCCCCCATTCTCTCCTTGTGTGTCCAGAACACAGGCTGACTGTGTTCCCTGGTCAGCTCAGTCTCCGTCCCTTTCCTTTATTTTACCCTGCCGATCCTGACCTGAGCTACATCTGTTTGCTTACAGTCTGCTGGTCCCCAGGATACCATGAGCTGTTGTGCTCCCGTTCCATCTCCAGGGTCCACCATAGGGCCTGCAGCCTCCATATGCTGCCAGCTACATGAGGGGAAGGTTTGGTGGCTGCTCAGGAGGACTCTGAAGGCAGGGTGACCTGAGGATTCCCCAGCAGGAGCCCCCAGCCACCTGCACAAACCTCAGTATGGGCTAGCTCTGGGCCCCTAACCTCTCTCTTTGTATCTGGAGGGGGTGGCCAGGCCACGCCCAACCTGGAGGGCACACCCAGCCCCAAATCCCCTCCGTTCCCAGAACCAAACTCAGCAGGGCCCGGAGTCACTGCCCAGACAGAAGGACGTTGTGGAATCCACGGTCCAGCAAGGGTTTGTGGCTGCCACAGTCATGAGGTCCCCTGAACAGGAGGAAAGTTCCCCGGCGTCCAGCCCTATCTCCCCAAGGCTGGCTGGGCGCCCCTAAGCACAGCCTGCTGTCTCGCCCCCAGCCCCTCCGTAGGGCAATGAGAATGTGGGGAGTATGTCTCTGGGGGAAGTAGGGATCCAGCCTGGGGGTGCTGCGAGCCCCACGCAGGCCCGGGGGCAGGTGGAGGTGGCTCCATACCATCAGCTGGGTCTGGGGAATAGCAGGAGCAGCAGAGGTCAGGGAAGGCTCCGGAGGAAGAGCTGGGAGAGGATTGGGATGCACTCGGGGGGAAGCTGACTCAGCCTCCACAAGCCCCACTTCTCCGGCAGCGCCTTCCTGGTGGGGCCAACCTTCCGTCCAAATTGCCGCCACTGCTGGACAGGAAGCGCGTGGCGGGGCCGCGCCCTGGCCTCAGCCTCCCACCTTGGCCTGGCTGCCTCTCTAGGGAGCAAGGCTGAGGCAGCCCGGCCGTCTCCCAATTTCCAGGTGGCAGCTGGGCCGGAGGGAAGGAGCCGGGGCGGGGCCGCGGGGGCCACTCCGCCTGCTGTATCCACGTGCTCACCACGCGTCCCTGGACCAGGCTCACGCAGGCCCTCCGGCCCCGGGGCAGTACCGCACGCTCTGCACACGGGCTCACCCGCACGTGTGAAGGTAGGCACGTGCCTGTGCACTTGAGGACTGGCATCTGGGGCCCCAGGACAGCGCTGGGCCTCTCTGCAGGGCTGGGCACAGTGGCCGCCGAACCACATGCCATGTCGCTGCCAAGGGAAGGTGAGGGTGATGAGGAGGGGGGCGTGCTCAGGCCCTGGTGGCCGAGGCATCCCACCCTCTCTCCAGGGTCCTACTCGTGCCCACACCTGTTCTCTGGGAAGGCCGCGGGCCTGGCGCTCAGCTCCTGAGAGTGGCAGCCCCTCCCCATCCCCCTCTGCTTTCTCATCACACCAGCAGGGACTGGCCTGTGGCTCTGGCAGCAGCAGCAGCAGCAGCAGAGGACAGCCTTGCAATCTGAGCTGGGAGCTGGGGAGGACTTTCCAAAGGGAGTAGAAGAGGCTGAAGAAAGCCTCCAGAGAGGTGGGGAGGAGCTGAGGGCCGAGGGAGGATGGCTGTGCATGTGTGTACAGACCCAGGAGAAGCACCTGAACTCGGCCCACACCCCGCTTTCCAGGCCTTGGAGGAGAAGGACGCCTTCCCCCAGGCAGGGCCTGAGGACCCAGTGTGTGTGCATGCTGGCCTGCCCAGCCCGAGTCCCTGCTTCCCCAGGACCCCCTGTTGATGCGTAGCTGTGTGTGCATGTGTACACGTGCCTGCATGTGCTCCAACCCTGGAGGATGCCGGGCCGGCCCCCAGGCTGGGGCTCCTGTGGGCAGGGAGGTGCATCCCTGTCTGGCCCAGAATGCCTCCGTTCCCACGCCATCACAATGGCCACACAACAGGGCCCCCAGGGACGGAACCTAATCCTGGGCTATTGAAGACCTGAAAGCCGTGGCCCTTGCCCCTAGCCAGCAGACAGCCCCGCCCGGGACATCTGATCCACCGCCGCCCTCGTCTCAAAGGGGGACACTGTCTCCCCAGGGCCCCCCGCCCCACTGGCATAGACAAGGAGGGAAACTGGGTCACTGGGATAGAGTGACAGCAGTGGCCAGCAGGGATGACACTGGAGTGGGGGCGGTCACTACAGGCGGGGCCAGGCCCTGAGGATGCTCCAGGCCTGAATATCTGCTCCAGGGTACCCTCAGAGCCCCACAGAGGGCCTGCAGTTTGGGGCATCAGCTGAGATGAGAAACTACCTGCCTTCGCCCAGCACGCTGTATTGGGGACAGAGCTGAGACTCCTTCGCCACCTAGAGAAATGCCCCTAGGTCCCCCTGTCCCCCTCACCTCCTGGAGCAGACCTGCCAGCCCACAGGTCCTCCCCCTGAGTATGCCCCACTCCTGCTTGGTTTCCTGGCCCTCAAAGAGCATTCTGGGGCAGCCAGGAAGAGTCAGGCCCAGGAGTGGCTTCTGGGAGCAGAGACCCAACACTTCTCTGTCTGCAGCCCGTTCACCATCGCCACCCTGCCTCTGAGCCTGAGCACTCCACCCTCCTGCAGACCCCGCGTGGGGGTCCTGGAGCTCAGCAGCCCCTGGGCCGCTGGGAACCCATAGGAGGTTTGATCCCACAGATTCTTGCTCTCCCAGGTGGCTGGAGACACATGCTCACCGCTGCATGGCCTTGGGCAGGACCCTGCCTTCTACCTATGAAACAATCTCAGCCCTTACTGCCCCTTTGTAGGTCCAGCAAGTTGTTAGCTCTGGGCTCGGAACGGACCTGGAATTATGATCCACCTTCTGCCTCGGCGGCCAGGGAATCTGTGGCCTTCAAGATGGTCCAGAGGGCCCACTGGCTTTAGCCCCACCTGCTGGACCTTAGTCCCACGGAGTGAGCTGCCCAGGGAAGAGAAAGGGGCTGCTAGGCTCTAGGCTCTTGCTTTGCCTGCTTGACTTTGCCGTCGCCGAAGTGGCTGCCCAGAATTACCCCAGAGCTGCCTGGGGCATGCCCACCCTGCCCCTTCGTTCCTGCAGCTTCCTCTGGCAGCCGGGAGATTTACGGCCTCGGCAGCAGCTGCAGCCCAAAGCCAGGTCCTCCTCACCCTGGGTACTCCAGGGAGGGGGTGCCAGATGGGAGGGCACTGGGGAGTCCACTTGGGCCGGGCTTCTCTGCTTGTTGGCACTGAGCCCAGCATGTTCCAGAACTGGGGTGGGGGTACTTGGGGCAGATAACCCCCCCCACCCGAACGCTGTATGACCCAGGCCAGCTCACTTCCCTCCCTGAGCCTCAACTTCCTCATTTGCAAAATGAGAGCAGGAGACGCCCTGCTAAGCCTGTCACCCTGGGCCCCCCCTTCCCCTCTACTTTCCTGACACCAACCCCCCTCCGCCGTTGGCAGAGCCAGCTGGGGTGCCCCCCCTCCTAGGCCTGGTTGGCATAGGGTGGCACAGCTTAGGGGCTGTGGGAGGGGGTGGGAGCGTTTGCACAGGAGGGCAGGGTCTGTGGGGGGGCCCCCCCAGTGTGGGGGCAGGAGGTGGGGGACGGGAGCTCAACCTGGCGGGCGCTTCGGCAGTTCCGTCCGCTGCTTCTGTCAATATGAGCCTTCCTGTTTTGGAGATTAAACCTCGGCTGAGCAAACAGCTTTCAAGGAGGCCCCTCCCTGTCACCTTCCCAAACCCAGCCTGGCCTTGGCTACAACCACCTGGTGGCTGTCCAGGGTGACCAGGCCAGGCTGGCTCTGCTGTCCTTACCCCCAACCCCATCAAGCCCCAGACTGCAGCGCAGGCGGTCCGGCCCGGCCCCAGCCCCCACTGACCGCCACCACTGCCGCTGAGGCCACCGCCCCAAAAGCCCCCGTGTCATCCTTCCGGGCTGGCGCACTGTCCCAGCAGCCCTGCCCACTGCATCCTCTGCCCTCATGTAACCCTCCTGCGGGAAGCGAGGAGCAAGTGGAGCCTTGGGCCCTCATTGCCAGCACAGGCCTACCTGGTGGGGACCCTGGGCATGGCAGGAGAGCCCCGCCCCCAGTGCCCCACAGAGGCCCATCATCTGGCTGCTGATTTTTCCACTTGGGTCACCTGACGTGGCAAGCTGGGAAATTGCCTGGGGCCTGTCTTCTCAGTTGTAGGACATTTAGCAGCATCCCTGGCTTCTGCTGACTCGATGTACTAGTTCTGACTTACCCGCAGGTATGACGACCAAAAATGTCTCCAGGCATTGCCAAATACCCCCCAGAGCCCCAGTCACTCTGGGGTTGAGAAGCCCAGGGCTAGTCCCTGCAGACCATGTGCATACAAGGAAACCAGGGCTGCAGAGAGAGGCCAGGCCTTCCCGCTGGTGC
Source organism: Vulpes lagopus (assembly GCF_018345385.1). Lineage (NCBI taxonomy): Eukaryota > Metazoa > Chordata > Mammalia > Carnivora > Canidae > Vulpes > Vulpes lagopus. The sequence continues at coordinate 103,619,809 of NC_054826.1, read as the reverse complement.
CGGCCTCCGCCCAGTCTCTGTCCCGTGCTCCCTGCCTCCCTCATCCCTTCCCACCAGGGCCTACCTACCTCTGAGGAGCCTGGCCCTGCCCTCCTCCAAAAACCCTCCCTGGACTAAGCTTCACTGCTGCTGGGGCCACCCAATGAAGGCAGGAGGGAAAGTAAAGGCCTGGCCACAAGGACACAAGGCCCAGAAGGACAGACAGGTATGGAGGCTCAGGGTTGACTCCTGGTGTCTGAGCCGGACTGGAGTCGAGTCCCCTTCTATAATGCAATTCAAACCACATCCCTTTTACTCACAGACCTTCTGTGGCTCCCTATTGCCTCCCAAGCCTGACCCTGAGCCTGGCCTTAGAGGCCCCTGCTTACCTCCTCAGCATCATGTCCCACCGTTCTCTACCCACACCCCCACTGAAGTGTACAACCTCTCCAGACACCCCTGGGCGGCACCCCTTCCCTGCCTTCCCTGCCCAAACTTCTGAGCTACTGGTTAATGGTCACCATCTTTCCCTGAAAGACTTGCATGAAGCCCCCTTCTCCCAACCCTGGCACATAGCGGATTACCCCTCACCCAGGCCCCAGACACACTTGGGCTTGACCCAACTTCCAACCCCGACCATGCTCTACCTGTTTGAAGGACACCTGAGAGCCCCACGAATCCTCCCCACAAGACTATGAGCTGCCTGGGGCCAGGGGCTGTGTCTGAGTCACCTCCTTCACTATCCCAGAGTCAAGCAGAGCCAGGTGTGGAGTAAGTGCCGAGGGATCCTATTGAATGGTTGGGTGAGTGGACAGATGGATGGACGGACAGACAGGTGGATGAAGCGTTTCCATGGTGGTGGCTCATCTCTTTGTGGGTATGATGGCCACTCCTGAGCATATAACCTCTCCCAGCCCTCACTTCCAGGACAGCCTGAAATAGATACCAATGCCATATCCTCCTCCATCCCCATGAGTGAGGGGACTTACTCAACCCCACTCCTGTTGCAGAGGAGCCTGAGGTCAGGGAGTTACAGAGATAAAGTCAGGATCACATGGTGAGCAAGGCCCCCTTTGAGCCAAGACTCTGATCCCTACTACCTCCATCCGGCCAGGAGCCCCTCCTTCCACTGCCCCCAGGGTCTGGCCCCATTGACATGGGCACTGGGTCATGCCTGGGGCAAGGGGTCATGCCTGGGGCCTGCCAGGCACCAGGACAGCCACGCCCCACCCTGTGGCCACAGCACAAGCTAGTCATTCTTGGTAAGACAAAGGCGGGCTGGGGCAGAGTGGCTCTGGTGGCTCCCCGGTGGGTGTCTGGCCTCTGTAGGACGTCAGTAATGTGTTCTCACAGCCAGGGCTCTACTCCTGGGGGCCTGCAAATCAGATTAGCCCAGTCTGGCCTCCACACAGAGCCCCCAGGAAGAGATGCAGCTGCCAGGCAGAGGCCTGTCTCCCTCCTGGTGTGTAGAAACCCTGCCCCATGGCTGACAGGCTCCTTCTCCCCGACTTGCTGTGGGGTCAGGGGCATGCCTCTTCTCCTCTCTGGATCTCCCATGTCCCATCTGCAAGAACAACAGTTTAAGTGAGACCTTTAGAAGCCTTCTGACTGCGGTGTTCAGAAACGCTGCCGGTGCAGGGTGGGCCCACAGTATATGGTCATTGGGGCATCTAGGGGCTTTAGCCCCTGCCACCCACCTTAGATCTGCCCTCAGGCCTCATCCCTGGTGCCAATCCAGAGTTCAGTGGGCAGCCATGCCTCCTTACCCGGAAACCCACATTCCCTGGGGCTGGTGCCTGGGGGAAAGAGGCAGGAGGTGCTCCCTTGAGCCTGTATGTCCATATATCTACATCCAGCCAGCCACCCACCCAGCCTCTTCATCCACCCATCCATCCATCCATCCATCCATCCATCCATCCATCCATCCATCCACCCATTCACCCACCTACCCAGCCAGCCAGCCAGCCACCCACCCAGTCTGTTCATCCACTCATCCACCCAGTCTGTTCATCCACTCATCCACCCATTCATCCAGCCACATCTGTTCATCCATCCACCCATCTATCCATCCACCCATTCACCCAGTCAGCCAGCCAGCTACCCACCCACCCAGTCTGTTCATCCACCCATCCACCCATCCATCCACTATCTAACAAATGTTTCTTTAATACCTAATACATGCCATGTATTGTTCTAAGCACTGGGGCACAGCCACGAATGATAGTGTTTCTGCGGTCATGTAGCCAGCATCCAGCATCTTCCCAGCCATCCATCTCTCTTTTTGTGTCTCCATCCATCTATCCATTCCCTTACTCATCTGTTCAGGCATTGTTTACTGAGTACCTAATTTGGGGAAGGCACTGATGAGGATCACAATGTGGCCCCTGTCCTCACATAGTTCCCAGGCTAGCTGGGGAGGCAGGCAGGGAAATGGGCAGTTATAATCTCATGCGGTCAGTACTAGGATGGGGTTGGGTACCACAGGGGGTTGGGGAAGACTTCCTGGAAGAAGTAGCATTTAGTTGGCCTTGAAGGGTATCCCCTGAAGCTTTACTCAGCCACCTAGGCTGAGTCACCTGGCCACTCTGACCATGCCAGGCCCCAGGGTTCAGGCCAAAGGGCCATACCACCAGTGCTCATTGCCACTACAGCTGCAGAGGACCAGCCTGGGGTGGGGAGGGCAGGAAAGGCAGCAGCCACATTACTTTACAGAGTCCAGTAAAATCCTGAGATGCACGGGGGAGAGAACTGGCCCAAGACCACACAAAGCACGGCCTGGGGGTGAGGGGCTCTGGGCAGAGTGGGTGTGCAGGCAGGCTGGGCCGGGCCAGGGGCTCCATTCACAGCTGTAGGCTGGCTATTCTTCTCGTGGGGGCAGTGCTTACCCCAGCTGCAGTAATGGGAATCAGCTGCCGCCCGCCTGCTGTGCCCTCTCCCTCCTGCCACAGAGCTGGCTGCACTGGGCTTCTGAGCCAATCCCTCTTCATTATCTCCCCTCCTGCCAGCAGGACTCTTTCTCCAGAAGCTTCTGGGCTGGGGCCCTCCCTGAGCCCCTGTGGCCAGGTGACTCATTGTCCTTTAGGGGGCCCACATGCGCCCTGGCATCTCGAAGCCTCCCTAACTCCCAGGTATCTTCTGATGCCCTCACAGCAGCACGAGGCATGGGGGGGGATGGGCAGGAACCCTCATGTCTGTCTGTCCAACAGGGTGCATGATGCCCAGCTCCATCTTCCTGCTGCCAGATCTCAGAGGCAGTGCCTTCTGTCTCTGGGCCCTGCTGCTGGGTTGGAGAAGGCTTGCTCCGGTGACATGGAACAGGCCTCCCATTGATGATTTCTTGCGAGTTATCCACCGGCTATGTCCCCTGGATCTTCCCAGGAAAGAGACAATCCACAGGAAGCCAGCTCCAAGGTAGGTCCCCAGGAGCCTGTGGAGAAGGGGCTTCCAGAACCTGGTGGGACTGACTCCATCCACAGAAGGCCACAGGCTGAGCCCCAGCAGGGGAGGCAGGCCTGAACTCAAGTGGGGGCACCGTACTGCCTCTGAGCCTGATTGGGGGTGGGGAGAGTAGAGCCCCAATGAGACTTCGTGGTGACATTTTCCTTGGGCACCTCTCTGTACCCCTTTAATGGGGAGTTCTGAAGCCATTCAGCCACCTGCTGCCCAGGAGCCCCATGCAGGGGCTGGTGGAGACACCATGAGGTCAGCTGCCCAGAAGGTATGTACACCATGTCCCTGGGCGAGAGGGCCAGACTGCCTGCTTGTCTGACGTTTTGCCAATAAGCACCTTATAAAACGCAAAGTAGTGTTATCCTCAGGCCATGGGAGGAGACCTGAAGTTCAGAGCAGAAACGTCCTAGGTCCCAGGCTTGGAGCTGAGAAAGGACCTGGGTTTTCGAGGCAAGCCCTCTGGCTCCAGAGGGGCCCCCAGCCCCTGGGCTGTGCTTGTGCCTATGCCTGCAGCAGGGTCCTGGAGCAGCCCCAGCCCCCTTCCCCAGGTGGGGGCCTCCTGGCGACCTGGTCGCCCCCCTCCCCTCTCAGGCTCCCCATTTCCTGTCCCGAGCCCAGCACCTCCCATGGCTGTTTAGCTCAGTGGGTCCCTGGTGGGAGCATTTGGGCCTTGGGCAAGGGCAGGGAGGAGAGCGCCTCAGGCTGGGGAAGGGGCGGGGTAGCGAAGCCGGCCACCCCCTTATGGTTTTTAGACCTCAAGGAGTCACCATGAAATTCCATTCTCCTGACAGCAAAGAAACTGAATCACTCTTGCCAAAGCCCACGGCCCCCACAAGAATGCTATAAGGCTTTGTCCTGTGTTCCCAGACAGACAGCCGCACCCGGGGGCCCCCACTCCCGGAGCCTGGCTGCAAGGGGGTGCAGGAAAGCCCCTGCCGGGCGTAGGCCATCCCCCCCACCAGGCTGGACCAGTCCCTCTCTCAGTACCTTGCTTCCTCTCCTCCCTCCCTGAGTGCAAGACAGCAGTCCACTGAGCTTCACCTTGTTTTCTGTACAATGGGCACAGCGCGCCCACTGTCTGGTGCGTCAAAGGGCCCTGTAGCCAGGGCACACGTCAGAGAAAGCAGGGAGTGCCATCTCCTCAGCAACCTGGTCAGGTGGGCGTATGGGGCAACACGGCTGTGTGCTGCGCTCCCTCTACCTCTTACAGAACGCTCCACATCTATAGGGTACCAAGCAAGGATGCTACCGACCTGACTCCCGGGTACAGGGCACAGCTCATGCAAAAATTTTGGGGCTCCATGGTGCTTGGGCTGTATCAGAATGGGAAGGATTGTAGGGTGCAACAAGAAATGGGGTTGGGAATGAGTCCCAAGGCAAGCAGACACCAGGTCAGGATTTGAACTCAGAGGCACTGAGGAGCCATGGAAGATTCGGATCTGCTTGTGCATGTGTATGTGTGTGCTGGCGGGGGGTGGGGGGGGTGGGGGGGTGAGATGATCAGAGGGGCCTGGTTGCTGAGTGCAGAATAAATACAGCAGGGAGACCCGGGACAGGGAGACCAGGGCAGAGAATGCCCAAGAGGAGAGATGAAGGTGGTGGAGAGGACTCTTTCTCAAAATAGCCCAGACTGGGGATAGATGGGAGTTGGTGGTAGGGCAAGGGCCATGGGGACTTCAGACCTGAGGCTGGGCGGAGCTCAGCTGGCTATGTGGGGACAGCCCATGCAGTCACAGGGTCCTTTTTCCCCCTGCCCACCCCCACCTCTCCAGCTGCCTAGAGGTTCCAAGGCTGGGCTCTGGCTGATGGGGGAGGGGTTTATGGCAGGAGGTGACACCACGGGGGAGGCTTGTCACTAGGGCATGGCCAGCACCATCTGCTCAGGCATCTGCCTGCCTGAGGTGGCGCCCCGCTAATTACCTGGGGTAGGGGGGCAGGAAGACGCCTGGGAACCACTATCCCCCATCACACCCCAGGACAGAGGCGCCAAGAGCAAATGGGCCACAGGCTCCCCGCCCGGGGTGGGGACAGGAATCTGGTACCGGGGCCTGACTTTTACCCAGTCAATCCTACTGCCTTCAGGCCCTGCCCTTGACGTCCAGGTGGAGGAGGAGGGCTAAGCGCTGTGAAGGTAACTAGCCGGTGGGCCGAGCGAGCGCTCCCTGGGGCCCGGGGCTCCGGGGGTCGCAGGGGGCCTCCCGACGAGGGGATGCCAGAGATGGGAGGGAGGGGACCGAGGCGCAGCCAAGCGCAGAGCCGCCCCCAGCTGCGCCTCCGGAAGATGCGGGGGGCAGGGAGCTCGGACCCCCGCCCCCCGCCCCTTCCGGGCCCCTGGCCCCTCGCGCTCACCCCGGGCTGCCGCGCATTCCTGCCGCCCCTGCTCGTGCGGTGGGCGGGCCCGGCCCGTGGGAAGGCGGGGGGGGGGGGGGGGGGGGGGGGCCGTGTGCCGGGGGCGGGGCGCGGCGCAGCTGGGCCGCAGCTGGCCCGAGCAGGGAGGGACCAAACGGGACGGAGGGGGCCCGGCGGGTTTCGGGGACCGGCCCCACCCCCCGCCGCTGGGCTGGGATTCGGGGAAGTCAGCTCGGGGGGGCGGGGGGGGGCGTAGAGGGTGGAATTAAGTACAGGTGCTTTCTCGCCGGAAGCTTGGGTCATCCCGGACGCTCCACCTGGGCGCCGCCCCGGGGAGGCTGCGGGGTCCGGTGCAGTGCCCTGCGGGGACGGCCGGGGCGGGGCGGGCCGCGCACGTGCTCGCGGGGGTGGCGGCGGGGGCCGGGGCGGGGGCGGGGGCGGGGGCGGGGGTGGGGGCGGGGGCGGGGGCGGGGGCGGGGGGGGCGCGCCTGCCCGGCCTTTCCCAGACCCCCGCCGCGGCCCCACGTGGGCGCTGCGAGTCTCGGGGGCGACCGCGCGCGGCCCCGCCCAGGGCCCGGGGGCCAGTGAGCGCGGGCCGGGCCGGGCCGGGGCGGGGCGGGGCGGGGCGGGGCGGGGCCGGGCCGGGCGGGGAGGCTTAAGAGCGCGGGCGGCGGGCCGGGGCGGCTGGACGCGCGGCGGGACCCGGGCTGCTCGGCGTGGCGGCGCGGGGCGGGCCGGGGCGCGGGCCGGGGCGCGGGGCAGGGCGCGGGGCAGGGCGCGGGCCGGGGCCGGGGCCGGGGCCGGGGCCGGGGCCGGGGCCGGGGGCCGCCAGCCCACCATGCTCAAGCGCTGCGGCCGACGCCTGCTGCTGGCGCTGGCGGGCGCGCTGCTCGCCTGCCTGCTGGTGCTCACGGCCGACCCGCCGCCGCCCCCGGTGCCCGCCGAGCGCGGCCGGCGCGCGCTGCGCAGCCTGGCGGGCCCCGCGGGGTTGGCCCCGGCGCCCGGGCTGGAGGCGGCCCCGGCGCCCGCGGCGCTCGCCCGCGAGGTGCAGAGCCTGTCCGAGTACTTCGGGCTGCTGACCCGCGCGCGCACAGACGCGGGCCCGCCGGCCGGGGGCGCCCCCCGCCCCGCCGCCGGCCGCCCCCCGCCGCCGCCGCCCCCGGCCGAGCCGCTGGCGCCCCGCGACGTCTTCATCGCCGTCAAGACCACCAGGAAGTTCCACCGCGCGCGCCTCGACCTGCTGCTGGACACCTGGGTCTCGCGCCACAAGGAGATGGTGAGCCCTGCGGCCGTGCGGTGCAGCCGGCGGGGCCGTCCCGCTGCCGGGAGCGCCGGGGTCGCGACGCCAGAGCATCTCTTCCCAGCCGGGTGTGCCTGCGGGCCGCTCTCCCCGCCGACCCCATCCAACTGCCGGAGCCCTGGGTGGTGTGCCCTGACTCTACGCCGGCGGCCAGTGTTTGGGGTCGGCGCCCTGCGGTGCCTCCTGACCCCACAAACGGTGCTGTCGTCTCCAAATCCCCCCAAAGCCGATTCTTCTTCGTGGGGCACCCGCACCGGGCGCAGACCCTTCCCTGGGGAGGAAGACTTGTTCTTAGGGGCGGAGTGGGGAATTAGAACCTCCAGCATAGGGCTGGTCCCCCCCCCCCCCGAGTCTTTGCTGTAGGATGGGGGACAAGTCATCGTTCAAGGTAACCTGGGGTTAGAGTGTGCGTTGGTGAGCCCCGGAGAATCCATCTTCAAAGAGAGCTGTTTTTCGGGGGTGTGTGCGGAGACCCTGTCCCCACAGCACAGGAGTCTCTGGAGTTTGGAACCTTGTGCTTAACTGTACGCTCATTGCACATTGGCAACCTACACATAATCAAGACACACCCCACTTTGAAAATCTCCCTCGAGGCTGCAGCAGGACGGTTGGGTTGGGGCGGGCAGTGTGGGCCCTGCCAGGGGAGGGGCAGCGGGAAGGGGGGGTAGCCCTGGGCTAGGAGATTCAAAGGCTTGAGTGGGCATTTGGGATGAAGCTGAGAGACCCTTGACTAGGGTGAGGGCTCAGAGAAGATGCCACCCCCCTTCCTTCCTATTTAAAACTCACGATGAAGTCCTGGGATCTTCTGGAGTGGCTGCGCCCTGTTTTGGGACTGGGTTCTGGTGAGGTCATGATGGGGGCCAGGGTGGGGGTGGGAAGGGTCCTCTCTGGTTCCAGTTTGGGGAGGGGGCCCCCTGGGAGCCCCGTGGCAGCCTCCTGGGAAAGCAGCATCCCCTTTCCCAGGGGCTCAGCGGGCCAGCAGGAGGGGGCGGCGGGGGCCGGGCGGTTTTGTTTGGCCGCCGGGCCGTTAGGATTCCCAGCGCCCGGCGGCTCTCACGCCGGCCGCTTGGGCAAGGTAACAAAGCCCCTTTCTCCAACGGAGAAAGGCGTCCGGCCTCTTGTGTGCAGCTATGCGCTCCATGGGAACCGCCGCTGGCGTGCTGGCCACTCAGGTTGCCTGGCGATGAGGGGGCCGACGGCCCCCCCCAATCCCTGACTGACAGCCCTTGTGGGGCACCATCCTTGAGCCAGGCACCCTACCCCCCCCAGGACTCTGCCTCCCTGCTGTGTGACCTTTGGCAGCATTCGGCTTCTCCTGGGCTGCCACCAGCTCTGAGTACAGACCCTAGGGGATTTCTCCAGCAGAGGGGGTGGTCGAGGGGTCTTGGGTACCAGTGCCAGCCGAGGTGGGTAATGTTGGGCAAGACCTGAGGCCTTTCTGACCCTCAGTCTCCTCATCTCTGAAATGGGGAAAGTCATGTTCTTCTAGTATGGTGTTGTAAGAGGAATGGCAAAACGTGGAGGTGGAGGGAATGAGTCAGGGTGGGGGCTGTCACTGCCCTGGGCCCCGAGGTCCCTGCTGAAGGGGCCACTCAGGTTTCCTTCTGAACCCACCCAGGAAAGGCTGCATCTGCCCCAGCATCAGCTCGTGTGTCACGGCGTGCCAGAGGGCTTCACATCGCCTTGTTGGGCGAGGGGGTGCTTGAAACTATCCCGACCAGGGTCCTCCTCTCCCAGTCCTGTGCCTGGTGATTCAGACTCAGTGTGATGGGGGAAGACTCTGAGAAGTCCAGGCTTTGGTGGGGGAAACCCAGAGAGGCTGTGCAAGCTGAGAGTGGGCATCTAACTGATGTGGAGGGTTGGGGGACTTCCTGGAGGAGGTGCCATTTGAGCTAGACAGCGCAAGTACAGAGCATGTGTAAGAAACTTCCAGCACTTGGCATGATAGTCAGGGGGTTGGGGGTAGGTGGGGGGCAGGGGCGGTCAGCAGGGGCCACACTGTGACAGTGCTCAATGAGTCCAGGATGAGGGGCTGGACCTTTGGCCCCCATGACCCCCCTCATAGGAGTGGGCCAGGCTTCTGCGGCTGCCACCACAGCGGCCACAATTGCTGGGGGAGAGCTTGGCATCCTGTGTTTCTTTGAATCGCAGCTCCAGGAACAATGCCGCTTCCTGTGGGTGTCCTCCCGCCCGCGCTGGGCCAGCCTTGCCGCCCCTGCTGCCCTGCTCTTCCTCCTCCAGCCCCATCGTTGGGGAAGTGGGGAGGTGGCCTGCGGGGGTGGGGGTGGGGTGGGGTGTGGGGGTGGTCTCGGTCTCTGGAAGGCTCTTGGGGCTAGACCAGCACCCCCTCTGCCCCAGGGCATGACCACAGGCTGGAGGCTGCCCCTCTCTGGTCCTCCTTGTCCCTGGTGTACGTTAGGGAGTAATGGAGCCCACCTCTCAGGGCTGCTAGGGAGACCGAAGAAGAGTCCTGGGCGGCCCAGGACTCTGTTTCCGTGCTTTGCTCTGGCTACAGGGGAGCTCTTGTTATGCCCATTTGACAGAGGGGGATACTGAGGCTCTTAACTGGCAGACAGCCCATCCCCTCCTCTGCTGGTTGCTCTGAAGTAGGGAGACCGGAGGCCTGGCACACTCACAGCCCCACCCTCCCGGGTACCCTCTCCAGGCCGCCTGCCTCGCTCTCCCCACAGCTGAACAAAGGTGACTTTAATCTCCGTAGCCTTGGGCTGGGTTTTTAGGGCACCACCAAAGCGCGGGAGAACAAGCCCCGCTTGATCTCATTAAGAAAGCATTTTCCTTTTAATCCAGCGACGGCAGTGGCGCGTCTGCACTGGCCGGTCTCAGCCTCCCACAGCATTCCTGGGCTGAGATGCTGGGGAGTGGGTGGGGGGCTGGGTGCAGGTCTGTGCGTGCGGGCTGCCTTGGGGTGCCTGCTGGGCTCTGGAAAGAGTGTATGGAGAGGAACTACGTGGGGTCTGCCCCGGCTCTCAGCCTGTGATCAGCAGCTAGTGGCCTCACCTGAGTATGTGCTCTAGTCTGAGGTCAGGCCAGGCAAGGGGTGGGGGGCTGCCCAGAGGACCACCTCGAGGTGGGTCCCCCAGGTTCTTGGATGTGTACTGTGCTCCAGGCTTGCACGTGCTAGATCTCTCTTGGACCCACAGAAGGAAACAGGTCCGGTGGGCATGGAGGTGGGGGTCTTCTGCTGCCTTCTTAGGCTCAGAGCACCCCCCTCACCAGCACCGGCCCCGGCTTTGCATTCAGCCATGCCTGGGTGCGCTGGACGGCACGCGCTGGGCGGGCCAGGCAGAGGAAGGAACATTCCTCCCCGTGTGCCGACGGGCCCAGGCGGGTGCCGGCAGCTCCTGGCCCCGCCCCGCTGCCCCCTCCCCCTTCCTCGGAGTGATCCTGGCAGGGGTGGCCCGAGCTGGCACAGGTGGAGCCTTGATGTGGCCTTGGGCGAGGCCTGTCTGCCAGCCTGGATTTCCTTGCCTGAGCAGTGGGAGGGGGGCTGCCGGGCCTCGTGGGGGCTGGGGGTACTGATCTTGGGGTTGGGGCACATGCGGTTTCCTGCCTCAACCCTCCTGATGATCAGCGTCTCCAGAGAACAACGGTGCCTTCTTAGGCTCAGAGAAGGTGACCTGCCTGGCTAGTCACCCTGCCCAGGGTGTTGGGCGGGGGGGGGGCAGACTTGAAGGCCCAGCCCAGAAGGCTGTAGTGCTGTGGCTGCACCCCTGCCCATTGGACCTCTCGCCCAGCCCGGCCCAGTTAACCAGGCCAGCTGTATGGTAATGGGCAGCTCGGCCACTCCTGCTTAACGCGGCCGAGTTAAGGCCAGCCCGGCGAGGGGCGCCGCGCGGCCCAGGACAAAGCTGGCGGACAATGCCTGGTGATTCATCCTCCCTCCGGGCCCTTTGTCCGCCAGGGCTTGGCAGCCGCCCAGCAAAGGCCTTTGTCCCTGATTGAGACTTGGCTTCCCAAAGCCGACCTCCTCCGCCTGTCCCCCCCCCCCCCCAGCCCCTCTGCCCCCTCCTGCAGGCTGGGCGCTGTGTCAATAAGGGTGTGTGTCCCGCCAGGTGTGCGGGGCAGGCAGGGAGCCGGTTACCTGGCGGGTGGGCGGGGCGCCCTACCTGGCTCGTGCCGGCACAGCCGCCCAGCGACCTGGGGGCCCAGCTGCTGACATGGGGGGTGGGGTCTGCAGGAGTCCCAGCCCTGCTTCTGCCTAGGTTGGGCATTGGAGACCCACTCTGTGCACGTGGGGAAACAGGCCGACTGAAGGGTGGGCGTGACTGAGCTGTGGCTGCTGGAGCCCTGGGGTATCCAGCTCCGCACTCCCACAGTGGCCCCGGGGTTGGGGGACACAGAGCTGCCTGTTCAAGGCCACGTTTCTCCTTCCAGACGTTCATTTTCACCGATGGGGAAGATGAAGCCCTGGCCAGGCGCACGGGTGAGCCCTGGGCTTGGGGAGGCCAGGGGGACTCCATTCCTGGGAGGAACTGTCCCCTCCACCCGCCCTCCTCCCCTCCAGAGAGGTCACAGAGGCCACGGGCCAGAGAGGGCAGTTTACTCAACTGGTTTGCTCAATGCCCCGCCCCACCACTCGGAGGGGGGGGGACACTCAATTCTCATGCAAATGAGGTCCTTTCAGCTCCCGAGGCCCTTTGAGCTGATGTGGCGGCAACAGGTGGCCGGTGCTGGGAAAAAGCCGCCTGAATGGGCAGGGGCGGGCCGGGTTTGCCCTGAAGGGGGCTGGGGGGGTGGGGGGGGGCTTGATCACTGGGCCGTGAGCCCTGTGCTGGGGAGGGGGCCGAGGGGGGAGCCCGCTACAGGGCACAGCTTGAACCCAGGGCACCCTGGGACAACCCCCGCTCTCCCTGCTCTGCTCTCACAGGGCTCGGTCCTCTCTGAGCCGGCTCGAACCTGCTAACGGCCCCCCTTCCCTTGTTCACAGGCAACGTGGTCAACACCAACTGCTCGGCTGCCCACAGCCGCCAGGCCCTGTCCTGCAAGATGGCCGTGGAGTATGACCACTTCATCGAATCGGGGAGGAAGTGAGTGTTGGCCTCAGGCTGCCACCCAAGGATTGTGCCCCATCCCCTCCAGGTCCCTGCCCTGGCCTTCTGCACCCCTTGACGCCCTGCCCTCTGTCCCCTTTGCTGCCCGCTTCTCTGCAGGTGGTTCTGTCATGTGGACGATGACAACTATGTCAACGTCAGGGCTTTGCTGCGACTGCTGGCCAGCTACCCGCACACGCAGGATGTGTACATCGGCAAGCCCAGTCTGGACAGGCCCATCCAGGCCACAGAGAGGGTCAGCGAGAACAAGGTGGTGAGTGCCCTGCTCTCTCGGGCCTGCGCTGAGCGGGGAGGAGGCCAAAGGTGTCCCTGGAGCCTGGGGCGAGGGTCTCACCACGCTCCCTTCCCACAGCGCCCTGTCCACTTCTGGTTTGCCACTGGTGGGGCTGGCTTCTGCATCAGCCGTGGGCTGGCCCTGAAGATGAGCCCCTGGGCCAGGTGAGTGCCCTTGGTGTCCCCCCGCCCCCGCAACCCCCCCCCCCCATGAACCTACCCTGGGTCCCAAGGTTCCCCCTCTGGGTGCCTGGCCTCCTTCATCTTCCCAGCAGCAGGTGTCCCTAACCTCACTTACGGGGCGGGCTGTGTCATGAATTCCCACCCCCACCCCCACCTCCGCCCCCAACTGGTCACTTCCTGCCTACTGGGCAGCAGGGGCTGGTCAGCGCCAGACCCAGGCACCACTGGGCAGGACTCCTTTCTGCACCTAGTAACCTCCAATTCAGAATTGTCAGGCTGGTTCAGAGCAGGGTGCTGCACTGGGAGGGGATCTGCATCCAGCTCCCCAGGGGCATGTTCCCTCCTCTCCCCAGTCTGGCTTCTTCGTTCCCTGCTGGGTCCTACCAAGCTCCTGATGGGCAACCAGCTCCTGCCTTTTTGTTCAGTGGTTGGGTCCTTTCCTCCTGCAGCAGGGGCCACTTCATGAGCACGGCCGAGCGGATCCGCCTGCCAGATGACTGCACCGTAGGCTACATCGTGGAGGCCCTGCTGGGTGTGCCCCTCATCCGCAGCGGCCTCTTTCACTCCCACCTGGAGAACCTGCAGCAGGTGCCAGTGTCGGAGCTCCGGGAGCAGGTGTGCTGCCCTGGCCTTGGCAGAGGAGAGCTGCTGGGCTGGGAGGGAAGGGGAAAACCAGAGGAGGAACCAGGTGGTGTGGGGGGAATGGGGAGTCACTGTTGTAAGCAGGGACGTCAAGAAGGGCCCCACTCTTGGCTGCCCCTCGGACACCCCCACCCCCGGCAGGACCCTGCTCCTCTCCTGCGCGACATGCCTAGTCTGTGCTGTTTGGGGGCTCTTCCTATATATAGCAGCAGAGGACTCTTGGCCTCCGCTGAAGCCCCCACTCTAGACTTCATCCTGGGTCGTGCAGGGCAGGTGGGGCGAGGTACAGTGTGACTCGTGGGCCTTCCTTCTTGGTCCAAGGGAGGGCAGAAGGCACAGCTGTCCCCCTGGATTAAAACCACAGGGCCCACCACCGACAGAGCCCAGGGCATGGGGGCCCCTCCCAGCTTCACTCTGTGCCTCCTCCCATAGGTGACCCTCAGCTATGGCATGTTCGAGAACAAGCGGAACGCAATCCACATGAAGGGGCCCTTCTCAGTGGAGGCTGACCCGTCCAGGTGAGGAAGCAGGTCCAGATAGAGGTTGGGATGTGCGGCAGGTCCCCTGAGGGTGCGGTGGGGGTAGGGGGTCTGCAGGAGCTGGTCCTGGGAAGCCCCCCCAGGAGCCTTGCTCAGGGTATAATAGGCCCCCCTCTGCGGCGGTGGGTCTGAAGATGGGTCTCAGTACCCACTCCCCACACAGACCAGCCCCCTACTCCATCCCTACAGGTTCCGCTCCATCCACTGCCACCTGTACCCGGACACACCCTGGTGTCCCCGCACCACCGTCTTCTAGCAGCCATGGTTGAGACCCCGTCCTCGGGCGCCCCTGGTATCCAAAGGGCCCGGGGACCTGTGTTGTGCCGCCCTGGCCTTGGCATTCGAGGCTCCCTCAGGGCCGTGCCTGCGTGTGTGTGCTCTGTGCCTGTGTGCAGCAGGCTGCTGGGCAGTTCTGCTCTGCCAAGGAACAGGCCAAAGTGCCACTTGTCTGCCTTTCCATGCCCCGTGGGCCAGCAGGCTCTGGCGCCCCATCCCAGGATGTGTGTCAGAGGTCACTCTGTGGGCCTTTTTATTATTTTGGGGTCTTTCGACAGCATGAGGACCAGGGGCTGCTCTGCAGGGATATGCAGGTGCCTCTCCCTTCCTGTCGGGTGCAGGCTCTGTGCCAGGGGGCCCCTGCCTCTGAGCCCCTTTTCCCACACACTGCGCTCAGAGGAACAGCAGCCAGCACCTGGGCGCAGCCACCCCATGAAGCCCCTTGCGACCATGTGGCCAGGTGAATAGCAGCTCCCCTCACAACCATCCTGGGTGGGGTGTCTTTCCAGTCCTTGCAGAGGTCTTCTCTTTGTCTCCCCATGATGGGGAGACAGAGCTGAGCATATTATCACCTCTCTGAAGTAGAGAGAAAGTCGCCCATAATGGGCGTGTCTGTAAATATTGTGACAGTATTTTTTTACTGTGCTTGTTTTTTCATAAGGGGGTGGGTAAAAGGTAAGGTGTTCTTGTTTTGGGGGGTGGGTGGGGTGGGTGTTATTTTATCTTTTCTGTGGATCAGAAAAAGCAGAAGCCAAACTTGAGATGATCTTTGTTGTTCAAGCTGATGGAAATGTCTACTGCTCCATATATTTATATGTCCCAGCATCTGGACCACCCTCGCCCCCTCCTGCACCGTACCTGTCCCCTGCAGGCCCAGCTTGGCACACCTGGCCCGTGGGGTGTGTTTTGTCTTCTGTTTTTCTTTCTGCAAAGACATAGCTAGGAAATCCACCGATAATGGAAAAGTTCTCAGGGAATTGAAGTGTGGTTACTATGGTGACGTCCTTTGCTGTGAATAAAGTGCTCTTTGGGGCAACCCTGGGGTTCTGATCTTGCTGGAAATTGGGCCTGAGGTGCAAGTCCATGGGAGATGGATCCAGGGGACCTGGGGGCTTGTTTGCTGTCAAGGAGGGGGGGAGAGAGATAGAAGGGAAGTGGAGCAGTCACTGGCAGGTGCGTGGGAGGCACGGCCAGCCCCAGGCACCCTGGATAGGGTCAGGGGTGGCGGAGTGGCCCTAAGGCTCCATCCTGTGTCAGGCCTGGTTCTGGAGGCTGCAGGGAGCCTTGCCTTCCCTGCGGGAGGGATGGGGGCTTGAGATGGCGCAGCCTGGGACCTTCTTACCTGGCTTCATCCCCATCACACACTCACGGATGCCATATCCTTGTCCCACTTTGGAAATGCCAGAACTAAGGCTCGGAGCCAGGGACCGCCAAGGTCAGGCACCTAGGCTGGCGGGGTGGTAAAGAGCTCAAACGCAGAGGCCTGGTGGTCTTGGGTCCTGGCCTCCCCTTCATTCACTTCTCAACACAGAATGGAGACAGTCATTTGAAAAGTGCCACATTTCCCCAGCCCTGACCTGCCGGGGGGACTCAAAGCCAGTCCCATGCCTGGGTGGCTCAGCAGTCGCGTGTCTGCCTTTGGCTCAGGGTGTGATCCCAGGGTCCCGGGATCGAGTCCTGCATCAGGCTTCCTGCATGGAGCCTGCTTCTCCCTCTGCCTATGTCTCTGCCTCTCTCTTTGTCTCTCATGAATAAATAAAATCTTAGAAAAAAAAAAACTTAAAAAAGCCAGTCCCATCCCCACCAGCCATGTGCTTGCATACTCAGCACCCCCAAATGGAGGGCATGGGCCAGGACATCCTCCCTTCCTCACAACCCTTGCTGGTGGTGGCTCCTCGGGCCTGGGGGCACCTGGCCAGGGCCTGACCCCATCTGGGCCTGTATAGCCCTGAGTCAGCAGAGTGGCTTCCGGAAGGGCTGTGGGCAATGTCTGGGACAGAGGGAGGGGAGGAGGACCCCTGAGCATCACAGCCTGATCCCCTGTCCAGGGTGCCCCCTCTGTGGTACAAGGGGCCATCCTAACTAATCACCAAGGAGAGGGAGCAGAGGGCGGCCACCGGCAGAGGAGCCTGCTGCCTGCCTGAGTACAGAGCCAGGGCCCAGGCCGCTGGCCGCAGCCCCACAGAGCTGAGAGAGCCCTTGCTGAGACAGGTAGTGCTGGCCTCAGAGCTGGGGTCGTGGGGAGGAGGCCCTGGGTCCTCGTCTGAGAGCAGGGGTAAATGAGTCCCCAGGGCTCTGGGTGTGGGGGGCTGCCACCCAGGGGCACAGACACCTAGCCCTTCCCTCTTCTCAAGAAATGGAGGGTGGGCAGTTCCTCCTGAGAAGGGGAAGCAGGTCCAGGAGGGGCCTGACGGGAACCAGCAGACTGATTTCTTCCATCTGCTGCCCTCAGGGGTGTGGGGAAGGGGCCCTCCCCCAGGAAGATGAGTCACAGAGTTGACCTCACTTCTCCCCCCCGCAGCAGGCCTGAGGGTGTCATGCTCTCCCCTCCACCCCCCTGCACTGGGCTAGTGGCTGGTTGCCACACAGGGTCCCGGCTGTCCCATGGGGGTGCCCATCCCCCAGCCTGGCCCCTCCCACACTGCCTGTCTTTTGGGGGCTTTCAAAATAAGTAACCATGCAGCCATGGGGGCAGCTGGGTGCTCCCCACCCCCACCCCCTGGGGCTTCCTTGCTGCCAGGCGGCTGAGCACGCTGCTGCGCCAGGTCCAGGCTGGGGGGCCCCTCCCTGCTCGGTTTAAACAAACTTCCCTTCACCTGGGGCCATCACAGCCGACTAGACTTCCTGAGAGGCAGTGGCGCATCTGAGCTCCAGGCTTCACTGGGGTGCGGGGTGGGGGGGGGGGAGGTCCGGGTCTCCGCATAGCCCGGGAAGAGGTGCGGAGGTGGCGCGACTGGGTCCCCACCACCCTTCCCCAACCTGGCCCACCCCCCTGTGGTCAACCCCGGGACTGCCTGGAGGCTTCCTTTCCTGCTGGGGGCTTCCTCCAATTCCGGCCTCTCTGGGCCTGGGGTGGAGCGGGTGGGGAATGACCAGGGACGGTTTGTCAGACGGACAAGCCCTTCCTGCTGCTGCCCCAGGCCCATCTGCCCCCGCCCCCCCCCCAGCCCCAGCCTGGCCAAATGTTGTTGGAGGTGACCCCTTCCTGAGCCCAGGGTGGGACACAAACACACAAGGCCCCTGGGGCATCACTAGGAGAAACCCAGGGACCTGGGGGCTCCTGTCTGCACCCCTGGAGGTGGTCGGGCTTATGTTAGCATTCTGGGTTGGGAGCTTAGAGCTGTGGCTGCCCCTCCCGTGTCCCCTACCTGCTCTGGTGCAGGTTTGTGGGGACCCTCCCCCTACTGCCGTGTGCAGTCCACTTTGGTCCTTGGGTGCCAGCTGCTGAGGAGAGCTGCTGCTCTCTCCCTACCCAAATCAGCCTTCCCCAGGACCCACCAGAATCCCCGGGCACGCCCCATTCTTGCCCTTAAAAGTTCATATCGCGAACCTGAAAGTTTTTACCAGTATGTGGTCAAGAAGAAAGCTCCAGCCGGCTGCAGCAGGCCACTCAGGCCACCCCCGCCACCATCCTGCCCACCCCCCAGCTCTGATGCGGGGCTGGCCGTGCCACATCCTCGAGGCCCGTCCTGGTGGGATCCTTGGGGCCTCCACCCGGCAGAGCCACGGTGAGCCCCAGACTAGCAGCGTTGCGGGAATGCAGGAGTGTCCTGAGCTCCAGGATGGGTCCCGCAGTCCTGGGACCGGCCCTGCCCGGAGTCTCCCGTCCTCTGAGGCCCCAGCGCCCCCTGCTGGCCATCTATCTGCCTGACTCCTGGAGATGCTCTTTCCACCACTTACAGACCCTGCTCCTTCTTGACCTCCCAGGGCTGGGATCCAAACACCTGCCGCCCCCCAGCCCGCCCTGGGGCTCCGAAGTCCCCTCCTTCCTGGAAACCTTGCCTCCTGGCTCCCAAGCTCGCTCGCCCACCCTGCTCCTGTGTCCATACCAGGTTGCTTTGGCCTCCCCTCCCCCAGCCCTGCTCCCTTGGTCCCCACTACATGGTCACTCCCCAGATCTTACCTGCCCCAACACCCCACTCTGCGTCCACCTCCTGTCTGTGCCACTCCCTCCCTCCATTTCCTGACCCTGGTGGACCCCCAGCCCCCCTCACACCTCATGGGCTCATCCTTCCCTTCCCCAGGTTCAGTCATAACCTTGAGCTCACCTCTACCTCTCCTGGCTCTTGCTTCTTTGTCCTCTCTCAGCCAAGCCTGTCCTCTGCGCCTGGGCAGCTGAAGGGAAACACTGCCCTCCGAGTTCCAGAAGGAGCCTCTGGCCGTGGTGAGTCCCCTGTGCCCGCATTGTCCCCACCTGCTCTCTGGTTCCCCTGCAGTCTCTGCCCCCACCCTCCACCACTTCCTCAGCCCCCCTACTTCATGAGATCCACCCCCCATCCGCCCCCCACTGCTGCCCAAACAGCTGACAGCCAGGCCAGCAGGGAGTCCACCCTCCCATCTCTGGTCAGCCCTCCACTGTGACTTGGGTCCCACCCTTCTTGGTGACTGAAGGCCACTCCATAATGAGCTGTCCCCTCTTCCCTCTGCAGCCATGCCGTGTCAGTCTGTCCCATGTGCTGTTATCTGTCCTAAAACACACACGCAGGCTGGCACACACACACTCCTCGGGGCCACACTCCCTCCAGGTGTGGCACTGTTTTTCTACGTTGCAGCTAAACTCAAAGAGGAGGAGTCACATCTTGCTGTCCCCGCGTCCTCTCCGGTGCTCTCCAGAGCCAGCTGTTAGGCTTGTCCAAGGCTCCCGTGGTGTCCAGGTGGCTGAGCCCACTGGTCTCTTCTGGTGCTCCTGGAAGGAACCTGGCCATTAGCAGCACACAACATGGTCCCTCATCTCTCCTCCACACTGTCCTCATGTGGCTGCCGGGACACCCCCCCCCCCATCCTGGGCTCCTTCTGCCCTGCTGGCTGCTCCTCCCCACTCTCAGACCCCAAACACTGGCTCTCGGTCTCCTCTTCTGCACCCATTCCCTGAGGGATGTTACCCAGGATCGTGGCTTTCAACAGTGTTCAAGCCAAAGACTCCAGCTGACTGTTGCCACCTAGTGCTCTCCCCTGACTCTCAGACTCATTGTTCCACCCCTCCCTGCGCCACCTCTGGAGGAACTAATAGGCATCTTAGGCTCAACATGTCCAAAATAGGACCTCTGACCTTCTGATCCCAAACCTGCTCCCTCCCCAGCTGCCTGTCTTATTTTATGACAACACAGACCCCTACCTGCAACGGATCGACCTGAACCCCACACCCACACACAGTGTGGGGGAAGTGCTGTTGGCCTGCCTTCCAGAACCCACTCCTTTCTCACCACTCCTCAGCTGGCCAGCACCGGCCGGGCTGCCCTCTGCTCTGGCCTGCACCATTGCCATTGCCTCCTACCTGCTCTCCTGCTTCTGCCCCTCCTCCCTTCCCAACTTGCCAGCTAGGGCCATCCTGTTAAAATGAATGTCAGGTCGTGTCAGATGCTCCACGGCATCCTCCTCCTGCAGAGTCAGCCTCCCAAATCCTTAGGAGACCCACTGGCTCTTTGCAATCCTCACACCTGTGCTTCATCTCTGACCACTCTTCTCTGCCCCTCCATTCCAGTGACCCTCGCTTCTTTTCGTGAACACACCAGCCTCAGGACCTTTGCACAGGCTGTTCTCTCTGCCCGGAATATTCTTTCCCCAGATATTCTCCACACTAGCTTCCCCTGTGGGCAGAAGGGTAGTCCCCAAAGATGTTCACATCTTAATCTCCATAACTGGTGAGTATTCTAACCTCACAGCAAAGGGAACTTTGTAGATGTGAGTAAATTAAGGACCTTGAGATGGGGAGATTATTATCCTGGATTATCCAGGTGGGTCCCATGCAATCACAAAGGTCCTCATGAAAGGAGGCAGGAGTGTCAGGGTCAGACCAAGGGATCTGAAGGTCCACCACTGCTGGCTTTGAGGATGGAGGAGCCGTGAATCAAGGAATGTGACAGCTTCTAGGACTAAGATGTCACTGTGCCTTCTTTGACACACAGACAGGGAAACTGAGGTCCCAGAGGGTCAGGAAGTGCCTGGACTCTTTCCTTTGTGGGGCTCTCTTGCCTTTTGGGCTCCTTGGCCTGATGTCCCCAGTTCACTCTGGGGGGCCTCAATTCACCCTGAGGCCCCCAGTTCACCCTGGAGGCCTCAAATGTCTCCACCCCTGGGTGCTGGGTGTCCTCAGGAGCCAAACTGGGGTCAGCTGTCCAGGCAGCTGGGGTGTGCTGTAGCTCCGCCTGGTGTCTTCCACTGAGCCTTGCAGGTGCTTCGGCCACCTGTGCCCCAGGCATGGGAGACCAATGCTGTCTGGTGAAAGGGTGTGTCCCCCAATGCCCGGGGCTCTGAGCCCTCCTGGGAGGTGGGTGGTATTACCTTCAGGCGAGGAAAGTGAGCCGACCAGCGCCCCTCCAGAGCTCCGTGCTGGATTATGTGGCACCTTCCAGAGTCCCTTTCTCAGATGAGAATAAGAGTGACTGTTAACCCTAAAAACACAGCAGCCAGTTGTCACCAGCAAAACGAGCTTACTTGGGAAGGGCACAGCCCCAGAGACCCCCACCTGCGCACGAATCACAAACAGGGCTGGCAGCCAAGGGGCGGTGCCTGCTTATATATCCCCACGGGGGAGGCGGGGCTGCTCTGGACAGAAGCCCATTGGAGGAGACCCGAGCGGCTGCTTCTCATTGGCTAAGCGGTAAGGCCTCTCATTGGCTGGGCTGTTGCTGGAGGAAGAGATACACCTGTGTCTTCACGTTGGGTGCGCAATTGGGGCCCATGGTCCCTGCTGGCCTCTGGGCACACATCGGACTCCTTTATTCCTTTTCTGGCCATCATCCTACCTGTGGAGTAGGGGTAGGGGTAGGGGTAGGAATGGGAAGGGCCCCAAGGAGGCCAGTGCCTGGAGATGCCCCCATAATGGGGCCCAGGAAATGCACTTCCCTGGGGACACACCATCGTTCCCACATGGCCCCCTTCAACACCCCTGGCCTAAGGCCAGACCTGTCCCACTCAGAGGGCACTCGGCACAGGCTTCCCACTGCCTGAACTCCTGGGTTGGGTCGGGTCCCCGCCTACCTCCCCCTGGGCGGAGGGGGGCAGGGCTCTTGGCTCCCCAGCAGGTGACCACACTGCCCACACACTGGGTCAGGAGCCAAATCAACTCGGGAAACGAGGCTTGTTTTTTAAAATTTGTTTATTTTAAAACATGAAACCCAAGCTGAATAGAAACCACAGAAATTACATTGACGAGATTTTTAGTTATCTGCCAAGAAAAATAAAGCCCCCAAAGAAATAAAAATCAAACCCCAAACCCAGTTAAAAATCAAAATCAAAAACAAAAAAAATTAAAAAACACAGCGACAGCACATACAGCCATGGCCCTACAGAGGTTGGAGGAAGATGCTGGAAGAAGATGCCGAGTGGTTCAGGCCTCAGTACCCCCTTCCCGCTCAGGGCCCTAAATCACACTGGGGAACGGGTGCCAGGGCCAGAAGGGGAATTGGGAGGGTTGGAGTCTTAACAAAATTATATTGACTGATATGTTATATGTAACAAAACGGTACAGCACACAACCATTATGGTTAAACAGAAGGCCCTGGCCCCTGCTGGCCCCTTAGTAGGGGCCCAGGGAGGCTACCCACCTCCCACAGGGCTGGGCAGGGGTCCCGGGTACCACGGGAAATGGTGCTTGGGCTGGAATTGCATAGTGAGATGGGGTGGGTGGATGCTGGCCCAGATGTCCCGGCTGGCCCCTGCCTCCTACTTGCCCAGCCTGTCCAGGCCTGGGAGCCAGCTGGACCCTCTGAGGCTCCAAGGCCCCTGGTGGTCCTCCCTCCCACCTGCCACCCACTTTGTCAAGGGCCACCCCCCAGATGCTGTAGGGCCTGCAGGGAGCGAGGCCGGGGAGGGATATGGACAGGTCACTGGGATGGGGGGGAAGGGGACCCTGAAAACTCAGAAAGAAAACCAATGGCGGGACCTGTTCCCCTCCAGACTGAGGCTTGGGTTTGAACCCCCGCTGATGATTCTCCTTTTCCTTTATTCAACCTCGGTGAGTAGAAGGAACTTGATGAAGTCACAGACGGGGCAGGCACACACGCATACGACGCACGGTGGGGACTCCCAGGACGGCCGAGGTCCACAGCCTGTCCAGGCAGCGCCCGCCTCTCATGCTATGTACATTCACATTGCGGGCGGCCTCCGAGGGCCGCGGGCAGCCTTTGTGCTTCTGAGCGACAGAGCGCACGGCAGGGACCAGGCAGGACTGCCGGGGCCTCCCTCCTGACACCGGGCCAGGGACATTTGCCACTGGTGGAGCCCGGAGGGAGCACTGGGCAGGCCTGCCGTGGGGGCCCAGCGCAATGGCCGGGGAGGCCTGGGGCACACAGGGCCCTGCGGTGAGGTTTGGCCACGCCCACAGGCTCAGATGCAAGGCTCAGGGCCCCAGGCCCACCTGGAGCACCCTGCGTTTGCTTGCTCACTCCCCTCCTTTCCCCGGGGCGGAGGTGGCCCCAGGAGTGGGGCAGATGTGGCCTGGCCCCCAGCCCACCTGCCCTTTTGGTCCCAGATACCAGCACAGAGAAAGGTTCGTGGAGGGGCAGGTGGCATCTCCCCAGGCCTGTCCCAGGGAAGGGCACTGTCCCGCTCTGGAAGGAAGAGCCCACATGCCCGTAGGCGGCCTGGCCAGTTGCCTGCTTCCTGCTGCAGGACCCTGGCCTGGGCCCTCCCTCATGGTTGCTGGCTGGTGCTCCGCAGCCCCTGGCCTGACACACAGGCCAGAGCCTCTCTGTTTCAGGCTGGCCAGGCCAGGGCTGAGACTGGCAGGGGACTTCCCATCCTGACTTGCCGGTGGCACACCCTCCACAGCAGGAAACACAGCAAACATTGTACACTAAAGCCAAAGCACCTTAGGGAAGCCTTGTTCCCACTTCACAGGTAGGAAGAATGAGGCCACAGGGACCTCGGTCCTACAGCCCAAGGGACATTGGTTCCCAAGGACACAGTCGTCCTGGGGCAGCACCTGCCCAGGGACAGGTCTCCAGGCTTTCAGGCTGCCTGTCAGTCTACAGCCCTTCCCCAGGAGCACCCCAAGAAGAAAACGGCTACTCCAGCCCGACTCCCAGCCGGTTGTCCTAGGCTCACCTCTGGCCTGGACTAGGGGTTACATGTTTCGGCTTGGGGTCGGCCAGGGGCGCTCGCAGAGGTGAGGTTAGTGGTTAGTCCCAAGAGGGGCGGCAGGGGCCGAGGGCACATTCACAGCCAGCTCGGGTCCAGCCCCAAGGCCGGACTCGGGACACTGCGCCTGTCCTGGACAGAGAGGGAGCTGATAAGGGAGCGCTGCTCGGCCTGCAGCCCCGCCTGCCCTAGGATGACAAATGTGGTTAGTGCAAAAATGAACCGGACGAGCTGCCAAGTCTTGGGGTGAGGGAGGGGTTTGGCACCAAGAACATGGCCACCCCTGGGGGGCGCAGCCTGGGCTCGGCGTGGCACCTGCCGTCCTCCTGCCGCTGTGGACGGCTGGGCTCCACGGGCAGGGTGGGCGCTAGGGGAGAGAGCGGTGCTGGGTGGGAGGCAGAGAAATGGGGGCCTCCCCAGGAGGCTTCTGGCAACCGGCAGGAGGGGGCCTGTGGTCAGGTGGAGTGAGAGAAAGAGGAGCTCCTCGGGAACTTCCTGCACAGGAGCCTACCGGGGGGCAGGTGCACGCCGAGGCCCCTCCAGCTCCCTGGCGCAGAGGGGGTGCTGCACAGCCTGTGAACCAAGTGACGCACAGAAGCCTTGAGGGCGCAGGAGAAGCATCGGAGCTGCGGGAGGGAGAGAGCAGGCTGGGGCGTGAGCCGAGATGGGGGTCCGCAGGGTTGGTGTGCTGCACAGTAAGTGTCGGGGACACAGCACTGAGCTCAGCCCCGAGCAGGGCTCTGCAAACCCAGATCCTCAGAGGTGGAGGGGCGTGGGGAGTGAGGGCTGGAGGGCCCAGCGTTGGTGGCATCGCTGCCCTGGTCCAGGTGCATGACCCGAAGAGGGCTCCTGCATCTCCAGGCCCCTGCGGGAAGGGGAGGGGAGGGCGAGCGGCCGCGAGGGTGCCTGCAGTGGGCCTGGTGAAGGTGCGGAGGGTCCAGCGGGTGGTCATGGGTGTAAGCGGCAGTGCTGGCACGGGGAGGAGCAGGGCGATTGGCACGTGGGTGGGTGGCCGGCCGGGGCTGTCTAGTGGCCGCTGCCGCTGGAGTCGGGGCGAGGCTGGCTGGTGGCGAGGTATTTGGCTCTCATGCTGGAGGTGTACTGGAGGGAGATAAGGGGAAGAGGGGGTCAGCAGGGCGTCGGACGTGGCCGTGTGGGCCTAAGTGAGCCGAGCCAGAAGCACCCCTGCAGGTAGGACAGGATGGGAGTGGCACGGCTGGCGGAGCCCTGGCAGAGGGGCTCAGAGGAGCCGGCTGGCCTGTGAGCAGAGGGCCAGCCCCTGCACCCCAGGCTCAGGATGGGGACCAGCGTCCTCTTCTGGCGACAGGAGCACACTCAGGCATCTGGGCCCCCGGCCAGGCAGAGCTCAGCCCTACAAATAGGCAGCGTTTGGAGGCTCCCCAGCCGCACCCCCAGGTGCCCAGGACCTGCGGCCACAGACAGGTTGCCCTCAATGGCTGGGCTGAGGGGACGTGGCGAGCCCACCTCTCCGAGTAAGATCCTGATCGAGGAGAGCATCGTGCAAAGGCGGAGCCAGGTTATGTTCGAGAAAGGGTCAGGCAGTCCCCGAGGGCCCAGACAGGCAGGGCCATGGGCCACAGGAATGGGGAGGCCCCACGGCTACACTCTGCCCTGTCACTCGGGGAATTGAGGGCCCCTCAGGCCGGGGTGATGCTGCTGCCTGCTCAGGAAGGGAACAAAGTGCGCGTCCTCCCAGCTCACGGACGCAGGAACGGACGCAAGGATGGAGGTGGTGGGGGAGGTGAGGCAGGTGGGGGAGGGCAAGGGCTGCTCGGCTACCCTTGTCCAACCTGAAGCACGAGGGTCTCGATGTATGTGCGGGGTCCTCAGGGAAAGACAGAGGTGGGTGCTATGGCCACAAGCCCAGCGGGGTGTGGATGAGGGCCATGCCCTGGGCTGCTGGTGGTAGAGAGCGTGGCAGGCTGACCCCGCGCCTCAGTCTCCGCACCACGGCCCCTAGCTCAGGAGGGACAACGCTCCCCGGACCTGACAGCCCTCCTGGAACTCCTGGTAGGGAAGAAGGTCATGAGTGCCGGTGGGCCGGCCAGGACATTGTCGGAAGGAGGAGCAGTGGGCACCAGGGAGCCATGTCATTCCACGGACATGCAGCAGGGGGTGGGCGCAGCACCCCAGGCCCCTGAAGGAGCCCAAGCAGGCGGGCACAGACATGTGGGGTCGGCTGGGAACAGCTTGCACGCTTGCCTGCATGCACCTGTGTGTACTTTTGAACATGCAGGGTGGCCCCTCAAGGGCTGGGCCTGCTGGCCACACCCTCAGGGGTTAGCTCACTGAGCCTAGGCCCCAGGTGCAGGCACGCCCTCGGGCCTGGGCAGATGGTCTCCTTGCTGGGAGGCAATTAGAGAGGGCTGGGAGCAGCTGCAGCTGGGCCAGGGGTAGGGAAGGGGCTCATGGCCCAAGGCCAGCATGAGGTCTCTGGCGGGGCTGGTGGCTGACAAGTCTGCAGGCCTGTAAGGACCCAGGGCTGGCCCAGCAGGTGCCTGGCTGAGATGGCCCTGCTGTGGGGCAGCAATCAGCAGAGAGCACGCGGCAGGCGGTGCAGGGAGGGGCACCTGGGGGGTCAGTACCTGTCACTCTGAGGGCACGGCCACCACAGCGTTCAGGCACTATCCATGGGCTTAAACTGCCAGCCCGCGTGGCTGCCAGAGTCCAGGGCCGCCAGATAGCGCTAGGAGGGCCCGGGGTGGGAGGGGTGCAGGAGAGAGAGAGAGAAGAGAGAGGGCTGCCTGAACGCCAGGCTGTTGGGGCCCGGGTGGGGGAGGGGATGGAGCAGAGTGGCGATGGGGAGGGCCGCTGGAACAGGACGATGGCTTGCAAGCCCACACAGCTCCTGGCACCTGGGGCCACTGCACAGACCTATTTCTGAAGGTGGGTGAGCTTCAGCTTCTCTGGCCCTGTCCTTTGCAGCCCATCACCTCCAGGAAGGCCACCAGGGCCCCTGTCAGTCAGCAAGCTCCTTCTCTTTTGCACCAAACCAACCTGTCCCCTCTTTTCTGTTTCAACTCTGAGGCCAGAGGGGACACTGGCTAGAAGAGCCTGAGGCTGAATTCTGGGCTGAGTTCAGGAAGTCCGTGGAGGAAATGAAAGGAAATGGAACAGACTGGGGAAGGAGAGCCAGGGCCCCTTAGGGTCAAGCTGACCCACCAGGTAGCCAGCCCCCAGCTGCCCACTCTGACCCCAGGGCATCTCCAGCACCACCATCTCCTGGGGCCAGATGTCCACTGGAGAGCCCCGGCTCAGGAGACCCCTCACTCCGGCGCTGGGGGCTCACAGCAGCAGCCCCTGGGGCCACACTGAGCAGGAGAGTGACATCAGACCCCAAGGCAGCAGGGCGCCCCCCTCAGGCCTGCCCCCCACCCACAAGGCCTGGGACTTACTGAGGGCGGCGGGGACTCGCGCCCGATGAGGGGGGTATTCTCACAGCGTGGATTCTGGAAGTTGGCGTTCTGGCTCCTGTGGTGTGGGGAGAGGGGCCGTGAGTGGCTCCAGCCTCGGCAGTCCCAGCGCTGGTCAGAGGCCACTCTGGAGCCAGGTGGACCCCATGTCCACCCTGCTCTGCCTGGCAGCCTCTGACCCTGGGCGTTCTTGTTGCTTCCCTGCATGTGGCCCACAGTCAAGTGCCTGGGGTGCCCGTGACCTTGGCAGAGTAACCAGAGCTCAGTGGCCCACCTGCCTGCCTCAGCCCCGCTGGAACCCACCCCCAGCCTGGAAGCCTGCCCGCCACATGGCTGGCCCTAGGCCCTCCATCGCGGCACCCTCACACCCTAGACACAGGGCCTCCATCTGACCAAGTGGCCTCACTGTTGTGGCCACAACACAGGTTTGCCTTACCAAGCCCTGGCAGCCCCAGTGAGGGGCCCAGCTCTGATGTGACCCCGCTGTCTTGAGGCCCCTGCCCCGGCACCCCCACAGCTTCTTGGCTGTACTGGGCACTCTGAGCTCCACACGCCTACCCCAGGGCCCGGGTCTGCCTGGCTCTGCTCCCTCACCTCCAGCTCTGGATGCTACTCACATGTACTCGGTAACAGGGGCATTGCTGACGGTGTGGGCCGCAGCTGGAATGCTGGTCTCACTGCCATAGCTGCTGCCACAGCTGTACAGGCTCGGCATGTGGACACGGTAGAGGCTGTCGTGTGTCTGCCTTGGCCCTGGGGCTGCTTCCTCCTCCCCATCCTCGTCAGGGCCTCTGCAAGGAGGGACACCCAGCACAGGTTCACACCCTGGCCCAAGGCAGCCAGCCAGGAGACCTGAGCGGGGTCAGCTTGGATGTAGATATACCTTGTTCCAATCCTGGCTTGGTCACAGATGGCCTATGGTACTGTGGGCAAGTCACCTTGGTTTCGTCCTCTGTGAGTCGGGGGTACCAAGGGCCCTGACCTTCAGCCTGTGCACAGGGATGCTGTCTGCCTTGAGGGAAAGGGAGTGCAGTGCCTCCTTGGGGGCAGAGGCGGTTGGGGGCCTGGAGGTAGGGGTGCCCTCTTCTGGCCCTGCAGGTCCCAGCCTGCACCTCTGGGTGGCCTGAGCCTAATCCTCCTGCTCTGCTGTGCTCTGGCTTTCTATCCTCTCTGCTCAGGCTACTGCAGAGCGAGGCAAGAAGCTGGAGCTAGGCCTTGGGCATGCTCAAGGATCTTCATGAGCTGCCTGTTCCCAGGTCAGATTTATGGCCAGGCTGCCTGGTGGTGATGGCATAGGTTAGCCAGGCCTGGGTTCACGTCCCACCTCCCAACCACCATCTGGGTCACCTTGAGCAGAGGGCCTTCCTCTCTGGGCCCCTTGCAGTGAGATAAACAGAATAGGGGTAGCAACTGGTTGAGAGTCAATTACCAGCCAAGCCCAAGGGTGGGCCCTTACACGCAATGGTTCATCTAGTGCCTACCTGACCCCAAGAAGGGTATACTCTTACAACCCCCATTTTACAGTTAAGGAAATGGAGATCCAGAGTGGCTAAGTGACTTGCCCATGGTCACTCAATAAGCAAAGACAGAACCAGGATCTGAATCCAGGCCATGTGGTTCCAGGTCTGTTCTCTTAGCCACTTCCCTAGAGCTGCCATCTTTAGTATTTCTGCCATCATCACTACCAGATTTCTCACTGCCACCACCACCACTATCATCATCATCATCATCATCACTACCATCATTATCACTACCACCACCATCACTGTCATCATGACCATCAACACCATCACTACCACCATCACTACCATCCCCAGCACCATCATCACCATCATCATCATCACTACCATCATCATCATCATTGCCATCATCATCATTATCACCACCACCATTATCACCATCACTTTCATCATCATGATCGTCACCAACACCACCACTGATAGCATCACCACAGAATACAACAGAGTAGAAATCCAGACAGAAGGAAGAGATCTGAGCTGTTATCAGAGCTGGGCCACCAAGAAGCAGTCACAGCCCAATAGGAAGGGAGTTGGTAAGTCTGGGAGATCAAGTGTAAGGACCCAAGCAAGGGAAGGGGCCTGGCTCCTCCATATACCATTCAACTCAGTGCTGATCAGGGGGACTGAGGCAGGGGCTGCCAGGACCCCCACATCAAAGATCAGGACATAACAGCCCCATGGGAGGTAGCTGCCATCCTGGTCACTCAGCTGAATGGGCCACGAAGGCCACAGCCACCTGGACCCTCCCTGCAGAAGCTGCAGGTCCCTATAGCTGGAAAGCTGCTTTTTCCACCCACAAGCCCTGCACATGTGCACCCAGGGGCATGGAGACGGACAAGACATTGTGAGGAGAGCTGGGCAGAAGAGTGGAGGGGCATGATGCACGGAGCCAGCACTAGCAGGCAGAAGACCTGGCTCCACTTGCCTGCTCTGGATTTGTACGTCACCTGGGCTGGGAGCTCCTCTAGACTTAGTTTTCCATCTGTGAAACGGGGCTACTCCCCTCGGACTTGCCAGCCGCAGAGCGCTACAGAGGCTTACAGAGTGTCAGGAGGTGAGGAAGCATTTGTTCCTGTCCCTGGGGACTAAGACATGGGTGTCCAGAAGGCACGTCCCTAAAACACCTTCCATGCCATATGGCCTGGGGCAAGCGCTGAGTCCCTCACCTTTTCTGCTGCCAAGTGTGGGGGACACTGCAGACGATGGAGCTGAACATGAGGGCTGTGACGAAGGAGAAGAGGGCCAGGTAGATGAGGCCCTCCACGCCGTCATAACAAAAGCCCGTCAGGGCCTGCACGTAGTCCTGAGGCCAGACGGCACGGGGACAGCACGGCCCACAGAGACCAGGAGAGAGACGGGGAAGGGAGGGTGAGATGAGACATGCCAGAGCCTCAGTCCAGCCCGCTCCTGGCAGCCTGGACCCCACTGGCTCCAGTCTGGGCTTTGGACCCACCAGCCCTTGGTGAGCTCCCATTCTGAGTCCCCATCCCCCAGTTGTTCCTCTCTGCTCCCTGCTGTTCCCCCAACACCCCAGCTTCTTCCTCTGCACCCCCTCAGCTACACCCTCTGCCCTCCACCCCCAGCTGCTTTCTTCTGTTCCCCCAACACCTCAGCTGCAACCCTGTCCCGCAGCTGCTCCCTTCTACCCACCGCCCCCAGCTACTCCTCCTGCTGCACATCTCCCCCCAGCTGTTCCCCCTGCACCCTCTCAAGAGGCTGGCTCTCACCAGATGCAGGCTACGGCAGTCCACCAGGGCAGTGAGATGCTGCAGGTTCACCTCTGTGCCGTTCAGCACCTCCTGGACTCGGAGCAGGGGATCCTGGAGGGACACATAGCACACAGGGTCAGTACCACGGTCGAGAGGGGGCACTAGAGCCAGGCACAGGTCCCCTGAGAGCCCTCCGGTGCCTGTCCACCCACACCCTGCTGTCAAGACCACCCTTGACCCTGCAATCTTGGCACACGGACCCTGGTCTTCTAGAAATGACAGCAGTAGTCTGGGTCCTGGGCTCAGGGGCACTGCTGAGGACATGAGTGTAGTGGGCAAAGTGAGACCCACCAATGCCTGTCAGAAGGGGAGCAGCAGCAAATACCCATTTATCTCCTGATGGGGGCCCTGGTGTTTTAAAAATTCTACTTTAAGGGACAGTTAAAGGGAAATTTTTCATGATATTTCAGGTGACAAAACATCATCCAAATGCTCTGTATAGCTGGATGCTGTAGTGTGCGTGTGTGCATCTGTGCGTCTGTGTGTCTACGGGCACCGCTGTGCACACCCTCTCCATGGAATGATGACTTCCCAGAAACCCTCCAGGGCGGATAGGGTTCCTCCAATACCAGCCACAGGACCCAACACTGCAGGTTACGGTGTGTATTTTAAGGGCGCCCTGTGATTCTGAAATGGGCCTCAGAATGACCTAACTCACTGTTAGGGGCTGAATTGCATCCTCTCACCCCCTCCCCAGACTCATACATTGCATTCCTAACCCTGAATACCTCACAATGGGACTATTTGGTGGTGGGGTCTTTCAGGAGGTAATTAAGGTAAGAGCGGGTCATCCGGGGGACCCTAACCCCACAGGACAGAGGTCTTGTAAGAGGAAGGGGTCAGGGCACAGACATGTGCAGAGGGACAGCCACGCGGGGACATAGGGAAAACAAGGCGTCCACGCACCACGGAGAGAGGCTGTGAGAGAAGTCAGCCGAGCCTGCGCCTGGTCTTGATCACCCCGACTTGCAGCCTTAGCATGTAAGGAAGTAAATCCCTGTGGTCTACACCCCCTGTGCGTGGTACTCCCACACAGCACCCAGCACACCCACATACCCACTCACCCACTCACAAAACACCTAGAGGATGCCCTGGCCCTGACAGAAACAAGAAAGAAAAGGAAGGAGCTTTAATGTATGTGTGTATATGTGCATCTTTTTTTTAACTTAAATTTGGTGAAGTTTGTTGCAGAAGGTCCAGCCGGTCACAAGACAAGTCTGAGAGGTCAGCCGTGCGCATGGGTGGTGCCCAACCCACTTGGCAGTGTGCGCACCAGGCAGGCCCTATAGGATGACCCCCGCAGGCAGACCCCCATGGGATGACCCCTGCAGGATGACCACCACAGGATGACCTCTGTGGGATGACCCCTGCAGGGGGACCCCCATGGATGATCCTTTGAGGATGACCCCTGTAGGCAGACCCCCACGGGATGATCCCCTGAGGATGACCCCTGCAGGAGGACCCCCATGGGATGATTCTCTGAGGATGACCCCTGCAAGGTAGACCCCCATGGGATGATCCCCTGAGGATGACCCCTGCAGGCAGACCCCCATGGATGATCTTTTGAGGATGACCCCTGCAGGCAGACCCCCATGGATGATCTTTTGAGGATGACCCCTGCAGGTGGATCCCCATGGGATGATCCCCTGAGGATGACCCCTGCAGGTGGACCCCCATGGATGATCCCAAGGATGACTCCTGCAGGACCACTGCGGGATGATTCCCACGGGATGACCCCCATAGGCGGACTGGCACCTCCTAGGAGGCTGAGTTTTGTCAGGAGCATGGTAATGGACGGATGTATGGGACCAAGTGCTCAGGCCCCAGAACACCTCAGGGGAAAAGCTGCCACCTCTCCAGTTCCCGGAACAGCCCCCATGGGTCGGGGGTGGACTTTACTTTGTTCCTACATGTTCCCTTGATGTTCTTTTTTTCAAATTCAAAGAGTTTGTATTACTTTTCAAATAAAGAACAGAATTATTTTAAAAAACCTCTCCCAAGTCCCCAGGGCCACAGATGAAGGAGAGGAGGAGAAGCCTCTCCATGGAAGGACTCCCAGCAAGGTCCCAGCACGAGCAGCCTGAGCTGGGGCACTGGGACAGGTGTTGCACTGAGCCCTGCTCACCCTGCCGGCCACTCACCTTGGTCGCCGGGTACTCCCGGGGGACCGTCTTCAGAAGTTCAGCCACAACGTCCTGCATTTCCACCAGCGCCTTGTGGCTGCCAGACAGCTTCTGCTCCACAGAGAGGCAGGCTGATTCAGGAGGGGTGGGGCACTGGCTCCCGGTCCCACGGCCCCACCCACACACAGGTCAGCCAGGTTGTGATGCTTGGGGCTCAGGCCAGCCCCAGGCACTCCACTCTGTGGGCCTAGAGAATAGAGCTCCACAGTGTCCAGAGATAACACAGATCACTGAAATGATCTTCAGAGCAGGTGGTTTTCAGGACCAGTAGGCCATGCAACCATGTGGAGAGACAGGCAGTGGGCCAAAGCGTTTCCCCCCAAATTTCACCATGACACCTGTACAGTTATTCCCCTCCCACAATGAGGCATCCCTGGGTCGCCAAAGACAGTTGGATTTGCCCTGCAGGGTGGCCAAGGGCAACCCAAGAAATGAAAGAAACTCCAGGTATTTGGGGGGCATTAAGCAGTCCACCTCAAGGGGCTTACACTGAGGGCATCAGGGCGCCAACCCCAGGGGCAATTAGTGAGGTCAATATGGCATTCATCCAGCTGCCCCTGATGGCGCCTTGGGTCCTGGGGTCTAATGAGGTCTGAGAGAGGGACTGGGGGGCTGCGGACATCTGGGCTGTGGGGGTCAAGGCCAGTTTGGCCTTCCGGGGGCAGGAGAAACCTGGGCACTCACCTGCTGGAAAGGGTTAGAGGCACGGGGCGAGCAAGCCAGGTAGTACTGCAGGATGTCTGTGGACAGAGGTCAAGGTGGCTGTGTGAGGCCAGACATCCGTGTGTGCTATGCATGTGTCTATGTGTGTGCCCACATAGGCACACGTGTGCGGGTGTCCACAGTGGTATATAATTTTGTAGCTCTATATAGGTCTGCATGTGTGTCTGTACACACGTGTGAACAGACATTGTGTGACACGCATGTGCGTGGGTACGTGCATCTGTCTGTTGTGCCTGTGTGTGTTCGAAGATGTGTGAGAGAGGAGGTGGCCTGCAGAGAGCCCAGGCCCAGGGCCCAGACCCTTCTGCTCCAAGCGGCATCCCTGCAGCATGCATGATTGCATGCGGGGGGCAGCCCTCTTCCTCCCTTCCCTCTGGGGCAGCAGGCAGGGCACCAGGGGTGGACATGGGGTCAGAAGACACCTAAGCACGCATCTGCCCCTGGGTCACCAGGGCAGAATAATAGTTCTTAGGCCAGAACATTACCCCACGGAGGAGGGGATGTGACGTGTATGTTGCAGCCAGGAGGGCCTAGGACTCAGGTGGCCTGTCTCCCCATTAGAACATGTCAATTTGGCATCTCACATTTGAAAATGGGGATTCACTTACAATTCTGATTCTGAGAACCCTAGGAGAACCGAGCCTGGCTGGAGCTGGGGGAGGAGCCCTGTCTGCCTGCCCCACCCCCACAATGCAGGCCCCCCCCCCCCCAGTGGGGTCAGGGCTCTTGCCTGAGGCAGTGATGCTGGCTTTGGAGTTCCAGGCACCTCCCCTCTGGCGGGAGCCCTCTAGTGCCCGGTGCAAGATGGGGACCAGGAGTAGGAGCTTGGGCACAGGGCTTGCCACAGCCCGGGCAGCTTCTCGCACAGCTCCCACACTCCCACACTCCGCCCCTCTGGCCTGGGCTCCCACCCAGCCTGTGTGAAACCCACTTCACTTTGGCCACCTGTAAATGGAGCCAGCACGCTGGCCGTGGTTCTGCCTGGCTCTGGGAGGGGAGGCCTGTGGCTTGCAGGTGGGAGCCCACACTCACTTGAGGTGGGCGCAGCTCGAGCTTGCTAAGGACCTAAGAGTCCTGAGCAGTGAGGACCTGGGGAGGCCAGGGACACTGGTGAGCACAGCAGGCCCACCCCTCCCCCACTGGGGGGCAGACAACCTGCCCTCCGGGGCCTCCTCGGGCTTGGGTGGAACCAGTTCCTTTAACCAGATAAGCTAAAGCCAGCCCATATTCTCCTCCCTGTGGCTTTCTCAGGCAAAGAGGGGAAGATGGTCCCAAGAGGGCCAGCATTTGAAGGCTACTCAGAACCCCTGTCCCCACGGAGACAGCCCCTCTACCCTTCTCTCAAGGAACACACAACACTCACAGCAGGGCAAACTGATGAGCTGAGCACCTTCCAGCTCTGGCTGCACCTGAGCCCCAGAGTCCTGCATGTACCTGCTTCCTGGGATAGCCCAGACCCGCTCCCGGCAACCCCCTCCGTCCGCGGCCCCCGTGGCTCCCATGACGACAGCGGCTCAGGCAGAGAGCAGAGCCCTGGGTTGCTCCCTCCCTACACTCTGCTTCTCCAGGTGCCCCAACATGCTGCCTCAAGGCACATCCCCATCCACCTCTTACCCCGCTGGCTGGAGGCATCCTATCTCCTGCCTGGAGGAGTGCGATAGCCTCCCTGCCTTCCTACTTGACCTCCTTGGCACTCCAATAGCCCAAAGCACCTTTTAAAAGGCAATCCAATCCTGGATCAGGTCTCTTCTGGGCTTCCCACCCTCCAACGGACCCCTCAGGATTAAGCTCAGATTCCTGTTTTCGAACTTGCCTGCTAGCCTCCCCATCCTCTCCTTTCCCAGGTAGTCTATCTTCTGCCTTACAAACACATTAAGTCTGTCTCTGCCTCAGGGCCTTTGCATAAGACACATAGCCTTTTCTGGTTCAATTTTAATGCCACCTCTTTGGCAAGCCACACGAACTGCTCTGAAACAGCCTGTCATCACTTGCCTTGCCTGCCCCCTGGTCACCTGCCTTCACCCTCATCCCATGCTCCACTGTCACTGGCCTCACACAGCACCTGTCATCATTCTCAGAGCACCCCGCCCCCCTCACAGAAGGTGTTCCTGTTCACTCACTAGCCTCCTCATCTACGGGAGTTCTGCCTCCCCCAGACTGAAAGCCCATGAGGGAGAGGATGCCTTGGCCTCACTCAGGTGGGTCTCCCCAGCCTGGCCACCGGGGGTGGGGGGGTGCCAGCTCAGACATAACTGCAGACTCACCCCCGCTCAGCACCGAGTGTTCCTCCACCATCCTGGTCACATAGGTGTCGGGGTCCACACAGAAGTCACTGGAGCCCTGATGGGTGCAGGCAAGGAAGATGGGGTGACCAAGCTAGGCCCCCCAACCTTCAGCTCTCACAGATAGAGCCTGGGTCCTGGGTTTGCTCTCAGCCCAGGAAGGTAGAATAGGGATCTGGGAAGGCACCGACTTGCTGCGTGCCCATGGAAAGGTCCCTACTCCATGGGGAACGTCAGTGTCCCAGGGGAGGGTGGGAAGGGAGAGAAGTGTGACATTCCCCACCCCAACCCCATGCCTAGGCCAAGCAGACCAGATCACACTTCCCCCTGCCACTCACCACAGACACGGCCAGCTCCAAGCCTAGGGCGCCCCAGCTGATGACCAGGGCCAGGACCCCCAGTAGGCAGACCCTTGGGGGCAAAGAAAGCCAGTCAGCACCCTTACAGCTAGAGTGGCTGCAGGCCGGAGGGTCAGCATCCTGGGAACATCTAGGGGTCTGCCCACACAAAGGCTGCTCCTCCTGCAGTCTGGCCTTAGCTAGAGTGACCCGAAGGCCGGGCACAGATGATCTCCCTCCTACCTGGGCTGGGCTCGAGTAGGGCCCAGGGTAGGGCCAGGGAGGGCCAATCTTCCTGCTTACCCCTCCCTCTAGCAGACGATGAGTCTTGGCCTTCACCCTGCTCTCCATGGCGTGGCCAGAGGGACCTGGTAGCCTGGGCCAGACCCTATGGGGCTCAAACCCTGCGGGGCGCCTCCTCAAACCACCAGGCAGGGTCCTTGCTGGCCCCTGCCTTACTGGAGGCCTGACCTCACCTGCCTCCCTTGGTCCAGTCACTCAGGCCTCCCCGCTGCTCCTCATACCCCGCCCCCCCCCCCCCCACCACCAATGCAGGCTGTGCCCTGGTGGTCAGACATCCCTGGGTCCCTTGGGCCTGCGCTCCAGTTTCCCCATCCCAGTGAGCCACCTCCCCAAGGTGGCCAACTGAATAAGTGATGCAGCAGGGACTGCTGCCAGACTGCCTCCAGGCTAAAGACAGAGTCCCCAGCTGGACCTTCTGGTGTCCTCATGACTAAGTGGCCTCTGGGTTACAATGTGAAGACTTAAGGGGCAAGGAGCCCAGTGGGAACTGAGGACAGGCAGGGCAGATGTGCACACCACAGGGGCACAGGTCCAGGACACAGGAGGAATGTCAGAGGCTCCCCATGGCAGACCTGAGGCTAGCTGCACAGATGGGGGAGGGTGAGGCTGACTTAGAAGATGGTGCTGTGGGTACCTCACCCCTGCCCTCTGCCCCTCACGCCCACAGACTCACCCAACCAGGATGCCTTTGGAGCTGCGGATGAGGCCGACCAGCACCAGCAGGCAGATGGCCACGTCAAGCAGCAGCAGGCCCAAGTAGCCCAGCCACCTGTGGGCACATGGTGGGTGTGGGTGGGGCACAGAGGGTGGGAGTGGTGGTACTGCAGGGGCGGAGCTAGCGCAGGGGCAGAGCTGAGGGAAATAGCCAGGGGTCCAGGGGAACTAGGCCCCAAACCACAGCTCTGACCCCAACCAGCCCAGGGAGGTCCACCTCTCCTGCATGGGCAGAAAAGAGGGCCATCCGCACCTGTACCAGTCGTAGACATCGGCCTGCTCAGCCAGCACCTCCAGCGACACAGCGGGGTTCCTCCAGAAGGGGATGGCAGCTGTGTAGCCCAGCAGCGTCTCAAGAAGGCCCTGCAGCCGCTGGACCGCACGCAGGGGCTCTGGCCGCGCAGCCAGCTGCCGCTCCAGGCTCTGCAGGCTAGGCTCCGCCGAGCGGTTCAGGGCGGCTGCCGTGTCCCACACCTGCGCCGGACCAGCGGCCAGTGAGCCCGGGCACAGACGGGCTCCCCGCTTGTCCCCCCGCTCACACACGCAGACACGGGGCCCCCTCCCCACCGGGCGGCCACTCACGCGGTCCTGGACCCCTGCCACTGTGCGGTTGGCGTGGCGGAGCGAGTAGGTGGCCCGATGGATGCCGTCACTGGTCTCCCCGTTGCCATAGAACCCCACGGCGATGCCGGCGCTGGGACAGGGTGGAGGGTGGGGGGAGGGGGGAGGGGGCATGTGAGGGCGGGGTGCCCTGCACTGGGGAGATCCGGCCTGTCAGGCCCGCCCCCACCCGGCCAGCCAGGGCCCACGCTCACCTGCAGACCAGCGTGGCGATGATCACGCACCAGGCAGTGCAGCAGCAGTCGGCGTCCAGGTGCTCCTCGCTCTTGCGCCGCCGGCAGCACAGCCAGAAGGAGTAGAAGAGCAGGAAGAGGAGGTCCAGGGCGAGGCAGGCCAGCGCGGTGGCCCCCAGCAGCAGCAGCGCCTGTGGGAGGTGGGGAGGCGCTGGAGGTATGGCCCCCCGCCGGGCTCTGCTGCACCTAAAGCGGCACCCGAGCACACTCCCACCCAGCCGTCCCCCCAATGCTTGGGTGGCTGGCCTGAGCAGGCCTGAGATCCCACGGACGCCCCGTCCTTAACCCTGTACTGGCCATCAGAACTGGACCCAAGCTACACTTGGAGGTCCAGGAGGTCATGGCCATGGGGTCCTTCCAGGTCCTGTGCCCTCCACATTGGAGCCCAAAGCAGGATATGTCTATTCCGGGGCCTCTGACCAAGCCCAGGAAGGAGGGCAGATGGCCACGTGGCCCAGGAAGGCCCCTAACCTCCTGAGCCTGTTTTCTTTTTTGTAAAAAGGGGGCAACCTCTCCTCAGAAGAGACTGGTAGAGTGTCAGCGAGGGCACGCCTGGTAGGGCCAGGCACACAGCAGAGTCCTCACCATCAGCCTGGACCCTGCTCTGGATCTGGCCACCTTCGCAAGCCCCTGGGCCCTGGGTGGCCCGAAGGGCCCTGAACTCCCTGGCCACACCCCGGCATCACCAGGGGAGGAGGAAATGCCTCCTGCAGAACCCCCTGTCACGGAGGTGGGCACCACCATGGATGTGGCTGACTTGAACTTTCCTAAGAATTATGAACACGCTAAGTAAATTTAAAAGCTTTTGTCTTACTTTGGGTTTATTAACAGACTTATTATCTTGGCTGATATTTTCTACCTCATCTCATCTATGATTATTAAAATAGATTTTAGAATAAAGTCCTGATTATATTGTTAAAAAGTTACTAACTTTCCAGAAATGTATGCCCACAGGTCAACTTGGCCAAGGCCAAGTAGGGCCAAGTCATCTTATTATTAGTAGAGCCTGGTGAGCTCACTATGTGGAGAAATGAAATAGCAGAAATTCTGTAGTTCTCAAGTAGCCCACAAGAAAGCTGCATCTGCTGCAACATTTTGGAGAAAGATGTTACTTTCCCTTAGCCTCTACCATCATACCTTCCTTCCATTACCAAGGGGGCGGTTTGTTACTGGCAGAAATAAATTGCATTATATATCAAAAAAAAAAGAAGAAGAAGTGGCTGACTTGATCCAGCAGGGACTCCCACTGTGGGCCCTGCCCCGGGCTGGGCCTCCCTCTGTTGGAACACATGCCAGATGCCAGCCTGGCCTCCCCTGGGCACCCTGCTCTCCCTCTTGCCTGGC
Source organism: Vulpes lagopus (assembly GCF_018345385.1). Taxonomy (NCBI): domain Eukaryota; kingdom Metazoa; phylum Chordata; class Mammalia; order Carnivora; family Canidae; genus Vulpes; species Vulpes lagopus. Next base: position 103,580,982 of record NC_054826.1, on the reverse strand, counting down.
CCAGTGTGTCACCTCCACTTCGCCGGGAAAGAAACTGCCCTCAGAGATATGGAGGAAGGAGCCATGTTCCTACGTCACGGCCCCTCTGGGATCTCTACTCACACGCTTTGTTGGCATGGGAGTGACCATCTGACAGGGATGCAGACTGGGCCTGACCATGTGAAACTCACGGCAGGAGGCAAGTAAGTGCCACGCACGAGGTCCAACGCATAGTAGCATCCACCCCACAGGGGCCATCAGATCTGGGGTGCAACCAATAGGCACCCCACAGCTGCCCTCCCTGGGCCTGGGGGTACCTGAACACACCCTCCCTCCCCATGTCTGAATACTCAGCAATGTGGCTGTCCTGGAGTGCTCCTGAGGGGTGGGAGGCCCACCTGCCCCCTGCAGCACCCCCTTGGGAAGAGAGGCTCAGCCATAGAGGCCCTGATACCCAGCAGCTGTCTCCCCAGAGATGGTTGCCAAGCAGCAGAGGCAGGATGGCACTCCCTGCACTCCCAGGAGCCCGCTGCTCCCACAGGTCTCCCACCAGGCCTCCCACCTCCCACCTAACCAGGGCTCACACCTCTGCCCCCACACCCCACCATGAGGCACAAGATGGGGGCCCTATCTTGGGGAAGACCAGGGTTGCAGGCACCATGAGGCTGTAGTCACATGTCACAGTCTGGCCTTGCTGGCCGCCCCGCCTTCCATATGGGGACCATGGTCACTGGGGGCTGGCGCCCTCTGTCCCTCCCTCAGACTGGGGGTGCAGCTGCCCACTATCTCTGCCCTGGCAGGAGGGCCTGATGGGCCCTGGCCACCCCTGCAACCGACCTGGAGTCAGCGCCCCCTCATCAGCCTAAGGCTCCTGGAGGTCAGGGGCGCTCATGTCACAATGGTAACTCGGTACTGTAAGACCAAGGCCACAGCCAGGAGTCTCCAGGCAGGAATCAAAGGCTTGTCAGAGGGCCAAGGGCCAGTCAGGGAGGGGGGTCACCTTCACAGTCCTGCTATCAGGCCCCGCCCTCACCCCCCGCCCAGCACCGGATGTCATTAACATTAGAGTGGAAGAGCACTGTCTCCAGGGGTTGGCCCTCCCATGCACAGGTCCCACCCACTGCCTCCTCCCGGGTCAGAGGCAAAGGGCTGTCCCTGGGGCCATGGCTCACAGGGGACATCTGCGTTTCCATTGCCACCATGTCCTGATGCTGCCACCTCTTCTCCATCCTGCCTGCAGGCTCCTCTCCTCCCACAAGCCCCCAAAGACCACACCACACCCCCACCCAGAAGCATCCACCCAGAAAGAACCCCCCCGTCAAAGCCCTGTCAACCCTGGCTCCCAGACTGTGGCTGTGCCCACCAGCCCCATGCCTGGCCCATGCTGGCAGTCCCCCTGGAGGCCACCCTCTGCTCTAACAGATGTCCCTTGGCCCTGCTGGGTGGAGTCGCCTGCCCCTGCCCCTGCCCCTGCCACCCCACCACTTCCTGTCTTGCTTGAACCTCCACCACCCCCACCATGTCCAGAACACAGCAAGCTTGGAGCAGGTGGTTAAATACACACATGGACACACATCCTCCTGAGGTGGGGAAGCTGGGACTAGAGGCACCCGCGCTGGAGTCCCAAGAGCCCACCCAGCCCTCACTGTCATCATGACTCACCAGCAAGCTCCTTGCAGGCCCAGAACACTGCCTCAGGCGTGTCAGGACCACCCATTCCCATTTGCCAGATGGGAAAACTGAGGCAAGATAGCACCACCGGCCAGGTGAGACATCACACCTGGAATAAGGCTGGGCTCCCCGCTCCTTTGGGAGCTATGGCAGGTACCAGGCCTGGCAGGTCCACAACGGATCTCACTCACGGCCCCCGGAGCCACCCAGCAGAGGGAGCAGGGACAGCGCCTGCTGGACGTGAGGTGGGCCCCAGAAACCAGAGAGAGCAGGACAGGGAAGCGCACAGGGGCAGGTCTGTGATTTACAGTGACCGGGCACCTCCCTGAGTGGGCACGTCCTCCTCCAGGAGGTCAGGGAAGGGTGCTGTGTCTCTCTGGGCGAGAATCACACTGGTACCTTCCTTGGGTCCTCTCCTACTGCTTTGATTTGGTTTGTTTTGTTGTTGTGGGTCTTTGGTTTTGTTTTGTTTTTTTTAACCACACACTTGTACTAACTTTATAATTAAAATGCAGAACCAGAAACCTGTTCGTTCTTTCCAGCTGAGCGTGGGAGGCCCCTGGTCGGCGCCCAGTTCTGCCACATGAGAGTTCCTGTGCGATCCCCGGCCAGGCCCTGCCACTCTCTGGACCCCACCTTTGCCTTTGTGAGGTGGTACGAGCATTCACCAGACCCCCTGGGCTTTCCTGTGGGAGAAGGCCCCTGGCAGCCCAGCTGGGCCCCTCTTAGTCTATGGCATGGTCACCCAAGAACTGCTGGTACCCAGACCAAGACGGAGGGAAAGCCAAGACTGAGGGAGCCAAGACCGAGGGGAAGACACCCCTGGCTGGCCACCGAAAGGCCCAGGACCGCCCACTGCCAGACAAAGGTACGAGGGAGGGGTCCTCCCCAGCCACCCTAAAACTCATGCCCACGGGGGGCACTCCAGCTCCCTGGGAACCAAAGCACCAAACCTGGCTCAAGACATGACATTGAGTCAGTGACTCTGACCTCTGTGCCTCAGTGTCCCCACCTATCAAGTGCAGACAGGAACATGATTCTCCTGGCTGGGGGACTGTGAGGACTAGAGCAGCTAGTCTTTGCACACACTCAGCCCCGCCACAGGGGTCACTCAGGAAAGGTTAGGGTCCTAGGGGGCTGGGGGCAGAGAGTGGGCACCTAGGCTGCTGGGCAGGGACGGGGGTGTCTAGGGCTGCTCAAGGACAAGCTGAGCATGTACACACCTGTGCCCACATGCACACTCACACACATGTATCCACACTCAAACATCTACACCCATGCATTCCCAGATGTGCACGCCCACGTTCAGACTTACAATATGCATGTGATGGTGTCATCCTGTATCTCCCAGCAGTGGCAGGAACAGTGGCCTGTGGTCGTGGGTAGGGAGAGGGGCTCCCAAGCATCTGGGTGCTGGGATACCTGCAGCAACTGGCAAGTGGGAAAGGCTGCTTGCCTTGGGGGCATCACTACCACAGCCACGGGGGCAGAGGACACTCTTATCCCGTGCCTGTCTCACGGAGTGGGTCCAGGAGTGGGGCCACTGCCCAAGGAACCCCAGAGCCAGGCTGGACGGTGATCCTATGTTCTGGGGCTCAGATCCAGGTACTCTCCAGAGGCTTCCCTGGAGGCAAGGACAGTCAGAAGCTCCGGTGCCCCTCTGCCCCCACGTCCCCCCTATAACACTGCACCTTGGGAGCCAAGCATCCACACAGCCAGGATCCCAGCTCCAAGAAGCCCTCTGACTATGAAGAGCCTGTTTCTATCATCTCTGCACTGGGTGTGTCTGCCCAGGCCTGCCCCGGTACAGTGCTGGAAAGGCCTCATGAAGCTCACCGGTCTAGCAGAGGCAGTGCTCCCAACCCCAGCACAGAGACCTGGCACACAGGGGTCACTCACACGTGCCCCTCTCACCACCCCGAAAGTCTGAGAGGCTGGGGGCTCTCTCTCTCTCTGGCAGGAAGTCAGTCTCTGGGGCTGGTACCACAACAGCTTCCCTCAGCCCCCAAGGAATGCACCAGAACCCACCCCTGCCCCCGCCCTGGATCACATAGGAGGGCACTGGGGTCCGGCCCATCATGGTGAACGTGCAGAGCCTGTCGCCGGCTGGGGGCACGAGCCAGGCACGGGGGCGCCCAGCACGACCTCTGCCCCTGACTCCTAAGGCCGCGTTCCCAGAGGACAACCTTCCGCTGGCCTTCCCAGGGGCAGCCCCGCCTCCCCCTGGCCCCCCTCCCCTTCCCCTGGGCCCATTCAAAGAGAGAATGGGAAATGTCTGATCAGCATCTGGGCTCTAACCACATGGAATCTTCCATCTGTGATGGAAGTGATGTCAGCACTCGGTCAGGCGAGGCGAGATGCTCGGGCCCGGATCCCCACCGCTGGCCACAGTGCTGGCCGCCAGCCGCCTGAAGCGCTAAGAACGCACTGGGCTCTGGGCGGGCACCGGCAGCGAGGACTCGGCGTGGCCCTCCCACCCCTCCTGGCCCCACAGCTCATTTCTGGGCCCTGGACCATCCCATCCTCTCAAGGCTCCCGCAGCCCCTTCCAGAGCACAGCCTCTACCCCAGCCTGTGCCCACACACTCTCCTGCATGCCCTGACGTCTGCCAAGGCCCCTGTCCACTCTGGACACACCCAATGAGCCAGAGCTTGGGGGTCTACAGCCTTACCCTGGCCCAGGTCTGAGGCCCACTGAGGGACCCAAGCCCCCAGACCCAGTGGGGGAGCAGGGGTAGGAGGGGGCCCAGGGCAGCAGCTGTTCTCTGTGTGAGCCTAAACTGGTTCCCTGCCTGGGGCCGGGGGTGGGGGCAGGGGGGGATGTTCCCTGGCTCAGTCCCAGGCTTGCTGGCAGTCAGGGTACTGGGGGCCCCACGCTAGCCCCGTGAGGGAAGGGCTCGCGGCATGCCACCAAACCTTACTAAGAGCTTTGCAACAGGAGGCTCAGCCTCACCACTGGCCCGGACATGGCCTGTCAGTGTACCCCACCCGTGTGCAACACCAGGCTCACGTCAGCATGGGCCACCCCAATGTGCCAGAGGCCACCAGGCCAGGGTAGCCACACAGGGCCCCTGGCAGCACACCCATGTGCCATCTGCACACAGACAGCCCAGCAGTAGCCGCACACAAGCCTGCATGGGAGCACGCCACCTGTGGAACCTACACTGGAGCCCCCGATGGACCGTCTCCCTACACACCTCCCCAGGGAGGAGCCTCACGCCCTTGGCAACTGCTCCCGACAGGGACCCAAACGGTCAATCCCCCTGTGGACCACCACTGCCAACAGCCAGGCTAGGGAACCCCTGCCCCCTGGAAGTCCCTCCCTGGGGCTCTGATGGGACGTGTGGGCCTCCAGCTCCCCCTAATCCCAGCCCCACAGTGACGCACCCCCTTAGCCAGCCTCCTTGTGGGAAGTCACGTGCACCCAGGCACCAGCGCTCACGGGCTAGGGAGACGTGGGGGCCAGCAGTACAGGGGTGATTGGTATTCTCAGGGAGTCAGGAACCCTCATGATCACACAGCAGGAGGTACGGAGCCAGGACCCCAGCGCAGGCTGGTGGAACCAAACCCGACGTCCCACCACTGCCCGTGGCACGAGAGGGGCCAGCAAGGTACCACCCAGGAACCCAAACATGCCTCGGCTGGAGCCTGGGTCTGGGCTGAGCCAAGGGATGGGCACTGAGCTGGGCTGCTGCCATGGCTCCTCTATGTCCGGGGTCCCTCACTGGAAAGGGTTCACACCACACAATGTTGCCCACTCCCCTGGGCTGGTCCTCTGGCTCACGCATGGACTCCCTGCTCTCTAGACCACCTGGGGAGGGGTAGCACCCACCTTGCAGGCCAGGGGCCTGAGGCCAGAAGGGATGTTGGAGGCCCATGCACTTCAGTGACACAGGAAGCAGGGTCCAAGCCCACATAAGCCTCCTGAGGAAAGCTCCGGAAAAGGCCCCTCTCAGTTCTTGGGCCAGGCTAAGTGGGTGCCGAAGGCTCTGGCCATGCAGCAGAGCTGGGCGCCGGGCTGGCTGTTCAGCCCGCAGCCCCCCACCCCTCTAACACACTTGGCTGTGGCTCCCAAATGCCGACCAGAAATTAAAAACAGATTTTCCACTGTGCTGGGCTTGGGTTTCACGAATTCCATGACGGTGAGCTCGTGGCCATCCTGGAGAAAGCACAGCCAGCGGCCGGCCAAGCAGGAGCCCAGAAGGGGCCCAGCTGTCTGTCCAAGGCTGTCCCCCCAGGCTGAGGGCTGAGGGCTGAGACCCAGAGCACCAGGCCGCACATGGACATGCAGCAGCTGAGCCCTCATGTCCCCACAGGGGAGGGGGTGGGTCATCCCCCAACCCAGACCCTGCCTGCCTGCCACCCTCCAGCCTGCTCTCCTACTGCCCAGGCCACATGAGCTCACGGAGTGAACAGACACAGAACACGGCACAGAGCTTGCCCTCCCCGGGGTGAGGGTATCTATTTTGGTCCTGGTGCTCTAACACGTTTCCCAACATGACACCCAGAAAAGTCCTCTGCTCTTCCCCAGGCTTCTCTGCAAGCGCCTCTCCAATGGCCACCCCTAAGACCTAGGCCACGGGCCTCAGATGCAGCCAGGAGCCAGATTCCACTGGGGAGTGGTAGGGGCACGCCAGCTGAGGCCTGACGGTGGCCCACATGTGCAGGCTCGTGTGTGTGCACAAGTCCATCTGGGCACATAACCACCAGGCCCCCTGCAGACCCTGGCACAGCCTGGGCTCTTTACCTGGTCCTGCTCCTGGGGGCACACCCCACATCCAGACACCTTCTCTGCAGCCCTCATCCTGCTCCTGATACTGGCCTGAGGCCTGGCTTTGACCAAGGCCCACCCAAGCCCTCACAGCCCCCTCCACAGTGTGAAGCACACTCGCTGCCTCGGCAGATGTCTGCTGTGCGTGGACCCCCCAGGAGTCCTGCTGGGCAGGCAGCAGCACAACTCTGCAGACATGCGTCATCCCATCCCTCCCTCGGAGGGACCCTAGGCAGGCCCTGGCACTTACACGCCCCACCTTAGGACCTTAGCTCAGGGGCACCCTCTGGAAAGCAGCCCCCACCAACGATAGCATGAGTGACTCCCTGCTCTGGGTGACAGGGCCCAGTGTGTGCCTATCAGAGCCTCACCATGCTAGCTGCAATGGCCTGTCTATGGGTCTGAGTCCTTCCCAAGACCACGAGAGGCCCCCCAGAGCCATGTGAGGGCCATGTGTGTGTGCTGGCCCAGCACAGGGCTAAGGGCAGACTCCCTGCAGACTCCGGGAGCCAGGCACGGGTCCAGCCACGCACTCCTGGGATTCTGCTCCACTCACCATCAGCCTGGTCACATGTCCCAATTCCTGGGGGGGGCCACATGGGGACATTTCCTGTATCTGTGACCCAGTCCCTGGGCTGCAGATTCAGTTCCTCTTCCCCAGTCGAAGACCCAGCAGAGCTGCCTGTGGTTGAGGGGGCCCGGTCCCAACACCCGCTGAGCTCCCCAGAACTGGCCCCTGCTTGGGGACCCAAGGAGTCTCTGCATGGGGGCTGAGTCCACGGAAATGGGGGTACCAGGCTGGAGCGCAAGCCTGCCCACATCTTCTAGCTCACCGATGCTGGCTGGCCAGTGGCCTCGATTCTGCTTCTAGAGAGGCCACGATGCCCGCCCCGAGGGCTGCTATGTAGCTGCCCAGAGAAATGCTTAGGAAAAGGAACAGCAGGAGCCCCTTCTGGCAGAGCGGCTGCAGCCTGGGCTAAGAGCCACAGTACAGCCTGCCCAAAGCCTGCCCAAGAGCCCCCGGCCAGAGCTGAAATGGCTGGTGTCCCTCCCCACATGTCCCCTGGGCAGAGCAGTACAGTGCTGGGGACACAGGTTCTCACCACATCCCCAGGCCCTCCAAAACCAGGAGTCCCCAAAAGGCCTAACAATGGATCCTATGCCAATGCCAAGCGGCAGATGTGCCAGGCTTCCCATTACCCACCTCCCCCCAACCACTGCCAGGGTGTGGACTCGGTTGTAGAGGTAACCAAAGGCCAAGTTCCCCCTCCCCCCTACCAAATAGGAAACAGCCAGTCCATTTGTCCCAGCAGGGCTACCCTGTCCCCCACTACCACATCCCCTAAGTCCAGCTCCTTGGCTCTGTCTATGCACAGGGCATTCTAGAATGTTCCACTCACTCCTCGGGGAGCTCTGTCACACTTGGTCTTACCATCACTCAGCATCCTGACCATAACCGTGGGACGCTGGCACCAAGAACCAAGGGGCAACAAAATGGCCCAAAAGTTGGTGATGATAAGGGCATATGGTGTGACTCCAGTTTTAGGGGACACCTGGCCCACGAGGATACCTGCATGGACAAAATCCAGCCACAGGGGCTCTCTGTTGTTTTCTTCATGCTTGTTCCTGTTTTCCAAATGTCCCATGAATGTTTACAATTTTTGTAAATGAGAAGGCAGGCGACAAACACTTTTCTAACCTCTGGGTTAACGAGAAGGGTGACAACAGGGCTAGCCCACCCACGGGACACAGGCAGCCTGCAGTCAGGTACGTGGCTGACCTTGCCTGAGTCACGGCTTTAACCAAGATGCTGTGGTGTTAGCTAGGAGACCACTGGTGCCTGATGGTCATACAACCCAGAGTTCCAAAAGGCCCTCTGAGCAGCCACCCAGCCTGGGTTCACACACCTCCGGGCATTGAGTGCTCACTACCCACTGAGGCAGGATATTCAGACTCCCTTATTTGGGGCTGAGGCTGAAGTTTCTCTCTGCCTCAGGGCCTTTGCATGTGCTGGTCCTGGTGCCAGGATCGGCTTCCCCAAGGTCTTTGCATGGCTACCTCAGTCTTATCTTTAGGGTCTCAACTGAAACATCCCAGAGCTCAGGGTTCTAACAGGAAATAGGTCCCACATTCTGGACAAACCTGAAGTAAATGCTACCATCTGACCTGGAAAGTGAGCCAGGCCAGTGTCCACTTAATGGCGGGCTCCAGGCAAGTCCCAGTCCTCTGGGCATTCACAGCCTGGCAGGCCAGGTAGCATGTCCTCCAAGAAGCCTTCCCTGACCACTGAGCTCCTGCAGGCCCTGTCCTGACCCCTCCATCACCTCATAGCTTCCAGCTGCCCCCCACACCCCCGCCCCTGAATTGGCAGAGATAACAAGCAAGAATAAGAGATAAAAGAGGCTAAGGGCCAAGAGTGTGAAGTCGACTTTTGCCTGAGGACATGGGGGTGTGGAGAGTCCAAGGGAAGCCCAGAGAGATGGCTGGTCCCACCCAAGGTCACACAAATAGGAAGCAACAGAGCTGGCACCCAGGCCCCCAGTCTCCAGCCTGAAAAGAAGGCTCTGGGACACCGCCCCAAAGCCAGGACAGGCCCTACCATCACCTCATCAAGGCACAGACTGGCCTCAGGCCACATCAGGCCCCCAGACATGGGGCCCAGCCAGCTCAGCTTAGCTGAGTGGCCACCAGTCTCCTCCTTCCTCTGGGTCTGCAATCCCTCCCACTGCCCCCCATAAAATGAGAGTCCCCATCCACTCGGCTGCCCCTTGTACGGGGGGCTCTGGGCCCAAGGGAAACAAGGGCAGCGGATCTTCCTGGCAGACATGTGGGGGGTGGGGTAGCACAGACCAAACCCAGAAGCTTCTCTGCCTCCTTCCACTACCTGCCCACCCACAGATCCTACCAGCCCCCACAGAAACCACAGCAGCACCCTTCCTGTAATCTGTCCATTCAGCAAACGTCACAGGCCCCTAAGAGATGGATGCAGAGGCCAGGGAGCCCCTCCCCTGCAGAATGGAAGTCTTGGGAACAGGGGAGCCTGACACCTTCATCCCCTAGAAAGATGCCATCCTTGCTCCTGCAGAGGCTCCAAAGCCCCCAGTGTATAGCCAGCCAGGGTTCTGGGAGTCCTCAGAATAGCCCTGCAACTGTTCCTAACCTCTGCAGGGGGTGGCAGAGGGGGACCCAGGAGGCCCCCACCCTCCCAGGACAACTCTGGCTCCTACCACCTACTCATCATGTGATTCTGAGCCTCAGTTTGCTAATCTGTACAATGGTGACAACCATCCTCATACCCCAGGCTTGCGAGAGAAAGGGCTAGTGATAGCTCCACATGGTGCCTCAAATCAGGACCTAGCTTAATGGGGTTTTCCAGTGGATTTTACCAGGGCTCCCAGCAGTGGCTGGTGGGGGCAGGAAATAGCAAAGAAAGGCAACAGCTGGTCTCTCCCCTGGACTTGGGCTGCGCTTTGCCCCTGGGCAGTCCAGAAGGCAGAAGCCCTCCTCCCCAGCTGGACCCAGCTCACAAGGGGTCCAGCTGCAGCCCAGGTGGGGATTGGTATAACAGGCTCCCAGGCCCAGAGGGGGTGCCGAGGTCAGGACGATGAGGGGTCCACCACCCAGCAGTGGGAAATGGGATAGGAACAGCTGCCCCTTCACAGCTAGGAATACTGCATCAGGGGAGGCAGGAAGGGGCTCCAGGCCACCGCCCACACCGACCCATGGCCCAGCCACCCAGGAAGGGAGCTCTGTCTGTTGCAACCAAAAATAGAGCAGGAACACAGGGCCCTTGCATTCCCCACTGTGACCCCACAAAAGTGTGCCAGCCCAGATTTCAGGATGTGGCAATTAAGGATCAGAGAGGTCAAATGCTTGCCCAAAAGCACCAGCATGGGAGGGCAGGGGGCAGGATGTATGTCCAGGCCTGGCTCATTCTACAGCCCCCAGCCAGGAGCGGAGGCGGCGGGGGATGGAGACAGGCTGGTTTCCACGCCGTGAATTATTCAGTGGCTAATTCTGCTCCGCAGAGAGGAGGCAGAAGAGTGAGTCAGAGCCCTCCCACAGCGGAGGAGGGAACAGTGATCACAGAGGCTGGGGGCAGACACCAGGGACCTCTTAGGGGCACAGGGCCCTGTAGGGGGTCAGGCTGAGCTGGGGGGCTGGCTACCATTCTGGAGGCTTCCACAGGCTGCAAGCGTTGGCCCCTCACTCCCTTCCCCACAACATGTCCCAGGAGCCCCAGAGGGCAGGAGGTTGGCCCACAGCAGGTGCCGCCTACAGGCCAGCAGGCCAGCTCTGTGCAGGTCCCAGACACCCCAGGTGGCCCCAGGGGCAACCCAAGAGCTTCCCAACTGAGAAGTGGCAGAGAACTTCCTAAGTACAGCAGAGCCCCTGGCCCGTGGGAGCCAGGAGATGGACGTGACAGAGCCATGACATATGGAAGCCCCTGGGAGCACAGAAGGGTGTTGTTCCCACACTGGTCGGCACCCCAGGGCTGGGCTTTTAGAATGTGGGCGTTGAGTTTTATAAAAATCATGCTCTCTCTGGGCATGCCTGGGCCAATCCTTGGCCCCCTTTCTAATCTGCTTAGAAACAAATCAGCAGAGCTGGGGGTGGGGCGGTGGGGGGCAGGCCTCAGGTGAGCACTGAAGCTGGGAGTGGTGGGCTCCTCTGCAGAGTTGGGGTGCCCATGGAGCCCTTGCTCTCTGCTTCCGATTCTCATCTTCTAGATGAGGGTGGCCACAGAAGACAGAGTTCTACAAAGGCGAGGTGTGATCATATCATGGAATCCTGGATTCCCAGGCCATCTTGACAAGCAAGTCCGTTCTACTCCACCCGGGGCTCTGCAATGACCACTGGAGAGAAAGCACCCCGGGGGAGTTCTGGGTGACCAGGCATCCCTGCCATGGGGCTTCTGGAATCCGGATCCCCAGGCAGGAAGGAAATGCCCACAGCCTGGTCCCTGCCCTGCACTCAAATGACAGTGGCTCAAGCGAGGGGGCGGGGGGGGGGGGGGGGGTTGGTGCTTGGGCTTGGCATGACCCCAGGCCTCAGGTTCTACTGGGAGAGCCTGGTCCCTTGGGGAGAAGGCTGCAGAGGCTCCCACTGCCCCCTACTCTGCCCAGACTCCCAGACTGAGGCCCACCTTGAGTGTCCCTGTGGTCAGGCCTTCCTTCCTCAGGGGCTACTGGCAGCCGGGTCTCTAGGCAGGCCAGGTGTCACCACCGCACACATGGCACTGTGTGCATCCCCACAGCCTGGCCACCCAGCCGGGGGTCACTGCCAGCCACAGAGGGCTGGCACCTGCCCAGCTCACTCACCCACCAAAATCTTGGCAGGGAGTGGGATTCCCCAGCTGGGGGGAAGGGAGCGAGGAATCCCCTCCTGGCTGCACCCAGTACTCTCAGGTACCAGCTTGGTCTCAGAGCCCTGGGCCCTTGTGGGTTGGGGGCTCTGCAGGGCCACAGGTGAGGGCTGCCCCAGGAGTCGGGCAGGGGCCTGGGCTGGGGCTGACAGCTGGCACAGGGGGCTCCCCCAGACCCCAGAAGGGAGGGCCTAAGTGACACCAGGGGAGAAGACTAGCATCTGCAGGAGGGCCGTGGACCCTCGATGCAGGACGGGGGTCTCTAGACGCTCACGGAGGGGAGCCCCAGGACGCAGGAGACCCTGGGGAGGGCGGAGGCCATGACCCTCCAGGGGGACGGGGGCGGCGACCCTCGGGGAGGGGAACCCCCCAGACCCTCGATGGCGGTGGGGGGGGTCGAGGGCCCCCAGACTCCGGCATGGCGAGGCCCGGACCCCGGGTCCTGACCCCCGACCCCGGGGGGCCGCGTCACCTGCTGGTAGTCGGTGTCCTCGGGCCGGAACTGGCTGCTGGTGGTCTCCCAGCGCAGGTCGAAGTGGGGCAGCCGGTGCAGGAGGTTCACCCACCAGGGCGCCGCGTAGCTGACCCCGGCCATGGCGGGCCGGCTGCCTCGGGCGCGCGCCGCCGCGGGGCTCCCTCGCTGGCCCGGGGGCGCGGGCTTCAGGGGTCCGCCACCCCCCGCCTGGCCGCCCGCATCGCCCGCGCGCTCCTGGGCCCGGCCCGGCCCGGCTCGGCCCGGCTCGGCTGCGCTCGGCTCCGCTCGGCCGCCCGCGCCCGCCGCCTCTTTGTTCGCCGCCGCCGCCGCCGCCGCCGCCTCCGCGCGCGCCCCCGCCCGCCGCCCGCCGCCCCGCCCCCGCGCTGCCATTGGTCCGCCGCCCGCCGGCCCCGCCTCTGCCGCCGGCCCCGCCCCCCGCCGCCATTGGTCCGCCGCCCGCCGGCCCCGCCCCCGCGCGCCCGCCCCGCAGGCCTCCGCCCCCAGTCCGTCATTGGCTCGCTAGAGGAGGCTCCGCCCACCCGGAGCCCCGCCCCTCGGCCAAGGGGCGCCGAGCGGGGAAGACGGAGCGGACACCCGGCGCCCACCCGCAGGTGGGGGTGGGGGCTGGAACCCCGCTGCACATCCGCACGCCTGGCTGCGCTTCCCAGGGTTCCCAGGGTGCTCGCTCGTCGGCTCGACCGCAGCACGTTCCTTGAGCTTCTGCGGGGGTTCAGCCTGGAGGGGCTGCGCTGGCCTCTTATTATTTCTGGACCTCTTGCATCCTGAGAAACAGGTCCCTCCTTACATCTGGGACTTTGTCACCTGCTATGTTCTGGCTCAGCCAGCTCTGTGGGCAGACAGGCCCCTTCTGGCAGGCTGGGCTGCGCTCTTGTAGACTCCGGGCAGTGGCTTCCCAAGAGGCCTGTCCATCTGCTCACCTGCTTGACCTGACTTGTCTGTTTTCTTGTAATAAGGCTGGGTGGCCTCACTTGGCCTCCTGCAAAGGCCCATGGGCATAGGAGAGCCTTTGCAAAACTATGGTGTCCACCCATGGGATAATGTAGATACCACCCAGTTGGGGAAGAACAGCCTTGCAGGAAGAGAGAGGTCACATTCTCCATCCCTAAAGGGCATGGTGTCTGGGTCCTGTTATTAGCAGCAGGTCACACAGCCACAGACCCCCTGCATCACCCTGACTCCCATGCCCCCAGGCACCAGTGTATCAGGCCTACCAGGGTCCCCATGTGGAGGCATGGGGTCTATGAGCTCTTTTCCATGTTTCCAGAAGCCCCAAAACATTGTGCATTTCCATCTGATAAGGCCAGAAATCCTGACCTAAACATGTGAAATGATAACTCAGCTGTCCTGAGTGGACTTGTGTCCTCCCCACCCCCACAACACACACACACACACACACACACACACACACACACACACAGATAAGTCCTTGTCCTAACTCCTGGTACCTGTAACTGTGTTTTTATCTGGAAATAGGATCATTGCAAATGTGAACAAGTTACGATGAGGTCATACTAGACTATGGCAAGCCCTAATCAAATGACGATGTCTTCATAAGAAGGAATTTGGACACATTGACTCAGAGATGCAGAGACACAGAGGGAAACACCATATGAAGACAGAAGCAGGGTTGGGGGTAATGTCTCTGTAGCCAAGTGACCCTGAGGGTCACCAGAGCCACCAGCAGCCAGGACAGAGAGGCCTGCAGTAGAGTTTCCCTCAGAGCATCACAAAGAAACAGCCCTGCCGACATTTCAACCTCAAATGTGGGTATCCAGAACTGGGAGACCCTAAATGCCTATTGTTCAAGCTGTCCAGTATGTGGTGCTTTGTTATAGCATCTGCAGGAAACTCATACGTTGGGCTGTTCAGAGCTTCCACATGGCAGGTGTTCTGCACCTCTGCGTGGCCGGAACGGCAAAGGAGGTCATTGCTGATCAATACTCACAATGTGTCTGGTCTGTGGAAACTTTTCCTAAGATAGAGGGAGGGGAATGGGCCCTGGAGGGAAAGTAATAAAGGGGCCCAGGGTGGAGAAAAGGAAGAACCTACAACACATAGTTCTAGAAAAGCACTTCAAGAGCCTCAAATCTACTGTGGCTTAGGGCCCCCAGGTACTAGAGATAAACCCCCCTCCCTGAGACTGAAAGGCCCCCAGGAAACCACAGTTCTTTGGTGGGCAAGTAGGATCCAGGGGTTCTGGAGTCTGACACTTGTAGCTGTGTGATCTTGGGGAAACATCTTTACTCCTGTCCCTGATGGGCAAAAGGGGTTCCTGTAGCCCCACACCCAGAAGGGTGACAGGTAAAGGGAGAATCCTGGGTGGAGGGGAGAGGCTACAAGGAAGTCCTGTCTGCCACTCACACACACCATCCTTTTACCTGGTGGTACTGGCTCAAGTGACACTGGTGGTTTTTCCTGCCTACCCTGGACAGCTGTGGCCAGACTCTGGCCCCACTCTACAGATGGACAAACTGAGTCCCAAGCCCCACCATATCTCTGAAAGCATTAGAATCACCACCCAAGCAGGGAACCAAGACTCAGGCTTGTGCTGTTGGCCGTAGACCGAATGACCTGAAGTAGGGCACTGCTGACCCAAGAAGTCAGAGAGGACTCCTTCTGCTTTGCTGGCCCCTGACCAGGGTAGCAAAGGACACACTCTCAGTGACTCAGCAGTGACTCAGGAGAAGGCAAGGGAAACAGCTAGTCCTCCACCAGCTAGGGAAGCAGCTGGAGCATCCCAGGGGGTGATCAGCAGCGGGGACATCCCATCACCTCTACCATGGGGACCTGGAGGCAGGAGCCCAAAGGCAGGAAGGACAGCTGGCAGTCTCCAGCTGAGCATCCCTGAGCCAAGCACCCCTGGAGTGCCCACGCCCGTGTCCTCCAGCTCCCCACCAGGTGCCCACATCGCAGAGGGGTAGTGAGGGGGGTTTCAAGCCTCAGGAATGAAGAAACTTGTTCTTTATCCACACAGTCAGTTGGCAGACAGATGGGCCTCAGTCCTTGTTTAAAATGGGATTAGAACCAGTCCCATATTGGGGCATCTGGTGAAGCACTGGTCTTCAGCTCAGGTCATGATCCCAGGGTTCTGGGATGGAGGCCCAGGTTGGGTTCCACATTCGGCAGGGAGTCTACTTCTCCCTTTCCCTCTGCCTCTCTACCAGCTCAGGCTCTCAATCAATTAAATAAATGAAATCTTAAAAATAAAAAACAAAAAAACAAAACAAAACAAAAAAAAGTTCCATGTCCTGGGAAGTTTGTGTGGTGGAGGCCATGCCTGGAAACGGCAGCAGGGACCAGGTTCCCATGCACATTCCGTGTATGGGCACCATTCTGGTGCTCCCATGACTTCTCCACCTCCAAACCTCTATCTCTGAATTAACTTTTCCACATGACGACCTCAGATCCTCTGTGAGCCTTTGCCTTCTCATGGCTGAAATGGGTAGAGTCATCCTTCACTCAGGAATGAAGCGCTGACTCACGCTGTCACGTGGATGAACCTCAAAAAACATGACAGAAGCGAGACACAAGGTGCCACATCTTATGTGATTCCATTTCTAAGAAGTGTTTGGCGTAAGTGAACCTAGAGAAACAGAAAGTGGCTGAGTGGATGCAAGAGACTGGGGCTTTAGGGGTAGGAGGAAGAACAGGGAGTCACTGATGAATGGGTATTGGGGTTTCTCTTTGTACTGTACTCTGGGGAAAACTTTGGGAACAGAGGTAGTGCTTGCACAATATTGTGAATGCACTGAATGCCATTGAACTGTTCACTTAAAAACAGTCAGAATAGTTATATCTTACTGCACACACAAAATATGATTACATACCCCCCTCCCTTCCTTCCTTCCGGTGAAGTAGAGTTTGTGAGCAAAGGACAGAGATGAGAAAGCTGCTTAGACGCATCTGGTAGAAGCATCTGGAATGCAGTGGGAGGGACAGGCCAGACCAGGAACTCCCCAGGGTCCGAGTCCCAGGCCAGGAAGGTGGCTGAGTTGAGGCTCCTGAATGGTTGTCCCAAGACCTGTGGGCGCCAGGAGAAAGGCCTGGCAGGGCCAGGTCCCCAGATGCTGGGGCGGAAGCCAGAACAATGGCATCCCCTGCATTTGGACCCCTTCCAGAGAGGTTCACATTTTCCATGGAGATAGCACTCATGAGAACTGGCAGGGAGAAAAGAAAGCCAGGGGCCAGGTTTCCCTGGCGCCTGCTGCGCCCAATGTGGCTGGGTGATGCTCTGCTGCATGCTCCCTGTGGATACCTGGCTCGTGGGTCCTGGTCATGGGGAAGCCGTGGGAGCACTGCTTTCACTCTACCAGGTGACCTGGTGGAGAGATGCCAGCCTGCCTGGTCCCCGAGAGGTCCACAGGGCAAGGCGAACACAGACCCAGCCAGAGTGAGGATGTGAGCACCCCTCACTTGTCTGGAACCACCTCCCCAGCAGCCTTGCCTATCCAGAGAGCCCCTGGAACAGTAAATCAACGGGGATGGCCGCTGGCAGTCAGGGATCCCGCCCCAAGTCCCAGCCTGCAAGCTTCATCTTGCTCAGAGCCTCCTTCCTGCTGGCCCAACACGCAGCACAGACAGGGCTGGTCTCTGGGACCCTGGGCTGAAATGACAGGAGAAGAGCATTCACAGAGACCCCCACCTCCGGGGTGGGGCGATTTCCCCATGGCCCCTCCACCCTGCCTGTCTGCCTGGCCCAGCAGGGCTGCCAGGTCTCGCTGTGAGGAGCATCACGTCAAGAGTCACCGGAGGGACTCGGGCTCATCTCAGGCTTTGTCCACCAACTCTGAGCCCATTGGAAACCCCATGTCACCTTCCAGGGCTTTATGCTCACAAAGCACAGCCTCCCCATTTTACAGCTGAGAAAACTGAGCTTCCAAACCACAAGCCTGGCTCATCAACAAAGCAGGAAGCTGTGTCCAGTGGTTCATCTCACGCCAGAAGATGAGAATCTGTGCACTGCACAGATAGCACGGACACCAGCCCCGAGCCGGATGGCTCATCTTTACAGCCTGCAAGAGAACCATTGCTCCCTCATTTTACAGACAAGGATACTAAGGCCCAGGACTTGAAGCTGCTCGCCCCGAGTCCCAAGCCAGGAAGCTGGAGACGCCTTGGGGCCACTGGGTAGTGCACACCTTGTCCTGGTCCAAACTGAGGTCCAGCCTTTGCCTTCAGCTTTGGGAAGATCTACGTCAAGACTGTAACTGTGTCTTCATTTAGGGCAGGGACTGGCCCCATTAGAAGACCAGCTGCATGGGATGCAGGATGCTTGGGTGGCTGGCTCAGTGGTTCAGCATCTGCCTTCAGCTCAGGGTGTGATCCCAGGGTTATGGGATCGAGTCTCACATTGGGCTCCCTGCATGGAGCCTGCTTCTCTCTCTGCCTGTGTCTCTGCCTCTCTCTCTGTGTGTCTCTCATGAATAAATAAATAAAATCTAAAAAAAAAAAAAAAAGAGAAGACAAGACCAGCCAGATGATTTAGGATGGGGGCTTCGGGGTCCCACGGCATCAGCCGACTTGGTAACCACGTGGGCAATGAATGAATGAATGAATCAATTAGTCGTGCCTGTGTCACAGAACCCAAACACAAACCCTGGACAGCAGGGCGGGGCTGGGGTGGGGCCCCCTGGCTGGCTACGCTCTATGCATTTGCTCATATGTCACTGCCGGAGGGTCACCCACCCTGAGGGCAACAGAAATGTCTCCTGTGAACACCTCCTGGGCTGCCGTCTTGCAGCACTAACTTTGGCTGGTTTTAAGCCTTCGTGGTAATGAACTGTTTTGGGGAGTTTATCTTGCTTTCATGATGTCCATGAGTCCTTCTAGTGAATTCTTGAATCTCAGTGTGGTTTGGAGAGCTCTCCAGACTTGTGGCAGGTGGAGTGAGCAATGAGACAATCTCAGGGACAATACCCTCAGACTCTCAGGCAACTTCCCTGTCACACTTGGATCTTGCTCAACCGTGCACAAGATGGGTGACCACCATCCCCCTGTTAGGAGGAGAAAAAAGGGCTCAGAGAATTAATTACACATACAAGATGTAAACCTCTGTCTTTCAAATTTTAATCTAAACCTCTCTGCAGTGTAGACCACCAAGCCATGTATTTTGAAAAGGCCAGTGTAGGACTTATTTATTGCTGCATAATGAACCACCTCAGAACTTGCTGGGTTTTTTTTTTTTAATTTTTTTTAAATTTTTTTTTTAATTTTTTTTATTTATGATAGTCACAGAGAGAGAGAGAGAGGCAGAGACACAGGCAGAGGGAGAAGCAGGCTCCATGCACCGGGAGCCCGACGTGGGATTCGATCCCGGGTCTCCAGGATCACACCCTGGGCCAAAGGCAGGCGCCAAACCGCTGCGCCACCCAGGGATCCTTTTTTTTTAATTTTTATTTATTTATGATAGTCACAGAGAGAGAGAGAGAGAGGCAGAGACACAGGCAGAGGGAGAAGCAGGCTCCATACACCGGGAGCCTGATGTGGGATTTGATCCCGGGTCTCCAGGATCGCGCCCTGGGCCAAAGGCAAGCGCCAAACCACTGCGCCACCCAGGGATCCCCGAACTTGCTGGTTTAAAACAACCGCTGCCTTATTCGTTCATGATTCCGGGGGTCAGCTGCTTGGTGCAGCTGGGTGACTCTTGGGCTGCTGTCACCCTGTGGTCATGGGGCAGCTCCGCCGGTGCTGGATGGTCTCAGATGCTCTCACTGGTGGCTGGTGGTTGGTGCTGACCCTGTGGGCCATGTGGTTCCTGCCAGCCACGTCGGGCTTCTTCCTTGGTGTCTCGGGAGGCTGGAGAGCACAAGCCCTGAAGCATGAGCGCTTGTCTGCTCATGTCCTGGTTAATAATGCTCCATTGGCCAAAGCCAGTCATAGCCAAGCCCAGAGACAACAGGCAGGACAGAACAAGACATGGACACAGGGAAGTATAGACTCAGGGTTGTGGCTATAGCAATCTTGACTGTGTGGACTTCCAAAAGGGGAATGGATTTCTTAAAGTTCTGGTGCTCTCAATGGCCATGAGAGTACGTCCTCTTCCTCCCTGGCAGGCACAGAGGAGGCACAAGAGGGTCTTTGAAGCTGAAGGACTCGTCGTCTCCTCCTGGCGGCTCATGACCCTGGCCTCCATCTCCAGGAGCAGTGGGAAGGGGACTCTGGCTTCTAGCTGGTAACAAAGGCTGGCCAGGCAGCCATTGGAAGGATGGGCTGCCAATCACACGGTCCCCTTGCTGGCGGGGAGAGAAGATGTCTTCCTGGGACCTCGGAAGCAGGCCAGCAGCGTGGGGAGGGATCGGGGCCCCTGGCCTGGGGCCGTGGGAGAGATAGGCTCTCCCCTCCTCCGGAGCCCTGCCAGCTGCTCCCAGGCTTGGGCTGTCTGCTGACACTGTTCCCCTTCCAAGAGCTGAGCCCCCTGGGTCGGGCAGCCTTCCAATAGCAGTCCCCCCGTCTGTAAAAGGAGGACAATCTTGCCTCCCTCCCTGGGTGGGTGCCAGGATTACACTAGAAAGGGGATGTTCACAGCCGAAACCCAGCTTCCTTCCATCATTGTAAGCTGTTGTCCCACATGATGCACCCAAGTGCCCTTGGGGGCCTGTCATTCACCCCACCACTGCTATGGCCCTGCCCACGTCGTCACCTTGGGGACAGAGTCCACAGGGGCTTAGACTGGCCTCGTTCCCTCACACATGGCTTTGCTGGTCAGGGTGGGGCCCAGGGAGACGGGGTGAGCCAGGTTTCCCTCCCCAGGGTGGGCTGCCTCTTCTGGGACGCTATGGAGACCTCCTGCTCCCCTTGGTCCAGAAGGAAATATCAGCCCACCCAGGGCTGTTAGAGGAAGCACCTCCCCCACTGGGTCACTGGGCACATGGGGCAGACAGGGCCATGCTCCCTGCCTGAGCTTGTCCTCACCACCCTTGTCTGCATGAGGGACGCTGACTGTGCCACTCCCCTGCCGCCCTCATCCTCCCTATCTCTCCCGGAGGTGCAGGGCGGCAAGGGTCAGGACAGGGGCAAGGCAGAGGCTTCCGGAACCAAGGCTATGATGATGATGTCACCATGGCCCTTGATGGGTGCTCCGTGCATGTCCTGGAATGGACACCCTCATGATCTCCGGGAGGTGCCCTGGCTGGCATAGGCCCGCTCCAGCCACCTGCTCACAGCCACCCACAGACAATGTGGCCCCTGTCACTCCCTCGTTTACAGATGGGGAAGCTGAGGTTTGTGTCACCCCAGGTCACTGGTCAGGGTGGTCTGGCTGGAACTCTTGGCCTGGATTCTTTTGTCTGCAGGCATAGGACCCCTTTCCTCCTCAGATACCCCAGCTGGCTCTGCAGCATGGGTGGGGAGAGGTGGGCAAGTGGGAGGCACCACAGGGCTCACCGTCCTGCCTGTCTCTACTATCTCCATCAGGGCCCCGGGAATGCATCGAGATCACTGAGGATGGAGTGTGCTGGAAATGTGCTGCCTGTCTGGCGGGGTATCCCCATATCCCCCACCCCAGGATGCTCTGAGTGCTCTCCTCTCTCTGCACAGGTGGCTGGGAGGGGCTGGCTTCACTGGGCTCCAGTGGGCACTGGAGGGGGGCGGCAAGCAGCATTGACAGGCTTCCTCACCAGCCCCTGAGCCATTGTGTGCCCTCCCAGCTGCCAGCGGGTCCTTCACCTCCTGAAATACAAATCAGAGCTTGTCATTCTGCTGCCAGCAGCCCTTCCCTGCTCCCAAGGTTCCCAGGGCTGAAGCCCCCCTGCAGCCTCTGCTTCCGCCCTGGCCCACCAGCCCCAGGCACATTGGAGCCAATTCCAGTTCCAGGGTGAGGACCCCCACCCACACAGCTCTACCCCTCATTCCCTCCCCTGGGCTCCCTGGCCACTGCTTGCTCTGTACTCTGTGCCCCTAGGCCTCTGGCGCCTGGACCCTCGCCACCCTGGTAGGGAAGGCCCCACCAGAGTTCTGCCCACTGGGGGCCTGGCACCCTGGCAGGTACATATTTGCTGGATGCAGAAATTCACTGCAGTCTGCATGGCGCTCCGCCCAGTTGACAGGCTTGCAAACAGATGAAATACACCCTGGTACTTGAAGGGGCACAGAGCTTACCCCCTCTGTGCCAGGCACACAGCAAAACATGTAGCAAATAGTAGAGTGGGCAAAGGAAGTATGAGAGGAGGGGCTGATCCAGAGACCTTCCCGGCAGGCCACTTGGGCTGGCCTGGGGGACAGGAGGCTGCTGGCAGGAAACAGCTTGTGCAAGAGGGTCAGTTGGAGGGGGTGTTGCTGTGTGTGCCTGAAAGGGAGGACAGGGGTCAGGGCCAGGAGCAGGGAGCTGTGCCAAGCTGGGACATGGAGGGAGTCCAAGCTGCCACGTGGAACCTCAATGAGTCTGTTGGGGAGAGAAGGTGTGCGTTTACACTGGTTTTCAACAAAGGAGCACAGGGCAGTGTGGGGAGGGTGGACCCAAGGGCCTGACTCTAGAATCACGGTGCCAGGAGGGAGATGAGGAACAGGGAGGAGAGTGCCAGGCACCTCGCTGGATCTTACCTCCCCTTCTTCCTTAGTAACAGAACCTCCTGTTTTTATTGTGTCTATGGCCAGTTAGAATAAAGACAACATTTTCCAAGCTCCTGGGCAGCTGGATATGCAGGTAACTATCTTCTGACCAAGGGGACATCAATAGAAGTGTGAGGGGACACCTCCTTTCTCCTTCCTTTCTGTTGGCAAGAGTGTGTGTCAAGGCTGGTGTCCAAGCAGCCACTTTGGGCCATGAAGCCTTGTGTTCCGGAGAGTGAAGCAACAAGAGTATGGGTCTTTGAAAATTGTGCAGCCACCCTATCTTACCTGCACTGTTTCTCTGGGGCCTTTGGAAACTTCTAATGTGTTTGGGGTTACTGTGATTTTAGGTTTACTGTGATTCTCCAGCCAGATCTAAACCTAACAAATGCAAGGGTGGAGGGGAGGGCTCAGATTCTGAGGGCTCTATGGAAACTTGATGGGGTGTGGGGAGCAAGAAGAGAGAGCCAAGGCTGCCTTTGAGGTCCTATTGGGAGGTAGAATGGTTTGTTCAGCATGCATTAGGCACCTTCTGTGTCTGCTCAGTATACAGGTGAATGCCTGCTTTCTTCAGGGAGCTTGTGGTCCTCAATGGGACAGACAGACACTTGAAGAGCTCTGCTGGAAGAAGCAGCCGTGAAGCCCTTCGTGCGTTTGTTCTGCAGTTATTGAGCACCTACTCTGTACCAGGTGCTGTGCTAGGTCTTGGGACCAGCAACAGGCATCACAAACCCAGTATGGAAGGTAGGGAGTCTGATGGGAATGTCAGACAAGCATCAAATGATCTTGTCATTAAATGACAGAGTAGAACTCGCCAAGTGCTACAGGGGGAATCCCAGGCCCTCAGCGTGAGTGACTGCCTGAGACTGGGGAGGAGGGGCCGAGGGGGTGGTGGTGGTGTCAGGGCATGGGAGGCTCCCAGGGGCTTTGTGACACTCTGCCCTGTGGGGTGGGTGTCTCCAGGGCTCTCCTAGACCAAAGCCACTTGCCCAGTGCTTCTCCCTCCCACTTGTTCCTGGCGGCCCCGACTTGGCTGTGGTTGACAGCAGATGGGGCCTGGCCAAAGCGAGTCCAGGCCCACAGGATGAAGGGGCAGGGCCATGCAGGCAAGGCTGGGGTGCTGGTTTGGGCTGTCATGGGCAGGGATGGACACGAAGAGGAGTGGACACATGGGGGCCAGCTTTAGGAGGTGAAGGCGATGGGAGATTGTGTCGACACATTGGGGACAGTGATGAAGGAGAGGGAGAGGCCCACGTAGCACCCCCTCCAGGCTTCTGGCCTGTGTGCTTGGTGACGGGTGGAGGAGGGGTCCTCTGAGGCTGTGCCTGATGGGAGGAGAGAATCAAGTCACTTAGAGGGATTTTTTAATTGGGGTAAAGTATATATAACATAGCATTTACCATTTTCACCAATTCCCAGCATCCAGTTCAGGGGTACACTCACACTATTGCACACCTGCCCCATCTGGATCCAGAATGTTCCAACCACTCACACTGAGATGCCGACCTCATCATGCATGGACCCCCATGCCCGCCTCAGCCTGGGCACCACCATCTTGCTGTCTCTGTGGGTTTCACAGGTCCATGGACCTTGTACAAGTGGACTCAAGCAGTGTTAGTCTTTTTGTGACAGCCTCGTTTCCTTTTCTTTCTTTCTTTCTTTCTTTCTTTCTTTCTTTCTTTCTTTCTTTCTTTCTTTCTTTCTTTCTTCTTTCTTTCTTTCTTTCTTTCTTTCTTTCTTTCTTTCTTCTTTCTTTCTTCCTTCTTTCTTTCTTTTTTTCTAAGATTTTACTTATTTATTCATGAGAGATACATAGAGAGAGAGGCAGAGACATAGGCAGAGGGAGAAGCAGGCTCCCCATGGGGATCCCGATGTGGGACTTGATCCCAGGACCCTGGGGTCATGCCCTGGGTCGAAGGCAGATGCTCAAACACTGAGCCACCCAGGCGCCCCATGACCACCTCATTTCAATGAGCCCCAGGTCCTGTCCTCCAGTTCAGCACTGGGTAGCAAGGGTCCGTGCTTCCTTCCTCTTCAAGGCTGTGGAATGATCCCCTGTGTGTGTGGACGGCATCTTGTTTGTTCCTCTGACAATGGACAGTTACCGTCTGACTCCAGGGAGCACTGCTGCTGTGGACGTGGGTGTGCGAATCCCTCTTTGAGTCCCCGATTGGAGTTCTTTGGGGCCATATTGCTGGCTGGGGCCCGTGCTGATTCTGTTTCCTTTTCTTTTTTTTTTTAATTTTTATTTATTTTATGATAGTCACACACACACACACACACACACACACACAGAGAGAGAGAGAGAGAGAGAGAGAGAGAGAGAGGCAGAGACACAGGCAGAGGGAGAAGCAGGCTCCATGCACCGGGAACCCGACGTGGGATTCGATCCGGGGTCTCCAGGATCGCGCCCTGGGCCAAAGGCAGGCATCAAACCGCTGCGCCAACCAGGGATCCCTCTGTTTCCTTTTCTGAGGAGCTGCCAGACTGTTTCCCAGAGTGGCTGACCCGTCTTCCATTCCCACCGACAGTGAGTGGGCAAGGGTGCTGACTCCTCTGCATCCTCCCCAGCACCTGTGACATTGTGTGATTTTATGTTACATTATGCGAGTCTATCTCATGACTTTGTGTGTGATTTTACTGCCATAGCCATCCTGGTGGGCATGAGGTTGCTGAGTGTAATTTTGGACAAGTTGAGGTGGAGGTCTTGGAACATCCCCAAGGCAATGAGGAGGGGATGGCTGGGCAGCCAGGACTGGGGTGAGCAGACCATCCCCGGCTGCAGAGGCACATGTGCCATCATCCACGCAGCACAGACGACGGAGGCTATGGCACCTGTGAGCTCGCAGGAGCGGAGGACACCGGTGGGTGGCAGTGGTCTGTGGCACAGGGGTGTGGGTTTTGTGGCAACTGAGGGAAGGGGTGGTCAGCGGTGTCACCTGTCGCTGGGAGGTCTAAACTTCCATGGGCTTCGGGGTGAAGGTGGGCGTCTGAGGCTGGAGCAGAGAGCCTCCTCTCAGTCCCCAGCAGGAAGAGGAAAGAGTCGACACAGGAGAGAGAAGTCAAGATGCCATCAGTAGTAACCACATAAGGATGGGGATGCAATCGAGTAGCAAACAGAAATGTAGAAGATTCCAGAAGCATACATGCAGATCATACCTCTACCTCAGGCCTCCAGAAGCAAAGAACGAACGCAGCAGAGTCCACAGAATTCTGAGAGATTTTTGTCAGGACCTCTCCTGATTTCCAAAGAACTCACTGCAGGGGTGGATGGGTGGGCAAGAGACATGGTTCAGAATGTTCCAGAATGCCCTGAGACACCTCTCCACCCCCCAGCTGCAGGATGCGCTTTTTCGGAGCGCCACGTGTCCTGCTGGGGGGCAGTCGGAAGCCGACCAAGTGCCTCTGGGCAGAGAAGCTGCCTGGGATGTGGGGTGAGCCTGAGGGCAGCCTCGGCCCTGCGCTGCCTCTCAGGGGGCCGCCCAGAGCAACCACGGCTGCACCACGCCCTTCGTCCCAGCGAGTAGGACAAGGAGCATCCCTGGAAGCAGAAGCCACTCCGCAGCGCGGCAGAAGGGACGGAGGATACAGCCCACACAGCCCGTGGAGGACGGCGACCCAGGTCGTCAGCAAGCGTCAGGAGAGACTGGGAGATCCTGGCTCTGGTGCCTGGAGCACGGGACCCAATGCCCAGCGTGAGCCCGGTGATCAGACGGTCCCTCAGGCTCCTTTCCTCTGTTGAATTCAAGTAACATTAAAGGTGGTATTTAAAAACCAAACCAGCACATATCCGTCTCTTTCTAGCCTATTGTAAACTTATGTCTACGTGGCATTTACCTACCTGCCTTCCTTCCTTCCGTCCGGTCCATCTACCCTGCCCTCCGTATACAAATGCAGGGAGGCATGGATGCAGTGATATTTACCCAACGCCAACGGCGGTTATCTCTGCGCAGAAGGACCGTGGACCCTGTGTGGCAGCTCGAGGCTTTTCTAGCTTTTGCAATAATGTGTTAGATGTGAGGGAAGTGGTCTGAGAGCCAGCGGGCAGGAGGCAGAGGTGTACAAGGCAGAGGTTGGGGGTGTCAGGGCACGGGGACAGTGGGCGGGTTCTTTCCAGGATGGTCCAAATATAAGAGGAGGATTTCCCCCTGAAACACATCCTTGGGGAATGAGGACCCTGCCTTGGGCTTAAGTGCTTACCCAGCATCTCATCCTGCGGGGCTCTCAACACGCAGGCTCCTGAGAGCCAGAGCCGGGGGGCCCTTCCGACAGAGCCAGCTAAAACTGTCACCATCGTAGCAGGAGAGCCTCATGTCTCAAATGCTGGGTGTCCCCTGTGGCACTGGCCTTTGGAAAATCTCTTGGCGCACACAGCTGTGATTACACTGTGAGAGACGAGTGCCCGCGGCCGGGCAGGAGCCAGCACACCGGGACACAGACGTCCTCACGTCCTCACGCCTGTCCTCAATGCTTGGGTAGAAGTGTTTCCAGAGGCCAAGGTTTCCTTACGGATCTTTACATGGCTGATGATCGGACAGCATGGGCAAAGTGAGGACGACGTGCATTGGAAACTGTCCCGTGACTCACATGGGGTGGTGTAGATGCCGGTGTGAGCTGGCCAAACCCACGAGTGGCTTATTTCATAAGTGGTTGTAAATATGTCCGTAGGACCCAAGAACACACTACTTACAGACAAGCTGGCGTTGGACAACTTCATCTACATCTTTCAAAAGTGCCTGTTTGCACATTGGTCACACATTCCCCTTTTGTGTGGTCTTCTTGGAACAACAGAGGTGCCCCATATAGTTCAGCACTGCCAGAGTTTATAGCGTGTGTATGTGTTTGTGAGTTTTTGCATATTCATGTGTGTGTTTGTGGTGCGTGTTTGTATGCATGTTTGCGTGTGCATACGTGTGTGCGCATGCCCATGTCCATCGGCATGTGTCTGTCCACAGGTGTTTGTGTGAGGGGCGGTGTGGCCCATTCCATGGGGATGGCTGGTGGCCTTGCTCAGATGTGGCAGCAGAGTGGGGCTCTGGGCAGGAGCCCGGGGCCTGGTGACCGAGTGTAGTGTGAGGAGCATGGAGGGAGACAGGGGTGATGGCCAGGTTTCTGGCTCAGGAAACCCAGAGGCCTGTGATGTTGTCATGGAGACAGCATCGAGGGGCAGGGTGCAGGTTACGGAGTGAAGGTCAAAGCTGGGCCAAGCTGAGTTTGAGGCATCTGAGACACGTAGGTGCAGACATTCATCTCAATCTCCGGGGAGTCCGGGTGTTAGGGACAGGGCCCTGGAGTTGCCGTGCCCGGCAGGCAGGCAGGGGACAGGGCTGGTAGAGCTCGGGGGCTGGGCAGGGTGGAAACTGAGATGAGACATGGGGCAGCAGCCACCGTGTCAGTGCTGCTAAGGGGGCCGGCCCTGGAGCTGAGCTGGGGAAAGGCAGTCCAGGCGGATGGCAGGCCGTCAGCAGGGACAGCCACTCTAGGGCCCCAACCCCAGCAACCCCCTCCCTCCCCACCCCTTGCAACCAGGAAGGGGAGGGCTGAGGAAGAAGCGGCCAGGCTGGGCTCCTGAATGAAAGCCCTGGGGCCTTGGCACACATTGGACCCTCTCCTTTGAATCCCTGGCAGTTCTGGGGCTTAATTAACGAATAGCTCGGGGCACCCCTCTCTCTCTTCAGAAAGGACTCCATGGAAACGTCCCACAGGCTCTTAGGCAGGCTCTGGTTAATGGGGCCGCTCCTCGGGGCTGTAACGGCCCGGCTGGGTTCCCAGCATGTTAATGGAAGGTGCTGGCCAAAGGCCATCCTCTGGCACCCACGCCAGCAACCTGGGCCCGTTCCTCCTCCTCATTCATGTTCCCAGCCCAGTAGCAGCGCTGGAAGGAGCCAGGGATTTGGAGTCTGACATTTTTTTTTTCCTATTCCCTGGTGACTTTTGAAGAATCTCACTTTTAAAGTCATCTTGGCCAAGGGCCTGGGGGTAACTTGCAGTCATGAGTGGTAAAGAGGCCACACGGTCCTTGCGGGCCAGACTGGGCACCAGACCAGTGACTCCCAGGAGCCCAGAGCCAGTGGCAGGAACGGGGAGGTTATGTGTGTTGGTGAGGTGTGTATCTGTATGCATACTTGCGTACCATGTGTTTGTCTACACCTGCTGGCCGGGGCTGAGGCTGGAGCTATCCCCCCAACCCTGGAGGCTGCGCCTGTGCTGGTGGACCTCAGGCTCTTGGAAGGACCCATGGGGGTGGCTCAAGGCTTGGGAGGGTGTCTGAGGGGCCCTGCCCTCCACTGCCACAGACTCCATCAGGCCCAAGCAGCTTCCCGACAAAGCAAGAAGCCTTCCCAATGAGCTATTGGTTAAAGAGACGCATGGTGATGGGGCACGAGGTGGGCTTGGGCAAGCGCTAGAGCCAGCCAACAAGTCCCCAGAGGACTTCAGGCAGATCCCAAGGGACCCGAGGGCCTGGCAAACAGCCACATGTGAACCAAGTCATGGGATACCTTGCTCTGTGCAGCAAACTCCTGGGAAGTGTATTCCCCAGAGATGGGCTCCCTTATGTCACTGGATAGTGGGATTCCTGACAATCATTCCTTCCCTGCTCCTAAAGAAGAATTTGGGGGAATACAGTGGGCCAGGAGAGAGAAGGGGGTGGGTTGGCAGCGGAGGCCCCCTCCTTCCTGCTGGTCCTCAGTGCCTGAGCCAGTGCAGCCACCCAGGCAAAGGGCTGGAGGCCCAGGAAAGTGACCCACCACTTGGCCCAGCGGGTGTCTGAGTAGCTTCTGGTCCTGCCCCATGGTTTTCCCACCAGCTCCTGCCCCCGCTGTCCTTTCTCCTGAGCTCTCGCCTGCTGGGAGAGAACCAAGGGCTGCAGAGGCCATGGCATGGCCTGAACTCGTTTGTCATCACTTGGCTCCTTCAGAAAAGCTACAGAACAGTCTTTCCTGAGAGACAGGAACAGCATCTGGATGGCCAGCCCAGGTCAGCCTGCATGCATCCTGGGGGGCATCCCTGGGGCCCCTGGACAGCAGTGCTTCGAGAGGGCGGGCTCCAGCAGGTGCACAGGAGCTGTGGTGATAGCTAGGGCAAAGTGAGTTGTACATGCTCCTGGACTTCCCCTCTGGAGGGCAGGCACCTGGGCCTTTGGGGTGCTCTATGCCTTCCTGCTGAGTTCCTTTCCTTTCTCTGTCTCCCAGGCATCAGCCTAGCTGCCCTAAGGCCCCATGCTGGGACTGGCCCCTAGGTGAGGCCCCTCTCCCACCCTGCCTTGGGCTGCTCTGAAGCCCTGGGAACCCTACCCCCACCCCAGCCGCCATGCTCGGGCGCTGTAAGCACGTGGGCACCTGGGGTTCTCCACAGGGCCTGCAAGGTCACAGAGCTGCAGGGTGGGCTGTCCCTCAGAGGGTGTGCGTGATGGATGTTGGCTGAAATCACAGCCTGGAGGTGCATCAGTGACAGAGGCAGCTTCCAGACCGTTTGCTTTTAATAGATCAACAATGCTACACCAGAGGTGCACGGACAGACCAGTGTACATATTTACAGTTCCCAGGGGATGATCCTGCCCTCTGGTCGCGGCGCACAAGCCAACCCGGATACTGTGCGGAATTGCCCCTTTCTCCCGGGCAGGCCTTGTCCAGGCCCGAGGCAGGGACATCCCTACGACCTGAGCCCCCAGTGCCACTCGCTCCTCAGAGTGAAGAGTTGGCAGAAATGCCCGTGTTTTGTGGGAGGGGCGGGAGGAACCACATCTGAGCTCACAGGCCTATGGGCCCAGCCTTCCTCGCCCTCGGATGCGCACTCGGCCCCTACAGACCCTGAGCTCTGAACCCGGCGCCCAGAGAAGGGTGGTCTGGTCACCGTGGAACAGACCCCATGGATGACCCAAGTCAGGGCCAGCAAGGAATTCAGTCAAGTTACCAATCAGTCCAGTGGGAAAATAAAGAGAAAAGAGAATTGACCTGACAGCCCACAGACCAGGCAAAGAGAAGAGACTAAACTAGCCAAGCCTCCTGGCTGAATTCTTCTCAACCCACTGTATGAGCAGAACCTAACAGGGCGGGTCCAGGTGACTTGGGATGGACATGCTGGGCTGGGGGACCTCACTGCCCAGGGGCGGGGGATGCAGAGTGCCTCCTGCTACGTGTCTTGTTGGTGCTGGAGCAGAAGCTTCCTGACCACAGGGAGGAGGGCCCACTATTTTCCCCAAGCAGAACCTCGTGCTCCTCAAGAGTGACCTCAGAAGGGCTCCAGTAGGCACTCTGTCCCAGCCAGGGTGAGCTTTCTAGCATCAGCTCTGGGACCCGGAGACATGGGGCTCTAGAGGCCCTCGGAATCCCACCCAGGCCTGAAGGTCTCCATGTTACCATCAGCAAGGGCTAATCTCATGAAGGGTGAGACTGGGCTTCTGAGTGGAGCTCTGTGCAGTAGAGGCTGGGCTGCGGGCTCCCCACTACTCTTTCCTTGGGGCCGGGGGCAGCTTGACCATGCAGGTCGATGCTACTTCTTGATTACAGTTTGGTATCTTTTAAGGCTCAATCTACACAGTGACAAAGATCCCTCCAGACTCCTTCCTGGGCACATCCCGTGGGTGGGGGACAATGAAGAGGAGAGGTCTGCTTGGAGAGGCGCAGGAAGGAGCAGCCTGAGGAGCCTGAAGAGGAGAGGTCTGCTTGGAGAGGCGCAGGAAGGAGCAGCCTGAGGAGCCCGAGCCCATCTTGGGGCCTTGACGTCTTCGTGTCCTGTCATGGATTGGGGAGAGCCTGCCCCAAACAAGCCTGTCACATCTCTCTCTTCCAGAAGGTGTGGCCCTGGCGTGTCCAGCTTAGCCTACTTACTGGGCAGAGGTGGGAGCACATGGTGCCGGGAGATGTTGGTGGGGAGAAGGAGGTGCTGGCGGCCCAGCTCCAGACAGAGCAACTCCAGACAGAGCAGCTCTTCCCAGCTCAAGGCCAAAGGTGGCCAGGAAGCTGCTCCCCAGAGCATGTGTTTGCAGGGCTCCTGGTGGACCCTCAGGCACAGGCATTGTCCATCTGACCCTGAAAACCAGCCCAGCTGGCCCTTCCCAGAGATTAAGTAGAGGCTTCAGGATTCCTACACAGACAACCAGACAAGTGACAAAACCAAACCAAAGAGAAAAGCCAAAGAAGAGAGCGCTGAGCTGTGGAGTAGGTAGTTCTTTCTTAACGAGATAAATTACTTTCCAATTCTGGTCACTATGTCCCCCGGAACATGCCTCGTCCTATGAACCCTGAGCTCCCCGGCAGAGCCGGCACCGTGTGAGGGCCCAGGGCCAGGGCCTAGGGCAGGGAGGCCATCTTCCTTGTGGGCAGAGCTGGAGCAACAACAATCTCGTCTGAATCCTCTGAGCTGCTGTCATCCACTTGTGGAGGCCCCATGGGCTGTGGTTGCTGTTGCAGTCCTAAGGGAGAGGACGGCCCTGCAAGGAACCAGAGGGGGTTGTCACCCAAGCTGCTCAGGGCTGGAGTGTGCCTTGGGCTGCTGCTCTCCAACACCTTGCATCGGACCTGCTCCTGCCGGGACGCCCAAGGTCACACCCAAAGCAGTGAAGGTGGGACAGGCCTTCAGAATCAGTGTCACAGCATCCACAAAGCCACCTCAGCCTCCAAGCTCAGCTCGGAACATTCTGGCCATTTCCAAAAGGCCAACTCCTGTAAAAGGTGATGGCTGGCCAGCAGTGAGGAAGTTTGAGCGTGGGCGGGGGTTTCTGAGGACCACTTCATGTTGGCACCCTGAATCTGGGGCCTGGGTGGGGCTGCGACCTGAGTGCAGGTGGGGCTGGGGACCACCTGCATGGGTAACAGCCACCTTCCTTATGACATGGGCCCTTGGGCAGGGGAGGCAGGCAGGACCAGGAGGTGCCCAGTGAGTCCTGTGAGGCTTCCAGCTTACCCTCCCCTGCTTTCTACACATACAGCCGATTTCCCAAATCCTCAGTCCGCGCTGGAAGGGGCACCCCTGATGACTGCCTGCACCCGGAGTGCCAGCTTGGTGGAGGGCGGGGGAGGCGAGGGCAAGGGGTGGGTGGGCAACTGGCCCCACACAGGGCCATGCAGTCATATGGCGGCCAAATACCACAGTTCACAAGCTCTGATAGGGTGAAAGTTGAGTGGGGATCTTTGGGTCAGATATGGCGTGAAACCCTCAGCTCATGCAGGAGATCCTCCAGGGCCCAGACCCAGCCTCCCACACTCACCAGAGCAGGGCTGCAGGGAGGCTGGCTTCCCTGGCCCCCACGGCCCCAGCACTTCATCCTCTGCTGCCGGCCCCTCCACAGTCTCCCCACTGCTCACGTCACTGTCCTCCTGGCCTGAAACAACACGCACACTCAAATCACCTGCGGTGCACAAAGCCAACAGCCAACACAGGCAGGGCTCATCACCTCCACCTGTCTTTCTACCCCGAGGGCTTTGGTTTGGAAAAACTGCTTCCTTTTGCAATTTGCCCTGTCCTAATCGGATTCCATCTGTGCGACCCAAGGCTCAGCACGGAAAAATCCTCCAGTGCACATGCTCCACACGAGCGCCACGTGGTGACAGCATGCTGCCCTCACAAATGAGACCTCAAGACTGTGTTTCTTGGTCTAAAGACAGCATCAGATCTCATGCACTCCCGCTCATCTCCAGCATCACTGGGAGCAGGAGCTGGCAGCAAGAGAGGCTCCCCAACCAGTGTGAGGGGCCATCAGAATCCCAAGACCTGAAGAAAATGCTCAGGCCGCTCACATTGGGCTCTATCTCACACATGAGGCCGCAGGCCCTAGCCCAGGACCCCACGTCAGCCACTAGGCAGAGCAGGGACTGGGCCTCGCAGTTGGGGTACAGCAGTCCTGCCAGGTCCAGGGATTTCTGCAGCTTTTGGACCGTAATGAGGCAGAGAAGCAAATACAAGCAAAGCTTTGCTCAAAACTAACAAATAGGAAAAGCGCTGGCCTAAGGCAGGGAAACCACACAGCTCCAGTTAGAGCCAAGAATAAAAACCAAAGACACATGAGCCATGAAGCTCCAACTGTGTGGCCCGTTGGTTCCTGGAAGCTGCTACAACTGGCACCAGGGCTGCCTCCTGTGGGCTCGCCTTTCCCAGCAGCCTGGGGGATGAGGGCCGAAGCTGGGGGCACCTCCCTGCTGACAGTCATACTCTGTGCCTGAGTGGTCGCCCTGGGACAAGCCCCCGCACGTGCCTGCACACCCCGAGCTTCCGGGGCAGCGGCCGCACTGTTCTTAGAGCCCAGAGGGCCAGCTGCCCCTTGCATGGAAATCCAAGATGAAATGAAATTACCAGGAGAAGCAGGGCAGGGTGGCGCGGGCGGCTGGCGGGCGGGTGCCAGAGCGGGTCTCCTCCTCCTGGAAGCTGCAGGGGCGGCTCTCTGACTGGCGGCACTGGGGAAGAGAGAGAGAGGCTGGCCGCTTGGACTTTACAGATGCCCCTACCACCAAGGCCTCGGCAGAACCAGCACGGGTGGGTGGCACAGGGCACAGCGTGTCTGCCATTGGCCTCCTGGGCACATGCCAAGGTCAGGCGTTGACGCCTTCTCTCCCATGGTCTCTAGTGCTTGCTGCCGTGCCTGGTGGCACTGGTGAGACCCCAACCTGCGTGGCATCCCCAGCCGCCCCAGCTCATTGGGAACCAGACTGTGAGATCCTGGCTCCACCTGGCTCTCCTTCGGCAGAGAGGAAGCATAGCCTGAAAAGTGATGGGCGGCTGCCTTTCCTGTTGTGTAGACTGGGAAATGGGAACCCAAGCCTCTTGCCCCTGCACCCCAACAGACACTCCCTTGCCTGCTGCAGATCCTGCTCTGCCCGAGTTGACCTAGATGGGGTCTGAGTTTCCGCATTCAGGGCTCCAGCAGGTCTGGCAGGATCGTGGCTATTGAGAACGAGTGTGAGCTGCTATGGGAAGGGCCTGACAACACTCGCGCCCTCCTGAGCACTGAGGTCATGTCGAATTTTTTTTTAAAAGGGTAATGCGTTAGGACAAGAGAGCCGGCTACAAACTGGTGGGAACCAGAATCACACGGTGCCTATGCCTTTCTGTTGGCTTTCCCCAGCACAAGGGAGCCATTCCAGGAAGGCACCCTCCTGAGGGGCAGACCTGGTGGGCTACCCCACCTGCATCTGCAGGAGGAGCTCTGCACGGCGTGTTTGTGATCACGTGACACGTCCTGGCTCCCGTGCCCTGTGCCTGTGCATGGGTGGCCTGGTGGATAGGCAGCTTCCTGCACCATGGCCGTGGCTGGTGTCTCCCAGTGACATGCAACAGAGGGAGGCCTGCCAGTTGGATTTACCTGTGTCTGACCCGTGCCAAGTGTGCCCGGAGGACGGACTGGATGGTGGTGATGGCCTCTTCCTCCCCGGGGTCATCCTGGGCCTGGATGGCACGGCTTGGAACACGTGGTGGTGGGGGGTCCTGCTATGATACCACAGTGGAGAAAAGAGCCATTTAGAAGCTTCTGCCCACCTTCCAGGTGTGGCAGGGCCCCTACCAGGCCCCCAGAAAGTCGTGTGGGTGTGCAGCCCCATTCCAGGTGGCTTATCTCGTCACTAACCATGTGCTCAGCAGGCTCCTGACCCTCAGATCCTAGAGATTCTTAAAATGAATGTCTTGTCATTTTTGCAGAGGAGGGACAGATACAGAAAATGCTTATCTTTATTGTGTTTTTAAACTTCTGCCTTAATTGCGAGACAGGCACACTACCTAATATGTGAGCACCTCAAAGCCATGTGGCCCCTGAATTAAATCCAGCTGAGCCTGCACTACAGGTCCTGGTGCCTGGCCCAGTGTGGCCCTCTACACACAGAGTAAGGTGCCAGGTAGGACACGGACATAGAGATGCCGTGCTGCCCTGGGTGATGGGGCATGAGATGGCGATCTGGAGAGAGGGCAGTTAGCACCCTGCTGTGTCCCACTCCCAGGGTTACCTGGCCTGGCGGGCTGGGAGGCCCGGGGGATTCTGAAGCACACGCCTGGCTTGATAGCAGCTTCACCCGTGCTAGGTGTCCCCTGAAAACTGACTGAAGCACCGTAGCCGCCTGGTGGGGAACGAGGAGAGGGAAATGGGTGTTAATCTCCCTGGAAGGTGGCAGGTGCAGAGAATGGGGTGATGGAGGGGAAAGCTCTATCAGCAGAGAAAACTTTCTCTCTCACTGCTGCATAGCCACAGCCTCTGTGTCTCCTGCCTACTGCCTCGTGCAGGAAGAGGCATACCCAGCATCTGAACCCAGGCATCTGTTCAATGCTATCACATTTAGCTGCTCATATTCGTCCATATTCTAAACACAGTTATGTTTCCATATTGGGTAGTTAAGCCCATGCAACCTGCTTTCTATACACCTCTTTCAAAACCAAGTGGGCCAGAGCATGATCTCAAAAGGTAGCAAAGGGATTATTTATCCTCTGACCTTAATCTTAAATGATCTCCTCAGACACACATATGGATGCTCTGTTAAGTCTGAGATCACTGTTCTGGATTCCAGGGGCAGCCCTGGCTGGAAACATCACAGCATGACAAAAGGGTTGAGCTCTCATCGCATATTAGGCAAGCGCCACGTGAGCACACTGGGGCCTGATATGTCGCGTGTTTCGAGGTCAAGATGCTTCCAGCATCACGGTAACTAAAAGAAACAGCTTTGCTTTGTTGTTATTGGAGGCAGTGAAGGAGATGTCCTGAACTCAGGGTTCAGAGACAAGGCCCAAAAAGCGTGGTGAGAATAAGCAGGTGCATGTATAGACCGACCTGGGGCGGGGGGGGGGGGCTTGCTGCATGCAGATGACCCACAGCGAGGGCTTGTAATGAGCGACACAGGCTGGGGTGACATGACAGCCACCAAAGCACTACAGAAGCCCTGCTCAGCAGCATCCTGCAGGGGTCTTGTCATCATCCCTTGCCTGGGGAGGTGAGGACAACCAGGCCTGGGGAGACCCCTGAAGACAAGCAGGAGAACACGATAGCACATGCTAGCCAGCTAGCTGGCTGGGAAACACTCTATACAGTCCTTTGAGGAATCCCAGATTCACCCATTCACTCACCCATTCATTCCACACAATCTGCTGAATGCCTACCACGTGGTGGGCAACATCCTAGGAACTGTGGATACAGTGGTGTGAGGACAGAGGTGGTCCCTGCCTCCGAGAAACTTACATTGCAATGGGAGACAAGCAATTTTAAAAAAAGTAAAATATCAAAATATCAAGTGGGGATGAAAGCTATGAAGAGAAATAAAGCAGGACATGGGGCTGGAGTGATGGCCGATGTGGGGTATTCAGAGACCGGGTCTCTGAAGAGGTAACATTTCCTGTGTAAAGCAAGGGGGCAAGGCATGCAAGTGTCTAGAGGAAGAGCCTTCTAGGCAGAGGGAGCAGCAAGTGCAAAGGCCTGGTGTCAGGAATAAGGTTCGTATTTCCAAGGAGTGCTGAAGAAGCCTCCAGATTGGCCAGAGAAGAATGAGCAGGGCTGGAGGGGTAGCCAGAGAGTGTGACATGGAGAGTCTTCAGGCAATAACTTTAGATTTGCTTCTAAGTTTGAGAGCAAGTCATGTACAGTGATGGTGTTATTTATCATTTAAAACATGTCACCCTGGAGGCTGCACAGGGAATAGGCTGAGGGCGGACAACAGCAGCAGCACGGGGCCGTGTGGGTCTCCAGGGTGGTCTGGGTAGCTGGAGGCTCCCATCAGTTCTGCTGCTGCCTCCAACCTCTGCTTCCAACTGATCACACAGACCTGCTCTCTCCCCAGCAAGCCATGCTCCTGTGCACGCCTGTCTTCTCCCTACGCCTGGGAGCCCCCACACTCCCCAGGCCATGTGCCTGGCCTTCACAAGAGCCCTAAGGCACACCTGACACCCTGACCTGCAATGACTTGTCTCAACAGCTTTCTGAGTCCTGAGGGCCCACCAGGTTACCAGACCTGAAGTGATGATCAAGAAAAGTATGTTGAAAGAACGATTGATTGAATATATCTGAACATGTGAAGTTATCCCAATATTCATCTGACGTTGGTATCACCGGGTCTGGTCTGATTTCATGGAAACCAGTGTGTGAGACATCCCACTGTGACTTTGCTCTAGTGCAAGACTATATATTTTGAAACAGATGAAATAAATCTTGCTTACCTCAGCCAGAACAGCCTCTTTTTTCTGAAATAAAGAGATACATTATGAATTAACACGAGGATGAATTTTTCACAATACAGTGTTCATTTCCTGATCCTGTCTCTGCCACAGTCACCACAGATGGAGAAAAGCAGAACTGGGGTACCAGGGCACTCCTCTCATCGAGAGCGCCCTCCTCACCACCTGCAGCCCAGGAAGCTGGGTGCATCCCTGTCCTCAGCTGGCAGTGCTGAGGGAGCCAGCAGCCATATCCAGATGGCCAGCTTTCTTAGGATGAGTCAGCTGCAGTCGGTGTCACCTGTGGCTCTGGGTCAGCCCATGGGAGCTCTCTGTGAGACATGACTCACAGGCACCACCGTGCACACTTGTCTTCAGCCCCAAGTGAGGAAGCCCCTTCCCACAGCCAGAGCGGTCCTGACACAGGTGTCCTCTCTGGATGGTCATGTCTGCTGAAGAAACTACAAAGAGGACCCCCATACTGACTCCCAACCCATTGTCAGAAGCACCCAGGGACTGGAGGAACAAAGATTGAGCTACACCCAAGGCTGAGCCAGAACCAGCACAGAGGCCCTAGGAATGTGTATTTTTATAGATGTCAGGGAAGCCCGAGTCCTTCTGGTGTGGAAAGCCCGGGATGATACACGAGCTATAGTGGTCAATGACCACAGCCAACAAAACATACTTGCCAGATCCTTTTTGATATTAATCAGAGTGCATGGCCCACGGCCATTATAGAAGAGGATTTGACCCTTGACGGGTTAAGGAAAAATGGAGTATGAGGACCAGCAGGATGTAAGATGAATGAGTGAATGAATAATAGTAACAATCAGGACTGGCCAAGAAACCACCAAGCAGCAGATAAGGATAGCACCAGCAAGGATGTGGGGCGAGCTGCAGAGTGAGGAAGTCTAATGGTGAGCCTGAAAAGTGCAAAAGTGGGGGAGTGGAAATGTGCCATGACTCGAGACAGGCAGAAAAGATGGAACCACATTGCTTGTGGAAGTGGACTCTGAGTCAAGGAGGCATGGTGGAGTGTGGCCAGCTGTAGGCCTGTTGATGGCAGAAAGCGTAGCTGGGTGTGGGGTGCAGTTGCACTGCCAGGGGACTCCAGGAAGTCCCAAGGCCTTCCTCCTCATGGCTTCAGACACCATCACACCCTGACATGAGTCTGAAACGTGCAGACCAAGAGGACCTGGGGCTGAGGTCCCAGGACCCCAATTTCCAGTCAAGTAGCCTTTTGAATGCTATATTCTCAGATGTAGGCATGTGCATCTGATGTTTCTGAGTTCTTTTAACACAGAATCCTGAAGAAATGACTCTGCTCACGAGTCAAGAAGTGAGCTGTGCCCCAGCTCCTGGAGGGGCAGGCAGTGGAAGCCAATGTAGGTGACAGGTCCTGCCAAGTTGGTGGGGAGCAGTGAGCTAGGGCACTGCTCTGAGAGCACCTTACATTTTGTCTTTTTAAATTAATTCATTAATTAAATTTGAGTTTTTTAATTAATTTGAGAGGGAAGGGGGCAAAAGGAGAGGGAGGGGCAAAGAGAGAGGCAGAGAGAGAAGTCAAACAGGTACCCCACTGAGCGTGGAGCCTGATGTGGAGCTTGATCCCAGAACCCAAGATCATTACCTGAGCCGAAATCATAAGTCAGATGCTCAACCAACTGAGCGGCCCAGGCACCCGCATTTGGTCTTTTTAATTAAGGAAAGGTCTGATGAAGACAAAGGTGAAGGGAAAAGCAGCACCCAGACAGACATAGTGGCTCAGTAATGGTGAGCTCCCTCCAGGTCTGGGGTGAGGAGGACGGGGAGCTTGCAATGCCTTCCTGAGCCAGAAGATGAGAGTGTGCTGACAAGAACAAAGGCCCAGGAGCCAGACCTGAGCGCTCCCACTGACCAGATGTGGGACAAACTGAACGAGAAAAGAAAAAAATGACTAATTAATCTAAAAGCCAGAAATGTCCCAGCCCTCAGATAGAGTGGGGGAAGAAGCTTGCTGGCTTCCTGTAGAATGACCACCCCAATCCCCAGGAACAATCCCCTGCTCTGAAGTTAGGGTTTACTTAGTGCTTGATGGGAAACAGGGAAGTTTTGAGCCTGCCTTTTTGGGAGACCATGGAGTGATGCCCTGCTGACCAGCCGATAAGCAAAGCTGCTTTACAGAAGAGTGCCAGCCCCAAAGTCCCCCCATAACTGTGTGACGTGATGGGCTGAGTAAAGGTGTGTCAAGGGTGCAGAGCCATTGGTGGAAGGTGGGGACCAGAGTGCAAAGAGGTCATTCTTCCCACAGATTTACGGGGTCATTGTCATGAGAAAGGTGTTGCCTGACAATGGCAGAAGCTGGCAGCCGTGACATTACCCTGTGCCTGCGGTCAGACACAGGAACAGGACTCCCTGGTCTCACCTGTGCCTGAAAGGAGATGATGCTCTGGCGCAAAAGGCCTAACCTGAGCGGCATCAAGCTTGCACCCCTGACTTGCTGCTTACAGGGAGGAGACAAGGGCCACCACAGGAACACAATGGGACAGATCCTGTACGTGGGCACCCTGCAGGGGACTGGCCCTCACTCTCCATAAGGACGTGCAAGAACACTGCAGAGTTCTCACTGGATGTGGGTCAACGCTCAACCTTGACTGGATTGGGGCTGACAACGTTGATCCTTGAGAAGGGATCCTGGGGCACGTGGGGAGATGTGGCTATGAAGGTATGCCAGAGGCCATGAGACACCCTCTGCCTCACTTCGGGGTGTCTGAGGGTGCCTGCTGTGGTGAGCTGGGTGCCCTCGTGCTCAGAAGATGCCAAGAATTCACGTTTAAAACTTACTCTCATAAGGTTGTACCAAGAAACGATCCACATAGAAAAGAAATAATGCTGAGTGTTAACTGCTCTTGAGGTAGGGGCAAGAATTTGCGTGGTACCTTCCTGAATACATGGAGTTCTTCCAAATATTCTAAATGTTCTATACATTCTCATAACAGAAGTTGCGAAGAAACAGTAGCTTAAGAAACTCTATGGACAACCTTCTGGAACTAAGATCTTATGATATTCAGACAGCCAGAGAGCTGCACAGTCTCTGTTGATTCAGCTGGGGAGAAAGGGCCCTGCCATGTTCTACAGCCAGGAGCTCTTTCAGAGCGCAGAGCTCGTCCAAGGAGACGGCCACTCTTACCCCAGAAGCTCAGGAATGGAGCCCCATTCCTCCCTCCACAAGATAGCATGCGGTCTCCCGGGCTCCTCCCCTGTCACCCTGCTTCCCCTACCCTGGACTCCTTGCCAGTCACCCCACTTCCCCCACCTCAGGCTCCCCTTCTCCCTCCCCCCGCCCCCCGTCATCTCCCCTGCTTCCTCTGCCCCAGGCTCCTCCCCCTGTCACCCCACTTCCCTTGCCCTGGGCTCCTCCTGTCACCCTATTTCCCCTGCCCTGGGCTCCTCGCTCCACCTCTCCCTAAGCATGAAGGCATTCAGCACAGACTCATAGCTCCTTGTCTCCTGGGTCTGAGACATACATTCTCAGCTTTCATGGGTGGCCTTCCTGTACCCTAACTTATAGGTGGTGTCCCCTGAGGAGCAGCCACTCAAGGCAGGTTTTTCAGAGTCCCAGGAAAACAGACCACAGCCTGAGCTGCTTTCCCCCAGGCAACCCCAGAAGAGGGGCTTCTCTGGGGGTTTGAATTTCCAGTTGTTTCTAGACTGGATCCACCTCACTGTGGAGCCCATGCTCAGCCATGTTTAGGGGGACAGGGCAGAGATTTCAGAGTGTGGTCAGGGGCTGCACCCAGAGCGGGTCTCCCTTGGAATCAGCCACCCGCCGCTGTGTAGTCAGTGAGCTAACAAAGGCTTCCGGACAAGCCACTGCCCCTCTCCACCTCCAGATGACCCTGTAAGGGTCCCTGTAGGAGCTACTTTGGGTCCAGGTGCTGGTCTACCCCTCACCCCCCACGACATTCTGCCCCACATTTCCATGCACGCCAGCGGCACCGATGCACAGAGCCTGTGTGGCAGAGAGAGCGGACCACAGTGAGGCCGCCCGGGCTCTCACCTGCTGGCAGTATCTCTTCCAGCGGGCCTGCAGGATCCTGGCTGCCGTGTCTCTTTGCCCCTTGGAGCAGGTGGAGGGGGGCCGAGAGAAGCCCTCCTCACTTGGATCTGGCTCATGGTCCTGCTGAGAGAGCCTGCTGGTGGGAAGGGAAGGTCGGGGTTCTTCTGGGGTCTGCAGAAAGGTGCAAAGGACGATTAAGCCGGGCAGGGAGGATGGGTGAGGTGGCAGGATGCTGGCATGATACAGGCTGAGCTCATCAGACTAGATTTTTTAATGTGGAGGAAAAATCTGTACCCTACACGTTCAGTATGCCGTACTACAAAAAAAAAAAAATCTCTGCAGAAACAAGGTACAGCTAATAAATGGCTTTAAGGTGGTTTTCATCCACCTCCCTAAACCCGGTGTGATGGTACTCCCATGAGAGGATGACGGGGTGACACCCCTGTAAGTCTGACACGTGGCCCTTCCGAAGCTACAATGTACTTCCTGAGCTCAATGACACGTGTGTGTTATTGCAAGGTTTACCTGCTTCTCAGGCATCTTGTTTTTGGTCTTTCTTTTACTCTAAAGACCTTTGCAATTGAGGGCAATAGATTTCTAGTTCAGTTTTCACGGTGAAAAGAAGCTCCCTGCATGGAGCCTGCTTCTCCCTCTGCCTGTGTCTCTGCCTCTCTCTCTCCTCTCTGTGTTTCTCATGAATAAATAAATAAAATCTTAAAAAAAAAAAGAGTCTAAATTTATTATCTGCAATGACATCTCTCAATAAAAATCCACACCCTGGACTATCGTCCTCACGCTGGGGGCCTATGTTGCTGGAGGACCCCTTTGTGAAGATGGCAACTGGTAAAAACTGACACTGTCCCAGGTCCAAGGAGCCAGGCCCACCACCCACACCCCGGGGCCCCTAGTGGATCAGTCACTATCACCAGGCCCTCCTGGCGCGCCCAGTTACTACCCACCGAGACCCCCAACATCCAGCCGGAGAGGGGCTTATCTTCTCCCTCGGTACCAATATGCCCCCCACATCACTGTTCCTCTGTGGCAACATGACCTCTGTCACTATGTGGCCTGTCCCAATGGGAGTAAGAGAGTCCCATCAGTCACCTAGAGATAAAGGAATACTCACTCCAAAACTCTTGGCAAATAGCTGAAAGGATTTTAAATTTCAATAGAGAAATTCCTTGAGGCAACTGTTAGAAACTGACCCCCTGCCACCCTGATTAAACCTACAATTCATCACCCATGTCCAAACGTGGAGAGCCAAGTCCATTTGGAAATGCATTTCCAGCAGGAAAACCCCAAAGCCTGTTATAAGAATATACATGCCTGTTATAAAAAATTCAGACTATGCTAGAGGTAAATAAAACTGCTCGTGGTCCCACATACAGAAGCAAGCCATACTTCGGTAATTTGTTCGGATTTTTTTCCAGTGTGAGTTTTTTTTTTTTTTTCCTAATCTCAGGGGATCGCTGCTGTGACCTTCTCTGGAAGAGACAGATTTGTTTCCACCAAACAGTAGGTCACAGGTGGCTTTCTGAGTCAGCCAGTGGAGACCTGTTCCCCACCAGCAGTGGCTGGACAGGGTCCTGCTATCCCGCTGGCAGATGCACGGCTCACCCGTCGGTCTCCCGTCCATGGCGTCTGCACCACTACTACCAGGCTACCTAACATCCTTGTCCCTGTGGCTTTGCAGAGGGTACGGCTATTCCCTTGGCCCACTCTTGGCACGAACAGTGTGAAACCTGGGGCCCAAGGTAGGCTCCTGCCGATAGTAGGGACATAAAACCTCCAGGTTGAATAAGATGCCTCAGTAAGTCCTGAGTATAACTTTGACACTGGGCAAACCTCGAGAAGCCCCTCTCAGGGGACGTAGAGATGGTGATTAAGGATGTCAACCCTTGAGAAAAAGAACGTTCATCAGGGCTCCCTACCAGTGCAGCCACTGTGTCTCACACTGAGTTAGTGGAGGATCGAAATCCCGAATTGCTGGGACTCACAGGAAAAGCGGCATTCTTGTGGTAAGGTGTGCAGAGAAGTGGGCCTGTGCCCTTGGTGCCGGATCCTCCTGGAGGTCAGCGCAAGGCCTGGGGGACAAGGAGCCCGCACCAGACCCACCTTCCTGACCGTGGGGGAACATCAGCGCACGGGCGGAGCCTGGCGCTACAGTGACTCTCCTCTGTCTCCGCGTCAACACTCTGAGGAGACAATAGGAGAAACTTGCTTTGCTTCCCACATGAGTGTCTACAGGAACCCTGAGCAGGTCTCTCTGTAGAGGGAGGGGTCTCCAAGAACCAGATGAATTAAAACAAGCAGAAGAGTTGACGTTTGCTTCTGTTGGGTGCCTCCGAGGGGTCAGGATCACCCAGAGTGGACAAGTCACAGATGGGGGAGCCCTGTCGGCTCAGAGCTCTGTGAGCACCCGCTCAGGAAGAAAAGGGGCCCCTGCCAGTGAGGTGGTCCCCGGAGACACACAAACATAGCTCCACCGCCCACATGCCCCCACCCCAGCAGCCCTGGCCTCACATCTATCCACCCAGAGCAGACAGCGGGCATGGTATGCAGGGGGGCAAGGGGTCCCCTGGAAGGTGACGGTCATGCAGAGCGGCTGGCTTCCTGGACACTGGGACCGTGACTCTACAGGACTCAGGACATTAACCAAAGCACTTTGGAGAAACCAGCACAGAAATGCATCCCACAGATAACACAAAAAATATACTTTACTGAACCACAAAAATAGTTTCCGGAAAGGCTCAGGAAGGACTCACATAGTCCGACCCTCACACTTGGCCAGCAGGATATGCCGGCACCAAGGCTGTCACGCAACCTTCGGGAACTCCAGCGCGTGTGCACCACGAGACTGCCTTTCCTTGCCTCCCTGGTAAGCTGCGGCTCATCTCCATTTGCCACCAGAGCTGCACCCATCAGCTTCTGCAGATTCCCGACTGTCAGCACTTCTCTGTTTTTGAAGTACACACCATGTCATGTAGTGTAAGAGCCCTCCCCACGGAGACTCCAGCTCAGGAAGCCAGCCTCAGAAGACACCAGCCAGCCCAGATTCAAACATCAGAATGTGTCTGTTTCACCCTCAGCAGGTAATGCAGCCCTAGAGCCCGGGGACATTCTCTTTTCCCGGCGGCCGGTGACCATCTCTGTCAGGTCACTTGTTATAAAACAGTAAGTTGCCTTCTGAAGCAACAGAACTTCTTGGCTATGATGTGTACCCCGTAAAGGCCCACTATCCTGGTGGATCCCCTGGGTGTTACCATGTCTGTAGCAAGCAGACGGGGGCTCATGGAAAAGGGATCGTAAAGGGGCCGCCAGGTGTTATCTACCATTTCTGACGTGTGCTCGTTGTGGACGCTTCCCCACCAGCCTGGCTTTATCTACCACACGTTTACATGGTGGAGTCCTCTTGGAGCACACTGCTACCACAGAATTTTAATACCAATGTTATTTGTGTTAATAGATTATACCTGCCACCTGAAAAAAATCCATCAATTGGAAAAAAGGATTAGCAAGGAGGCACAGTGCAGCCACCAGAAGTCCAAGTGCAGGTGGCATAGGGCCAGTGGATACCAGAGGGCTGCTCTGGCTCAAAGGTGGTGTCAGGGGAGCCAGCCCCTTGTGGCCACAAAGACCAGCTCAGC
Organism: Vulpes lagopus; assembly: GCF_018345385.1. Lineage (NCBI taxonomy): Eukaryota > Metazoa > Chordata > Mammalia > Carnivora > Canidae > Vulpes > Vulpes lagopus. The sequence continues at coordinate 103,536,349 of NC_054826.1, read as the reverse complement.
TGTAGCTGCCTCCATGAGGGGACAGGGACAGGAGGGCGGTGCCTGCAACTTACCTCTCACCTTGAACCTGCCATTTGCCACACACTCATTCAACACCTGGACATGTGCAAAGCTCAGTGGCAGGCACGGGGGTCTCGGAAGATGCTCTGCCACAGTGAGCACTCTCCTGGCCAGGCTGTGTCCATGTCATGGCCTGAAGCTTACATTAAACACGCAGGACGGGGGACAGGAGGTCCTCCCCAAGCGTTGCCCCTTCCCCAGAAGGCCTTCTCAAACTCCTCACCCACTAACAGACACCCCTTGTTGGACAATTAGACTTTCTGAATAGGTGAAATCCGGGGAAGATCTTCACCCAACTTCAGTATCTAAGACTCAAACACTGTTCAAAAAAGTCACTTAACTGACAATTGATCAGTTCAGATCCTGGGTTCAACATACACAATTTGTGGAGATCAAGGGGAACGGTAAGGGGAACGGCCTGTCAGTGCCAGAGTCAGGAGAACCAGGGGACCAACCCAGCAGAATGTCCCGCTCAGGCCGAGAGCCCCACGGCACTTGCACAGGAAGTCTGAAGCCCAGCTGAGCCATACCTCAGGACTCATTTCCACGGGGTTGTCTCTCTCTGCTCTCCTAATCTCTTCCAGTTCTTGACACTTCTTCACAAGCGTTTGAATTTCCTCTCTAAAGTAGGAGGGAGAGGATGACATCTTAACTGGTCATCATGCAGTGGCCCATGTCTCCATGTCTGTATGTGACTGCAAGGGCCGCCTGCGGGGGTACCTCTCCTGCAGCCATTTGAGGCCCCCAGTACCACCTCCCTGCACCTTGGCCAGCATGGGGTCCCTACTGCAGGACCATGCTCTGTGGCCTGTGTCTGCAGCCAGGCTGGCAGCCCCAGGAGGGCAGGGCCGGAGGATCCCCAGGGCCAGCACTGCCTCTGATGTGTGGGAAAAATCCTGGTGGCTGGAGTGATGCATGGGCCAGCAGCATTTGGGGTTTTCAGTGCACAATGTGAGTGGAAGCAACCAGGACTTGTGTCCTTGCTATAGGTTTTAATGGCAATAGAAAAATAGCTCTTCCCTGCACACCTGCCCTTTCTGGTCTCTTCCGGCCCTGCCTTCCGACAAAACGTCGTCACAGTTCTCCTGAAAACAAGTACTATTCATTCTAGCAATCTGTGTCTTCCTCATTATTCTGAGTGGTATATATTTCCATCTAGGGTTCTAGCCTACTTTGGGGGGGCACTTCTCATTGAGGTAAAATTCATAGAACATGGTGCGACCATCACCACCAATTCAGAACACTCCTCCCACCCAAGGGAGCCTCGCGTGGAGCAGCCCCTGCTTATTTCCCTGCCCCCCACCCCTCCCTGAGAATCTGCCCGTGCGCATCCAGTCTGTGACTCTTCCTGTCTACTTCCTTCACGTGGCACCCTGTGCCGGAGGCTCATCCACGCCATCATGTGTGCCAGAACCTATTTCTTTTTCTTCCTTCATGTGGACATACTTGAATTTCTTATCTGTGCCTCAGCTGATGGGCTTGGGGCTGTCTCCCCTTTGGGGTCTATGAACAATTGTGAAGGAGCAGGATTCTGGCCCTGGATGGCCGCCCCTGGTGGCTGTGGCTGCAGTGGAGGGTGTGTGTGGAGGACCTGGCATCACACCACAGAGGCAAAAACTGCCTGATTGTGAAGAGCTCTTTCCCAGAATTGGGATTTTTACTCTAAGGGACACAAAGAGCTCCTGCAGGATGTCAGGAAGTGAGTGACGGATTCAGGCTGGGGCTGCAAGAAAATGCTCCAGAAGCTGTACGGAGGGAAGACTGGAAATGCCTGGAATTGTGGGATCTCTTGACAGCCTCTGACTCCTGGCATGCTCACCTCAGAGCCTCCTCTCTTCCTCTTCTCTCCTCCTCACCTCCCTTCATGTCCTCCAGCTCCTTCTGCAGGTCAGCATTTGTCTGGAGCAGCTGCTTCATTTCCAAACTGAACATACAGAACCAGAAACATTTCAGAGTTCGTGAAAATGAAGGACCACAGTTACATGAATTATCACCAAAGCAGGAAGAGCTTTCCAAAAACATCACGTCACCCAACTTCCTTCCTCATGACAGTGGATGGATGTGGGGGCAAATGGATAGAGGCACTTGTTTATAACCACGCAGCCAGAAGACCCGAAAGGCCTGCCACCCTGGGGGGCTGTTCCTCCAGATATTCACTGAGTACCTGCTATGTGCAGCTATTAGGTACCCAGGATACAGTGGCGAGGAGACTCAGATGAGCTGTGGCCCTGCTCTCATGGAGAGAGGCTTTATCACAACAGTCCCACAATTGGTATGTAAACCGTATCTCAGATGAGTGCTAGGAGGGTCCTGCCTGCACCACACGGGGCTGCTACTTGAGCTGAGCCATCGAGGACAAGGGGGTGACCTGGGACCTCCAACTAAACTGCTTGCTCCCTGATAGGCTTTCCTGGTCCTACAGGTGGCATGTGGCTAAGAGCACCGTTCCAAGTCTGAACTCAGCTCCACTGCTCACTGTCATGTGACCTAACTTTTCTAGGTCCCTTAGTCTTCTATGAATCAGAGGAAAAACCTTGACTATTTCAAAGAGTAAGGGCTGAATAGGTGGAAGCTCTTATCATGCCAGGTGACAGCTGAAGAGATTATCAGAGACGTTACTTACCTCTCAAAATGACTAGCATTATTTACCTTTCAAAATGACTAGCCCAGTTTTTTTGATAAATACTAATTTTTACAAAGAACCTACCAATTCACATAGATGTACTTGGATTGGAGGACTAAGAACAGGTGGAGTGTGAAGGGATTTTCCTCTGCTGTAAACAGAAGGCAGCAGAGAACTTAGTAGGTGAGGAGTCAGCTAGGGAGTCCTTCTCAGACTTAAATGTGCACATGAATCATCAGGGGGCCTCATCAGACAGAGTCAGATTCAGGAGATCTGGGTCTGACAAGGTTCTAGATCTCCAACCAGCTTCCAGGTGTGCCACACCTAGGTTCTGCATCTCTAACCAGCTTTTGGGTGGACAGGGCCTAGGTTCTACATATCTAACCAGCTCCTGGGTGGGCAGGACCTAGGTTTTGCATCTCTAACCAGCACCCACGTGATGCTGAGGCTGGTGGCTTCCCTAGGCCACTCTGAGAGATAAACCCCATCTCAGAAGATGCATGGGTTTAGCTTACTTATGACAGAACTGCGACCAGAGAAGCCACAAGTAAACAGCAGAGGAAACATCTTCAGTAAACTACAGATCAAGACACTAGAGAAAAAAACAGTGAACAAGCAAAATCTGGAGATTTCGCCTTTCAAACTCTGAGGGTCACACTGAACCCTTCACAGAATTTGTGTCTTATTTGGCATTTAGACTGGATGTCATAAACATATAACTGCTCTCTGAACCACTGAAGAAGATTTAACTGGCTTATCTACTTTACAAAAGTCAACGAAAGTCAATTCTTCCCAAAAAAAGAATTTGGAAATCACTCTGGAATTCTGCATGAAGAGATTTAAATACCTCCCCTTCTTTCAATGATGTAATATGGTCAGTTAAGGCCTTCTTTTCACCACTAAGTGACTTTTACTTCACAAATAAGATACAGGAAGTTGGGACGCCTGGGTGGTTCAGCGGTTGAGCATCTGCCTTCTGCCTTCGGCTGAGGTTGTGATCCCAGAGTTCTGGGAGGGAGTCCTACAACGGGCTCCCTGCAGGGAGCCCGCTTCTCCCTCTGCTTACGTCTCTGCCTCTCTCTCTGTCTCTCATGAATAAATAAAATCTTTAAAAACATAATTTATTTGTTATGTTTATTATTTAGTCTTTGTCCCCTCTGAATGTTGCCACTAAATAAACATTCAAAAAGGGTAGGAGTTTGGGACTCTTGGGTAGCTCAGTGGTTGAGCGTCTGCCTTCGGCTCAAGGCATGATCCCAGGGTCCAGGGATCGAGTCCCTGCGAGGAGCCCGCTTCTCCCTCTGCCTATGTCTCTGCCTTCTGTGTCTCTCATGAAGAAATAAATAAAATCTTAAAAAAAAAAATACAGTAAGTCTCTGAATCCTACAAAACTACCCCAGGAATTACTACCAGGAGTTGAGCATCTCCCCTGTATTCACCAGAATGCCAGTCTCTAGCCACAAGCCCTCCCGGGGGGCCAGAGTGCCAGTTGTGCCCCGAGACCTACTCTTTCTCCTGCAGCTGCATCTGTAGGGCATTCCGCTCGCCTTTCAGGCTCCGCACAGTCCCCCGCAGATGCTCGCTGTCCTCGTGTTGGTCACCTCGTGGCTGCCTGGACATAGTGGAGCTGGACGCAGAGTGCACCACAGCGTTTGCCTTGACCACTTCTGAAGCATGTAATTTGGGGCTTTCCATTGAACTTATTTTCTAGAGGCAACACAGGCATTTTTCAGATGTTCTTTCTCATTTTATGTTGCGGTTATGAAACCCAAGGAAGAGATAGTGACCAAGCAAAACTCGTCCCAAGCCCAGGTTTGGGACAAGCTCTGGGTGTGACCTTAAATCGTGGGACAGCTCCACCTCACGGGAGCCTTTTGGGATGGGAGCCCATTGGGGAAGTGAAGAGCACCCCTGCCAGCAGAGCCCAGCCTGGGACAAGTGGGGGCAAGGCACCATTAACAAAATAGAACACAGGGCCTATGAAAGGGAAATTCATAAGCTTCTTTTCTTTGTGCTCATTTACTCTAGTATTTCCTTAGGATTTCTAGAATTTTCAAACTCTATGATTTTAATCTTAAGTGATAACCCAGTTGTGCCCACTAAGAACTCCTGAGGACTTGTGGCTTGCCTGATGCCAGCCTGCATCAGCAGACAAAGTACTGCCCTCGTGCACTTCAGAGCCACCTCTGGCTGACTTCCTTTCCTAACAAACTTTATTTTCAAAATACCCACAATATATAAAACTTATTAGGTTTTTCTGCTGTGTAAATATGTAAAGTTCTTTTTTTAATGCTCCCCTCTAGGTTTACTCTGCTCAGCCAAATAAGGGGGCAGCTCCCACTTTACCAGGCTACTCAGAAGATGCTGACACTTCTGACTAACTCCAGTAGAATCTGATTGATTACTGACCAGAGGAATGATACTAAATTTACAAATTCACATGGCAGATTTGAGGAAATATTCATCTTCCCGATTTTCTGGGGGATACATAGAGTTTTCTGATGACTCAGATATACAGGATGGTGAGGGACCGGCCTGTAGAAAGCTCACATGCACACGTCAGGCTGAGTTTCTAAAAGGCTCTAGGATCACCTGCATCCATCCCTAGTCACACACAGAGAGTCCAAAACCATGTGCTGTGTGACCACCTGTAATATCAGAGACAGGAAGGACATAAGCCTTGGTCTCATCCAGACCTGCAAGGAGTCTGCCCTGAGTGCCATCCAGTAGACAGCGACTATTCATTAACATGTCCTCTCTGAGTATCCTATGAGCAGAGGACTTGTCTATGTTCCCACTTTATAAGCTGTCTGGCTTCTCTTTGAGCACAGGCTGATCCTAAAGGACAGGAGGTGGGCTAAGAGGCACACCACTCACTTTTTCCAGCTCTGTGATCCGTCTCAGCAGCCGGGGCTTACTCCACTCCATGTAACCTGACGGAAGCAATGGTTTTAAAGATGTACTTCATACAACCATCCGATGGCCCCTTCAGCCCAACCCAACTGTCTCAAGAACAGCCTGTGAGTTTCCCCTTCCACAAGCTGGCACAGCTCGTACAGCCAGAAGCAAAGCCGGGAAACCCCACCCGGCAGGTTCTTACAACCCAATGGCGCCCCCGGTCAAAGATGGTCCTTCTCAAGGTCACACGAGTCCACTTTGCTGTATCCTTTGCCCCTTCCCTCCTGCGGGCACTTCCTTCCCTGGCCCTCCTAGCTCTTCCAGCTGTCTCACCAGCTATTGGCAGCAGCGCTGCTGGCTCACCTCGCCGGTCACCCTCTGAACACTGCCATGTCATATCAGGGTCTGCACTTGGGCCCTCCTCTGCACCACTCACTCGTGGGTGCTCTGAATCTCACCCAAGTCCTCTGCTGGTGATCACCTGCTGAGCCTCTGCCCTGAACTCATGGATACATTGTTTCCACTTGGATACTTAGTACACAGCACAGACTAGACCTGTTCCCTTCCCCCAGACCTGCTCCTGTCACCTCCACCCCAGTAAAGGACACTCATCCTTTCAGTTGCTCAGATAAAAGCCCTGGAACCGAGCTCCTCCTGCATCAGAGGCTGCACCTGATCTCCCAAAGGTATCTGGAACCTGGCTATCTTTCAGCCCTATGGTGCTGCCCTGCTCCAAGTGGTCAGCAGCCTGTATGAGGACATTGTAGAAGCCGTCTCCCCATCTGCTTTTCTACAGTCTGCTCAGCATAGTAGCTGGTCTTCTCCCCAGGCCCAAACCCCCAGGGCCTGGGCATGGCTGGCACAACCCTGCCCTCCACCTGACCCAGCTCCTGTCTCATTGCTCCACCCTGCCATTGCCGACACATGCTGTACGCATTGGCTATGGGCCTGGCTGTCCCTCAGCTGTCCCAGGTCTGTTAGCTGTCACTGTCCCTGAAGACCCTATTCACAGGTGCACACCCTGCCCCGACCCCTGCTGACTTTCCACTTTATTTTGCTCCACGACACTACCACCTGACCCACAGCTGATGGGTTGACTTCTTGTTCCCCTCCCAGCATGACATCGCCCCCTACAAGGGATGTCTGCTTTGTTCACCACTCTACTCCACTCCCTAGATGGGTGCTTGGCACACAGCAGGTACCCATTAGATTTTGGGATACATTTTAGTGTAGCCTAGCAGGATGTGTCTGCATTTGTGGCAACTGAAATCAGGCCTCAGGGGCTGGGCAGGAGGGCCAGGACTCTCCCACAGCCTCTGCCTGCATCTTCCCTCAAAGAACATGAGACGTGGCCTCTCCTCGAGCGTCCCTCCGTGGGCGGCTCCAGGGATGGTACCCTTCATGGTGGAGACGGTGGGAGAGTTGCTCAGCACACGGTCCAGATCTTCCTTCAGGCTCTGGTTTTCTTCCGTGAGCTCCTGGACGCTCCGGGACAAGCTCAGGAGGGCACTGCTCACTTTTTTCTGTCTTCTGAGGCCCATTTTCTTCTCCCCTGGAGGCCTGGGAACAACAAGACCAACAGCTAGGTTTGAACTCCTAAACTGACTTTATAAAATGCCTTAAAAGAGGGGTGGGCACACAACAGCCTGTGGGTGTCTGGCCCTGGCTCAGAGAGATTTCCGCAGATATTTGCAATTGAATAGGAAACACAGACTTTGAACTCCAAGGAACATACAGTAACATATTCTAAATTGCATCACTAAAGTTTGTGTGAATTTACTTTGTCTTGTTACATAAACACTTGTCTAACGGTTCTGATTTTGCCCCTTATCCCAGAAAGTCTAACATACAGCCTGTTCAGTTTCTGTACCTGCAAATTTGCCTACTTGCTAAAATTTATTTGTAACCCCTGAATTGATACTTGGGGTGGCTTCACGGTCACTCAGGGACATGGGTAGGGTGGCGGGAAGCTTCAGGGCGAGTTCCTGGTGGGAGGGTGGGTGGAGGCCCCATGTGCTCCTCAAGCAGCACCTCCACTATATTGAGTGTGTATTTCCCTGTGTCTTTCGTTGGTGGTCTCACGGTTTAAAACGGGCTCTTCAGCACAATGCTCGGGTCTGCCCCATGGACCTAATCACCAGAAAGCACGTGTGTGTGATGCCACTTGATGTTGGGAATCAGCAGTATGTACTAAATAAGTGGTTTTTCAGCAGAAATACACACAGAAACAGGATGGGTGGTGATGTTGTGACCTGAGGCTCGCAGGAACCTACTCTGTATGTCCCCCAGGGGAATGGCTTTGTATTTGTTTGTGGACGCTGCACAAAACATACCTACCTCAAACAGCAAGAATCAGTTGTCCTTTATGGAAAAAGCTTGCCAAGCCAAAGGGGGCAAAGAGAAGGCTGTGCGTGGCACAAGGTAAATGCCTGATACACATATGCAGCTCAGTGCAGAGGCCAGTGGCATGGCCAAATCTGCAGTGAGGGAATCTTGGCGATAAGGAAACCCTGATGTCTCTCCTAATAAACTCCTTCAGGAAAATGAACTTGTGTTTACTGTTGGGTATGAAATGTCTTCTTGACAAGGAAGGCCTGCTTTCAACAACAGTGCTTTCTAACTGTATGAGGGAAGTGTTCCATAGTAGGAATTAGGGAAGCAACGTGTGGAGAGTTGAGCACGCTGTTAGTAGCCAGCGTGTGGCAACCACGAGGGCACCTGTGTAACCATGCCAAATGGAAACAGGTCCACTCTAACAATGAACAAACCAAGCAGGTGTGGGTACTGCCCGCACTTCCCATGTAATGCCTATGCTATTCTTAGGACCAAACACAAAACACAGCTCCCAAGGAGATGATCATACTTCTTTCCGACAGTCTCGGAGCTTGCCAGCAGAGTCTGGAGACGATGAATCTGTAAACACCAAATTAAAGTCCATTACAATACAAAATGAGCATGAAGGCCCTCCTCTGAAAAAAGTCATAATCAGATTCTTGATTTCTGCCTAGTGGCTGGAGGTAAGCACTGAGTTTCTGGGATTCATAGTCAAGCAAAGATGAAATGGGAGAGCAGGGTCCCCAGGGCGTTGTGGGGTGACTGCCCAGCTCAGCAGTTGACCCGCCCCACCCAGAGAAGGCCACACACCTCCTCGTAGTATGTCTCCATAGCAATCCTCATCTCTTCCAAGTTGGTGGTCTTCATGTCAGTCTGCAGTTTGCTAGAAACCCAAGTTCAGAGTTAGCACAGCAGTGCTGGTATCCCCAGGGCAGACCAACAAGGGGAAGTGTGTCTCCCATAACAACAGTGATAGAACGGCTTTGCAAGAGAAGCAAACTGGGCAGGGAGCCTCATGGACTGCCCTTGAGGCCCATGGGAGGATCCTCACACCCTCAGGAACCCCTCCCTGTTGGACCAGCCACCTCCAGGTGCCAAAAGAGATTCCCTAAAGCAATTTCTTACTAAATAGAAGGCTGTTTGGGAAGAAGCAGAGTAACTACTAAGTACACGATAGGTGAGAACAGCTGCCTCTGGGGGTGGTGGGAGGAGCAGTTCAAAAGGAAGGAGCATCACTTCCCTCCTGCAGTACCAGTACCATTCCCCCACCCTCAGCATCCAGCAGACTTCAGACAAAAAGCTTTTGCAGACAAATGAAAGTACAGTTACAGACTTCAGGAATCTGTAACATAGGAGTAACCAGCAAACAATTCAAATTTTTATAGGTGACAATTTCAGCAAGAAACATAGGGAGGGGAACCAGGGCCAGGATGGACACTCCTCTATACCGCATCACCAGGGGAGAGTGTGTGAGGCTGCCTGCTGCCCTGAGCAGCAGCAGGACGAGGCAGGGGCCAGGCAGGCAGCTGGTGTCCCAGCACTGACAGCTGGCATCAAGACCACAGACCCATGGGCACATACTCAAGCAATCCACAGAAGACCAAGGAAAGGAAGCATTTCTTAAATGCAGTGGGGACAGGAAAAGAGATTAAGGAAGATACTGTCCCCCAGTGATGTTTGGGAGAGATGCTAATACTCATTTTCATTTCTTTAGTACAAAGAGGAAGCTGGGATAAGGGACATGGGATGGGGTTGTAGGGGGACTGAAGCTGCAGACAGAGCAGACATTGCTACTTGAGACCAGGTCAGGTGGTGACCCTCAAGAGCCCCCGCTGCTGTCCTCCCTCACCTCCCCCCGTCCCACCCATGGCCAGTGCCTCCATACTTGATGGTGTTGTCCTTCTCCTTGCACTGCTGCTCTAGCTTGAGAATCCTCTGCTTTAGCCCGTTAATGACCTGCCAATCAAACACCAGCAAATCAAGTTGACTGCCTCCATGTCCGCAACCTCCTCCTCCCTCTGGACACTCAAGACTGTCCCCGGCCAGTTGACCCAGCAGCATCTAAACACCCTGCCCCCTTTGTTGCTGGCTTCTTTTGTGGTCTCTAGGTGCAGCAAAGAGAGGGCCAACTGTCCCCCTGGCTCAGTATGTGGTGGCAACGGTGGGGCGGGCCCCAGAGATGTGCCAGCAGGTGCAGGGCCCTCCCCTTGGCCTCATTCCACACTTGAGGGCTGACAGGAGCCACCACAGTGCTAGATACAAAGATTGACAACTGTGACCCTGCCCAGGGTGACTGCGTCCACAGTATTCCCCTGGGAGTGAGCAGAGCGGTAGAGGCCTGGAAAAGCCCCCCATGGCCCCATGCTTCCCTCTGGGGAAAGACCACTCATCCACCTCATTTCTTCCTTCTCTCTGCTAACGTACCATTCTGGGAGCTGGCACCCTTATGTTCCTGGAAGAATAGCTCTTCCTTTCTTTTTGAATAGCCAAGTGACTTTTTTTAAAAGCTAATTTTAAATTATATTAGTAACACATGAATACATCTCCTTGCAAAAAGGATTAAAACATTATAAACTATGTTCCTTGACCTTATCCCTCTCAACTAAATATCATTACCAATTGAATCTGTATTCTCTAGACCTTGTCATACGGATGTGTCCCCACTGGCATTATGGCACTGTTGTGTTTGCAGAAATGCCATCCCACCACGCAGTCTGCAAGTCGTTCATTTCACAGCACAAATGGTCTTGGTGGTCTAACCCTGTGCTGCCTACAGATCTAGGTTATTCTTGCACAGTACGATCATTTGGTGTAGACAAGCATTTCTCCACTGACAGATGTCTAAGCTGTGAATACAAACAAGCCTGCAGTAGATATCCAGCCTTCCTTGTGCATGTGTGCAAATGTCTCTTGAGGGGAGACGGTGACCAGCACAAGTGTCTAGTCACAAGACGCTGTGACTCTGAAGGGTGATTCGGCAACGGATGTGAAAGCGGGAATGGTACATACCTGAGGATCTAGAATTTCTACTTGTAATCAACTTTAATTGAAAAAAAAATTCATAGCAGGGCGCCTGGTGGTTCAGTCGGTTGAGCCTCTGACTCTTGGTTTTGGCTCAGGTTGTGATCTCAGGGTCGGGAGATCAAGCCCCACATCAGACTCCACACCCAGCAGAGTCTCCTTGAGATTCTCTCACTCCCTCTGCCCTGCCCCCTGCTCACATGCACTCTCTCTCTAAATAAAATAAAGTCTAAGAAAAAAAAACAACCAAAAACCCTACAGCATCAGAACAAAAATGCAAAAAGCCCTTCCTCTACAAGTATGCATTATTTACATAATTCTAAATCCTCCCCTAAATTAATCACATGATTCTGAACATAGTTGTATATTCTTTATAAATCATTTTTTAAAAATTAAAAAAATAAAAAATAAATCATTTTTAATAATCTTTAAAAATCATTTTTCTTAAGATGTATTTCAATGTAGTGTTATTTTAATTTTAATGGTTTCTCCTCAATATTCCCCTCTCGATTGGGCAGCTATAAATATCCTTATGTGAAAGCCCTTTTATATTGGATTTTTTCCCCAGAGATACAGCCCGAAAGAGAGCAGTTCTGGACAAATGGAAGGCATGACTTCACGGACCATTCCTTGGCTCAGTCGTGCCAACTTAAAATGCAGCATCCAGCTCCGAGTATGCCTGTGTCTTCTCAGCCCTGCGGACACGGGTTTTGACCATCTGTTTATTCTGCTGTTTTAGGGCATGAGGGCTTTACTCATGGTGGTTCAAGTGAACATCTTCACTCAAGTATTGACAGCTGAGGTAGTGGCGGGGACCAAGGCTGATGTCACCCAGCCTGCATGGGGCCTGTGGATTCACTACGAACCCAAGCGGGGAGAATCTCTTAACCTGTTTCTGGATTTTAAAAAAAGGAGATTGACTCCCTACCACAAAAAATCCAACGAGATTATGTACGACCACGTAAGATCCAGGAGTCACTATTCATCTAAAAACGATTTTCTTGTGGAAACACTTGGATTTGTTCTCAGGCTCTGAAAGCATTTCCTTTGTGCTGTCCTCGGAGCAGAGCCAGGCTTTAACCATTTATGCAGGGCTGAGTTTTGCCTTCTGTACAGGCCAGCACAGACTCTTCGTGTGCTCGGGGTAGAGGACTCTGTTGAACTGATTCACATCCCCCCGTTCCCCGTTATATCGAGCCAGTTCCCACTGTGGTCTCAGAGGGTTTTGTTATAAATTTTGTGTCACCAAACCCAACAATCCTCTCACTAATGTTTCTTAATTCCTTGTGTTCAATAATCTCAAAACCGTGTCCCTTCCCACTTTCTTTTTGAATTTTGCATTTCTATAAAACTGTGCTCCCTTGACTCAGGTTTATCATGATATACTTTTGGACAAAAGTGTATCATGGTTCCTGCCACTGCACCCACTGCAGAATGGCTCCCTTAACCATCACCACATGTTGTGCAGTCTCACAGCAGAGGTGTCGTGTGTGTGTCTGCTGTTTCTGTTTCCACTTAGCGTCATTAGTTCAGCGCGATGTGTGTATTGGGTGTGGCGGGGGACATCTCCACTGTGACCTCGTTCCCTACAGTGTACCTCCTGCTCTGTGCGGAGCCTGCTCAGCCCCCTCACGTCCCCTAACAGTGCCCGCGGCATCCTCTTGCAAGCCCTCTGGCTGCATGAGACTGGCTTTAGGGAGCTTTGGGCCCTCATCTCTGTCATTGTTGCACGACTGTGTTAGAGGAAAGGCATCCCTCAACCGTGGGCTGTTTTCAGATTTCAGTGGGAAGGTTATGCGTCCTGCTGGAGATCGTACTCACCCAGCCAGTATCAGGCCTTTTCTCTGTCAGAGTCCGAACAAAATCCGGGCCCTGCAGTAAGCAGATGGAGAGATGAAGACACAGGCGGAGGGAACGGCCTCTCCCCCCAGCAGCCTGAGGAGTGGAGCCTGTGCCTTCCCAGCCCATGGCCGGGTGCCACCACTGCAGGACCACGACTTACTCGGGATGAATCCAAAAGCTGTTCTATCTGCCGGTCCTTCCTGCTATTTTCCTCTTCTAGGCGCCGAAGCTTTGTTCTCATGAGATCCACATCACTTTTCTGCATGTGCAGGGACTGAAGGGAAACATAACCACACACACGCACACCCATGCACACATGTGCGCACACAAATGCCAGGGGAAATAGCAGCTGGAGCAGGTCTGGCAAAGTGGCCTGGTGCCCAGTCAGGGTACTGTGTGTGGCGCAGGGGGACGGAGAGCTGGATGTCACAGGAAGGAGTCCTGTGGGCACCCCCGGCACTTGGTGGACGGGGACTGGGGAGATGCCGTTAGGTGCAGGACCATCCCAAGCGACTAGGAGCCCCCTGCCCTAAAAGGCACACCCTCCCTCTCTGAGAAACACTGCTCTACACATCGACACCATCAACAGCACTTCTGAAAGTTCTACCATCACACTCCCTTCAACACCCACCTGACAGCCCACATATGTCACAGCAGGTGTCACTAAAACTTATCAAAGGCTAACTAATGTCCACTTAAAATCCTTGTCCTCAGCTAAGGCTCAGGGGGTCAAGAGCAATGGCTCCTAAGTTTTTACCAGTCTGTGGTGAACTGAGGAGAAAAGACCATGCTGTCAATTTTCCCCTAATCTAAGCTGGTTCAATCCCACAGCTGCCCTGTACTTGGAAATCTCTCCCTCCTTCTATTCTGGACTTCACCCTTTTATGAAACAGTGATGGCAAGGAATCTTTCATTTTTGTTTTCCATGTCCTCACTTGAAAAAGCTCTCTCCCGGGTGGTGAAACCCCACAGTACAGAGAGCATGAGGTTCCAACAGCAGTGATCAGCCGCTGCAGCCAGCGCCCATACGAGTAGCCAGTGTACATTTAATCAGCTTCCAGCATCAGCCTGCATGTCAATAAGCCAGTCATCCTGGAAACACCCTTCTCCTTTCTGGAGTCTTGTGGTGCGTAGCAGAGAGACAGCATCTGAACAAAACTACAACCGGCCAGCTGACTCGTAAAGTGCACCCACGGAGGGTGGCCTGGCAGGTCGGCTGCATGCCCACCATTGGCCAGTATTGCTCTGGGGCATGAGAGTTCCTGGCACTCAGTGAGGGCTTAATGAATAAGTCAGTTCATGTACAGTCATTGGGAAGAAGAAATCAAATAGTGGGAATTCTGCTTTGGAAATGGGGATACACTCACTGTTCTCTTTCCTCCTGCTCTGTACGGTGAAAAACCTTGGACATAGTACGTAGCACAAACAAAAGGAGCATCAGAAGGGGGGAGAGAAGAAGCAGACTAGCCTGGGGCTCAGGACCCAAGAGATGACCACAGAACCCCCTCTTGTGCCTTACACACTCTCAGTGGAGTGCAGAGGATGCCAACAGCCTACACGAGTCCTCAGACACAGACAGGAAAGCCTCTGCTCCCCAGCAGGAAAGGGGCAGCCTCCCTAGGCAGAAAACTCACAGACAACAAATGCTCCACCTTGGACAGATCCTGCAGAACAGAGCATAGCCCCACCCCTGTCAGCCAGGGCTGAGTGCGGAGCCCAGCCCCCACCCCTTACCCCCACCCTCTGAGCTGTAGCAAGGCTCCCAGCCCCTTTCTTGCTGAGGGAGAAGGGTGGTCAGAGGAGGCCCGTGGGAGGGTCAGGGCTTTAATGAGGCCACACACACAAAATAAAATGGAAGAATTATATCACGGAATACCAAAAATTGTATTAAATATAAATGATCTAAACAAACCACCTGGAAGACAGAAACTGGCAAAGTAGATTAAAGAACATGACCAAGCATATGCTGTCTACAAGAAACTGACTTTAACGTAACGAGACAGAAGGTGGCAGTAATAGGATGGAAAGAGACGGAGTGAGTATATTATCATCAGGCAAAGTTGATGATACGTCACATAGTGACTTTAAGGGTCAGTCCACTGAAGAGACAGGGACCCTAAATGCATACACACCCAGCAAGAGAGTGTGAAGACACGTGACAAAACTGGAGGGGAAATGAAACCTATGAGCACAGCGGGGCCTTCAACACTCTTCTCTCAGTGATGAGCAAGCAGCTGGACAGAAACCCGGCAGGTGTGCAGGGGAGCTCACCCTGACACCCCAAAGGGTTTGACTGCCTGCACACGACACCCTGCCTGGCAGCAATGTACATGCTCTCTACTCTGGCCCGTGGCAAAGCTGCAAAGGGGCACTCCCTGAGCCACACAAAAGAAATGAAACTACACGGGATGTGTTCTGTGGCCGTAATGAGTCAAACTCACTTCAGCAACAAAAATAACGTGAAAATCTTTAAATTCTCAGAAATTTAACAACACAATTCCAAATAATCCACGGGCCAAAGGGTCTTCGGGGAATTAACACATCAAAAAAATACAACAGGGACCCTAAATGCATACACACCCAGCAAGAGAGTGTGAAGACACTCAGACAAAGACACAGCTGGACCAGGGCCGAGTGGAAGGAGTCACTTGTATGGGCTGCTGTGGAAGGCTCTCAGGGCAAGACACTGATAGAAAATACCAATCTTAAGAGGTCACATGCTCTTTAATTCCATGTATAGGACATTATCAGGATGCAAAAATTATAGAGATGGGGAGAAAAGTCAGTGGTCACCAGGAGTGAGGAGTGATGAATGGGGAGGGGAGGTGGGTGTGACCACAAAGGGACAGTTTAAGGGACAGTCTGGAGCAGCATGTATGTTGACTGTGGTGGCGGGTATGTGAATATACACATGTGGCAACATGGCATGGAATCCAACACTCACACTGTGCCCATGTCTGTGTCCTGGTTTTGATACTAAGCTGGCGGGTAGGGGAGACTGGTGCTGGGTGCAGAGGACTCTCCATGACATCTCTGCCACTGCCTGGGCGGTCTACATTCCAGCTGAGTACCAGGTGTGGAGTGGTGGCACGCACATGGGTACCTTGCTAAACTCTCACAGTGACCCTGTAAGACTGCCCCTTTATGATTGCCATTTTTCAACAGGAATTGGGAGGCATCACTTGCCACAGAAAACTGATCCCAGAGCAACAGTCATGGAAGTGACGTTCTCTTCTCTCTGCATTTAGGAGCTTAGGCTGATTTTTTTTCCAGAAGCCCATAATGTTAAGTTTGAATAAAGTCAGTATAATTTTACCCAGAGACCCAATTCTAGCCCCAAGGAGATTCACGAGTGTTGCTGCAGTGATTATTCGGAGTTCAAAATGAGGGTTCTCCCCACAGTATGCCTGAGAAGCAGTTGTCCAACATGTGCTTACAGTTTCGAAGGACAAGGGATTTCGGGTGCATGGAATAGCACTTTAACCGCCAGGCAGCTCCCATGGGTGAGGAGTATCTTGGTTCTATCTGAGATCTGAGCATCTTGTTTGGACCGAGACAGAAGGGCTGCGTCTTGTCCACAGCGGCCTAGACCACATGCTCCTCAGGTAGGATGGCTCACAGACTCCTCTCCACGGCTGTGCCCTGGGCGTGCTAGCTGCCCACACCCCGCTTAACCTCGGGTGCCCAGAGGATCCTGCCCCTGGATGCAGCTCAGCTGGCGGAGATGGTAGGGCTTGAAAGAGATTAATGCTATGTAAGGGAGTGAACCCTGGCCTCTTCTCCAGGGGCACAGGAATGCGGATGAGCACTAAAGAACAGTGTGGCACTGGTGGTGATGGTGACGAGGATGACGGTGATTTATCAGTGCAATTTATACTTTAAGGATGGGAGATAGCATGGGAAAGTAAAAGCAGCCCTGGCCCTGGGAGGCAGATGGCCTTGGTAGAAGTCTTCATTCTGCTACTGGTCGACCTTGGACAGACTACCTTGTCTGAGTCTCAAGGTCAGCACTGGCTAAGAGCCATGCACTCCCTCCCAGACTCCTGTAGAGACCCACTGAGTGAGGGCATGTGGAACATCCGGTAAATGTGAAACAGTCACACACATGGGAGGCTACTGATAATAATGACACCAGTGACCTTACCGATGCCAAATCTCTGTGTAGAGGGACTGTGAGGTCAAGTCTGTGTTTCCCCTGCCTCCCTGCCAGGCTGCGAGAGCAGAGCACAGATGGAATCTACATACTTGGGGAGGCCTCTTCTACAGTGGTGCTAGGTGGGACACCCAGCTTTCATGACACGGGGCCGGGGTTTGAACTCGGGTGTCCCTTCAAAGCTCATGTTCATCCCGGGCAGACATTTCAGCACTGACCCTGACCTTCCCCGCTGCCCTTGCAGAAGGCTCTTGCTGTCGAAAACCAGCAAGGGATAGACAGAAACACTACCTTCTTCAGTTCAATGATCTCGTCATACATGTCTTCCTTCTCTTTGTAGATGAGGGTTCCAGGAACGTGACCTGGAGGGGGACAAGCAAATGTTGGATAAGATCATCTGAACAGTAGATAGAATTCTTGGCTGTACCTGAAGGAAAACCTGGAAGTTGACAAAATTACCTTTTTTAAAAAAGGAGGCTTAAAAAAAAAAAAGAGTAAAAATACTTCAACGCTTTTAGCCTGACCGCCATACTCCCCACAAAAGTAAGGAGACTAAAACTGAGAGTGATCCAGAAAGATAAAGCAGGAGGAAATGGAAAGGTGTGAACACAGGGCTCGCATGCAGGAAAAGGAAAGAAGGGGTCAAAAGAAGTGGTAAGTTCAAGTTTTTAAATAGCAAACCAAGTAAAAAGGCAATGAACAATACCCCTTCCAATGTCCAGTGAATGAAGTGTAATGAATGAAGCATACTCTGGTTTCAGTAGGATACTTAATGTATTAAGACTCTAGAACATTCAAGCCTAAAGTAGAACATAGAGCCAGCAAATGCAGGGAGGGGATCAACTCAGGGGGCAAGGTGACATGGGCTCACCATGCTCCCTGCACAAGTCTCCAAGGAGAGCAGTGAGAGCCAGGTAGGAAACGTGGATAAAGGCGAGACAGAAAGGCAGAGACAGGACAACAGACCCAACCTTTCTGGTGAGATTTGGGCTTTTTATTATTTGCAATTGTTATTTCTAATATTGTTTATCCAATAGATTTCCTTTTTTTTTAGATGTATTTATTTATTCATGAGAGACAGAGAGAGAGAGAGAGAGAGACAGACAGACAGATAGACACAGGTAGAGGAAGAAGCAGGCTCTTAGCAGAAGCCCAATGCAGGACTCGATCCCGGATCTCAGGATCATGGTCTGAGCCAAAGGTAGCTGCCCAACTGCTGAGCCACCCAGGCATCCCTATCCAATAGATTTCCTTAAGATTTTATTTATTTATTCATGAGAGACACACACAGAGAGAGGCAGAGACACAGGCAGAAGGAGAAGCAGGCTCCACGTAGGGAGCCCGATGTGGGACTCGATCCCAGGTCTCCAGGATCAGGCCCTGGGCTGAAGGTGACACTAAACTGCTGAGCCACCTGGGCTGCCCCCAATAGATTTCAATAAGACTCTAAGCTTAGGGAGGCAGGCCCAATTGGAGCCCGGGAAGATACCACTGTCCACATTAGGGAAACTACTTTCTAGGAAAGCAGAGTGGACTTGTAGGGTCCCTGTCCTCTCTCCATGATCTCATAGGGATGGAGCCAGTACAGGAAGCCCCAAATCTCACTATGTCAAAGCACAAATCTCGGGCTTTCCCTCCTTGTGGCCTCGTCACCATTAGCGTGCTCACCGTTGCTGGCGGAACGCCTGAGATTTGACCTCTTCATTCTTAAAGCTTCTGTCAGATAGTCGGGAGTGCTGCTCGGGGGGTTGGTCCATGCATGCTCCAAGGTCAGGTCTGACTTCAGGGGTTGGGTCAGACTTCCTGGTTTGAATGTGCATGGATTTAATAGGACAGGACAGATAAATGAAACAGGAGGTTTTGCCCCTAATAATCAATCTTCGTGGGTTGAGGAAAGTTTAAGTCAACCAGCAGATACTGACAATCTTGGTAGGCTGATAGATGTTTAATCAGCAGCTCTCAAAAGACAAAGCCCAGTTTTATAGCATCTGCCTATTTCCATGGTATAAATATTCCCACCACATCCAATTTCAAGCTGCCAGTGTGACATCGACCACCTCACAAAATTCCTAGAAACTGAACAATTGGCTCTTGCAAGCCAGTAGGAGCTGGTTCCAATAGGCCACGGCCAGCACTGCTGAGACATCCTAAGACTCAAAGGGATACAGTGTCACACACGCAAACCATCAGAAACCACACTTAATGCAACGTCTTTGAGAGGATTAAAAACAATGTCATTCAAATATGTCATATCAGAAACTCTATCCTAAATTACCACCTGCAAGTCCTAAAACTCTCCTCTGGAGCAGGAAAAGTTTCTGTCGGAGCAACCACATACCTTGCTTTGAGCTTCCCAGCCACAGCTTCTGTGGGGTTAAGGACATTCTGTTACCAAGAGGCATGCTGGCTGCTGTCCTCAGAGATCTCCAGGATGCCACTTTTCGTGGCTTAGAGTGATAAGGTGACTCTGGAAAGCCAATATATGGTTTCAGAAGTGCAAGATATCAATGCCCCCTCAACATATGTGCTTCATAGAGGCAAAACAGCATACTCACCAGAACATTCTGACAAAAGTCAAAAACACAGCTATGATATATGTACATATACTTATATTTCTTTTTAAATTCCATTATAAAGACAACATAATGGGAAATTTGTCTAAAAACACAAATCCTTAATTTTACCAATATTTGGCGTTTTCAGATGCATGTATAGTTTTACATAGTTGTGATATAATGAACATACAATTTTGTGTCTATTGTACTTAACGTTGTAAAAAATGGTCCATTTTGTGACATAAGCAATAATATCAAGAACTTAATGTATTAAAAAATCTAGAAGAGGGGTGCCTGGGTGGCTCAGTGATAGAGTGTCTGCCTTGACCTGGTCCAGGTCATGATCCCAAGGTCCTGGGATTGAGTCCCACATCAGATTCCTTACAGGGAGCCTACTTCCCCCTCTGCCTATGTCTCTGCCTCTCTCTTTGTGTGTCTCAAGAATAAATAAAATAAAATCTTAAAAAAATAAAAATAAAAAATCTAGAAGAAATGAGAAAAAATGACCTTTCTACGGCATTTTTAGTTTTATCAAAACAAGGTAAATGTTTTAAAATTCTTTTTTTAATCTGGGATTTCACCTCTTTAATTCTGGAAGATATGACAAATTTATGGAAAAACTTAGTTCGTCATAGAACATGTTTATAATTAGCAAAGAAATGTCTGTCTATAGCAGGTCCTGAAAAGTTAACATTTTTTAAGTTTTTAAAAAACTTCCATGTTTTTTTCATGGCTTCAAAATTTATGAGAAATTTTCCATTATGATTTAGAACAGGAGAATAAAGATACATTAGACTTGGATGCATTTTCACTCACCGGAAGATGAAGGCCTTCCAAATTTGTTCATTTAAGTGCTCACTTATAAAATAAATTAGTGGTTAGGAAAACAGCTCCCCAAGTAACATTTCCCTCCTAAATGTATGCGATTCATCGACAAATAGTAAGAATTCCTCAGGAACATGTATACGCGTAGACCAAAGCGGGAAGTACGCTGGCGAGAAGGGCTGCAAGCACCAAACCCCCACGCCTTGGAAGCTACAAACATGCGAAACTGGCTTAGGCATTACAGAGAAGTAACAAGCTAAGGGAACAGGACACGCAGTTGCTGCTGTCATAGCCCGGGGAATCCAGACAGAAGTGCACCTGCTGAAGGGGCGTTCCGAAGGCCGTGAAGGGAGACCAGGCCAACCAGTGTGAGGCCACGCCGGCCCAGGGAAAGAGGCGTCAGAGCAGGGGGACAGGACACTGATAATCGGCACTGGTGCTGGATGAGAGGCCCTGCTAGGCTGCCAGGAGAAAGCGCGAGAAGAAGTGGGGCCGCTGAGGTTCAGTAGTCCTCTCGAGTTGTGATTTGGGGGTTCTGACCATTGTGTATTACATGAAATGCAATTCTGACATTTGCAGAAATCAAGTTAAAAACAATTTGATTTTTACGATTTTAAACACTCGAAACACTGACTTTCAGTAAGAATCATGAAAGATGCTGTGACATTTACCTTAGGTACCTTGTAGCCAAAAAGGACTTCAAACAAAATGGTTCTAAAACCAGAAGGGGGCAGCCCGGGTAGCTCAGCAGTTTAGCACCGCCTTCAGCCCAGGGTGTGATCCTGGAGTCCCAGGATCAAGTCTCACATCAGGCTCCCTGCATGGAGCCTGCTTCTCCCTCTGCCTGTGTCTCTGCCTCTCTCTCTCTCTCTCTCTCTCTCTCTCTCTCTCTGTGTGTCTCTCATGAATAAATTTTTTTTAAAAATCTTTAAAAAAAAGTGAAATAAAACAAGAAGGGTTAAAACACAAATACCACACTTCTACTTCATATCCACTGTCAATTTCCTCCATGGAAGGAGAGGACCACATCAAAAATTCAAGCTGATAGTTTCTTTCTAATGCTTATATTACTTTGTAACATAAAACATGCTTCTCTCCTTTGTTGGAATTTATCGTTCCAATTATGTTTTTCTTGGGCTAATTTCTCTGAGTGTGTCACATACATGACACCGTCTGTTTGAAATGTACATGTATGTAAAAAACATATATATATAATAAAGTCAGGGACAGCCTCAGGTTTTTGAGTCGCAAAAGGAAGGCAATCCAGGATTTAAACTTTGTCATAAAAACATTCCTAAGCATAAGATTCACATGTGATTGGTTCACTGTGCTCTAGAGCAATGTCAGACAGTTGAAAATGAGAGAGGCCGGGCTGGCCATCTGAACTAATTCCATGGACCTCGGACTAAATGCCTGTGCCTCCCATAAGCCTTACTCTGAAACCTAAAGCCCTAATGTGATCACATTAGGGGGTAAGGCCTCCAGGAGATGGTTGGGTCATGAGATGAGACCCTTGTGATGGGATTGGTGCCCCTATAGAAGGGACCCCACAGAGCTCCCTCACCCCTTCCTCTGTGTGAGATACAATGGTAGTGGCTGTCTACAGCCCAAAAGAGGCCTCACTAGAACCCAACCATGCTGGGATCCTAGTCTTGGGCCTCTGGCCTCCAGGACCATAAGAAGTAAATGCCTGTTATTCAGAAGGCACTCAGCCGCCTGGGTGGAGGACCCATCCCCACAACCTGGTTCCCCGACAGGCAGCCACCTGCTTGCCCACGGCCAAGGACAGTGTCTCCCGGACAGATCTGCCACCCCTGCTGAGGATGGGGAACACAGAACCTGCCAGCAAACGCAGCCAGGGAGAGCCCACAAGAAAGCCACTACACCTGCTCAACACAGTGTGCTGACAACAGCTCTGACTCTAGAGCCAAACCCCAGGGCACAAGGCCCTCTGGCCACAGCAGAGCACAAAAGAAAGGAAAGAGCACAAGAGGCCAGAAGCACTGCGTCTGCCAGAGGCCCCAGGGACAGCAACCACTCAGGAGCCTCAGCCCCTCATCAGGCCTCCTCCCACGGGGACCACTGGGGCCACGGGGGAAGGCAGGGACCCCAAGAATGCCAGCTCCAAACACCCTAACACAAAACAGAGCCAAGCAGTGGAGTGTCTTTTCTCAATGACCCTAAGTGTTTGAAGAAGATATTCATGATCTTTCTCCCAAGATGCCAGGGAAGGACAGTTTCTGAAAATCATTTTCTGGGTTAAACTAAAGAAATTTGAGGGATGAGGGGCCTGGTCATACTTACTCGGTGATGTGGGTGGAGGTTTGTGGAAACTTTTCCTTTTTGCTTTCTGAAAGAAAGAAGAAATGAGGTAAAGCATGCCCAGCCTTCTGGAGCAGCCCAGCAGCCTCAGGTGTGAAGCACAGGTGTGATCAGGATGGGTCAGGGCAGGTGCAAGGGCAGCGAGATTCACCCAGCAGAGATGTTAGCATAGTCTGGGCCAAGAAAGAAACCCATTGCAAAGCAGGGCGACCCCAGGAAACGTAATGAGTACAGCACTCTAGCTGGGCCAGGTCCCCAGGAGCTCTGGTGACACCACCTAAGTGCAGACAGGAGATACCACACAAATGGTGTATCTGGACCACCCCACTGTCCTCATATCAGCGCCTGGAGCGCCAGGGTGTGACTGTCCATGAGGGCAGATTCAACAAGAAGAAAGCCTTATGAATAAGGCACCTGCGAATCCTCCTGGGGAGGGAAGGTCCAGCAGAGGACAGATCTGTTGGTTCACCATCTCCCGGGCCAACCCTGATGCCAAGTGCAGAACTGGGCACCAACTTGGTTCTCCTACCCACTACTTGCGCGCCTGGGAAATGACACACCTTTGGCGCCTTGTTTTCCTCAACTGCTTCCCACTAGACAGAGGATCCCCTTTGCTTCCCTTCTGGTAGAAACAATGAACTCTACATTCTGAATTTTACCCAGTGGACGGGCTGGATCCCTACTTCTCCAGGGGACATGTTGTGCTCCTATTCTCAGTGGTGTGGAGGGAACATCCCTAACTCTGCAGAGGTTCCTCACGACAGACAAGGAGCCTATGAGGCTCTTGTGGAATGGGGATCTGCTGGGGCCACATGCCCTCAGAACTCTGTGCAGATGTTTGTCTGTGACCCTGCCTTTTGGACACATGCTCCTTGTGCTCTTCTTTCCCAGGCTGGTGGGCTTTTCTATCCAGCACAGCCTCCCAGAAGAACCCAGGGAGACCAGGATGGGGGCTAGTTTGCCTGGAGACGCTTCAGCCTAGCTCCCTGCATCCTGGGGACTCCAGGGGCCATCTGGCCAGGACATCATGCAGTGCCAGGGCTGTGGCTGCCAAAGGGTCTCTTTCTCACCCGGAGCCCTCTCCTGACTGGGGATCTGGAGGGGGGTGGTGCAGGTTGTAGGCCAAAACCAGATGCAGAATAGGAGTTTATAATCTGCCTCAAATATACTCTGCTCAGGACTAACATCTGGATACAAGTTTTAAAATGATAACCACAGTTGTTTACATCCAACTAAGAGCTGAGTAGCATTTGGAGTTTGTATTCCAGCTCCAAACACAACATTTGTGGGGTATGACCTGGTGCACGTGTTTGAGTTACAAGAAAAAGGGGCAAAATAGCCTAGCTGGTGCTAGGATATGTGGCTGCCCCTCAATCACACTCACCGTCTCAAAGTCAGAGTCAAAGGTAATTGCAGATAGACTGTCATCTCCCTAGAAGAAGAGATGCAAACATTGAAATTTTAGGGCACTGCTTGGCTCCCTACAGTCATATACACAAGGTAGAAAGAGCTCATCCACAGCTATGGAGGCAGAGACTCAAGAAATTCAGGACACACAAAACAGGTGGTGGCCAGATGGCTCCATCCAGCAGAAGGAATGGGTGGGGGACACAGCACAGAAACCCTGCCTGAGGGGCTGCTCTGTGTCTGTTGGTCCAGAGACACCATTTTCAGGGAACTGCTGGGTACTGTTGACAAAGAAACAGTTCAGGATAAAAGGATTTCGTTTTCTGCACTGTTTAAATGTGCTCGCATCACCCTCACATCAAAACATGAGGAATCTGTAACTGGATCCTATAAGAGCAAGTCAAAGTCATTTTAAAAAACACATTCATTCATTAATACATGCATTATTATTTGGACTAATAAAGCTTCCTGCCCTGGCCTGGGGGTTGGGGGTATATTTCGGTACCACCTAATTTCAGTAAGTTAGGAAATAAAATCTGTACCACCTAATTTCAGTACTAGGATGTCATTTCCCAAGAGAAGAGTGTTTCCATGTTAACTCACCCAAGTTTAAATCCTAAAAAAAGAGAGAGAGAGAGAAAGGAGGAACAAAATTTAAATCCTTCAGACTGTTGTGTTGCTGATTGAAGCTGCTGCTGAGAGGACTGCACGCCCCTCTTGTGAACCAATGACACTGTGTCTAGCTGCTGGGGTGAGTACGTCTCAGTGAGCCATCTGTGGTGTGGTGGAACCCACTTACTATCCTAGTGGGGCTCTGATGCCTTCTGAAAAGCACAGAGATGATCCAAGGCTGAGCATCAGCACTTTGAGCAATAATTCTGCTAGCAGCTTGAAGGACCCCTGGAAACAGGACCGCGGCGGAACATGGATCAGGTGTTGCTACACAGCCTCTCTGAGACACAGTCTGGACTAATGGTGCAGCGGGACTTGACGTGGGACCAGGGGGAAGGTAGTGTGCTCCAATAAACAAAACCTTTTATCAGCCACTTAGATTTTCGATGTCATTAAACGGGTGATGTTTTCAGGTGTAAATAGCACATGCCCATTATAGAGTTTTCTTTGAGCAAAGTGGATTAATATGATGTGCAACATTAAGGAAGGGAAGGCAGAGGATTTGATGTGCAGATCCTGTTCAAGACCAGAGGAGCCACAGCAGCAACCATGTCCTGGTGCCCTGGCATCACAAAGGACACACCTGCCAACCGCACGTGTGAACCCCCAGGAAAACTACATAGAGAAGCCAAAAAAAGTTTCTCTTGTGGAGACTCATCATTATGACTTGTTCTGAATAAAACCTTAAAAACTGTGTAATGACCTGAAGGCTCAACGAGGGATTGAGGTTATATGTGTTACCTCTCTCTGCAACAGGTCTGTTCACCCACCACGCCTTCTCCCCAGCCTGTCCCCCACCACGGGTCACCACCTGCGCCCCACCAGTCAGATCTGGAACCACAGAGCCTCCTCAGACCCGCCCCTTCAGTCCCCAGGAGAGAGACCACACACAGTGTTAAAAACAACCAAAGCATTAATGGTTGATTCCCTGAGCATGATCCGCGCTGCTGCAGGCTGGCGAACTAGACAGCACCCATTCATGGCCCGCCAGGAACACAGGGGCCTCTGGGCACTGGGCAGGCAGGCAGGGGGGTCCTGCAAGGCCGGGAGTAGCAGCAGGCCTCTGGGCCAGCTGTGATGTTGGCCACGCCACCAACCCTCCGCAGCTCAGCTGCCTTGACAACGGAGGACACGTTCCTCTACCAGATGTTTAAAAGCACTGGAAGTATACATACACTAGTAATTCAACCCTGGGGCAGAAGATATGGCATGTCCAGAAGGAGATGCAGGGGCCTCTAGGGACTCAGTACATGGTGACAGAGAGGAAGACGTCTTCCAGAATGGTGAGGTGAGGGGCTTGGGTGATTGTCTCAACAAACAAGAAAATTATAAAACAAACAATCGGTTGAGGTTTCTGGAAATTGACCTAAGGGCATACAGCAATAGAGAAAGACTCATTCAAGAAAATTTACTAAATCTGAGGAAGAATCTGAGTGAGAGTCTGGGGCACTCCTCGCCCCCCAAGCTCCATCCCATAGAAACTACTTCAGAGAGACCTGCTCTAGGTGGGTGCAGGAAGGATGGTGGGGAATGGTGGGGGAGTGTTCCAGAAGCAGAGTGTAAGCTCTGCCCCAGGTGTGGCAGGCTAGGGATTCTGGGTCCCCAAAACCCCTAAGGCAGTTTGCTTATAGGGCAGAGGTTCCACACAGGGAAGGTCAGGCCCAGAAGGACAGCACCCCTCCTGGAGCAGAGGTGTCACTCCAGGAGAAGCATGTGGCCGTCCCCACTGCCAGTTCTGTGCAGTAGCACAAAGGTCCTTTCCCAGGGGAGAGGCAGGCCAACACTTGTGCCCAAGGGGACTAGCTTTATTTGTGGCAGGTAGTGGAGCATCTTCATGCTTCCCTGATCCCACTGCCAAGTCAAAAACCACAGTGACACAATGGAGAGTAATTGCAAAGCCCCCTCACGGTGTGATCATACCAACAGAAAACTAACCAGCAGAGCAAGCAGAACTACAACAGGCCCAGGAGAGCCTTCCCAGGGTCATGGTCAACCCTGAGGCTCAGGGAGGCTGCCTACAAGCACTGGACTGCACCAATCAGCAGCAGGCTCAAGGTGGACATGGAAACACCCCCCACACGCACCTAGATCAACAAAGGGGCACAAGCCCACCAGCACTTGGGGCCTCAGCATGACCCTAAACTAAATACTAGTTGAACAAGAAGCTCTGACCCAAGAGCAGCTCCCAGGAAGCCAGGCTTAGAGGTAAAATCACACATCCTTGGAAGTCTCGGGGGGCACGTGCTCATCTAAGGCTGCCCTCTTAGGCGACATAGGAGGGGAGCAGTCCAAGCTGCTAGGCCCTGGTTGCAGGTGGGCAAAACCGTAAGTCCCCATCCTGTGGCAGCAGCCCCCAGGCCACATACCTCAGATGCACACACACATGCCACAGATGCACATGTGCACAAACACACATGCACACACACACACCACACATGCACATGCATGTAACAAAGCACAGGTACACATGTGCACACATGCATGCATACACATGCAAATGCATGCACACATGTACACACAGTGATAAAGAGCAAAGTTTTGACTGGCCAAGGAGCTTACCCATAACCTTTGACCAGAAAGTGGCTTCTGCTGACCCAGGGGTGACCCCTAGGTAGTTAGGCTAAAAGATGCAAACAAGAAAGAATGTGAGCAGGGAATCAGAGGCCGCACAGGTGTGGGAAGACCAACTGCAGAGTGAGTCCAGCCAAATCACTCAGCAAACAGACGAACCACCAAGCAAACCCCATTGCTCCCATGGGGAGGAGGGATCAATACCAAGTTGCTATAACATTCTATCTAAATGTCTAGCTTTCTTTTTTTTTTAAGTTTTATTTTTATTTTTTTAAAGATTTTATTTATTTATTCGTGAGAGAGACAGAGAGAGAGGCAGAGACACAGGCAGAGGGAGAAGCAGGCTCCATGCAGGGAGCCCGACGTGGGACTCGATCCTGGGTCTCCAGGATCACACCCTGGGCTGCAGGCGGCGCTAAACCGCTGAGCCACCGGGGCTGCCCCTAAATGTCTAGCTTTCGATGAGAAACTATGATACACAGAAGCAGGAAAGCATGAGTGGAATAAGGGAGAAAAGCAGAAATAGAGTCTTTTGAAGAGGCTCAGGTAATAGACTAACAGCCATCATAAATATGTTCAAGCCCTTTTACCAGCACTGGCTCTTACATCACAGGTGGTCCCACTCAGGCTCCATGTCACCCCTGTGGCTCTGTACCGTGGTCAGCGGGGCTGCTTATAGCCTGCACAGTGAGCCCCCGGCACACTGCACATGCTCTGTGAACTTCACCGGCCAGCCTGGAGGCAGCTCCATTCCACTTAGGGAACGGACAGACAGAGCAGTGCCTGCTCTCAAGAGGTTTTTGTCTAATCTCAGACTGATCCGAGATCAGCAGAAAGCCACAGGTCAGCCTGGACCGAGGGCTGAGAGTCTCCTAAGCGCCAAGAAACTTTTGTGCCAGCTTCTCCACGACTGGACTCCTTGAGACCAAGGCACCAGAGCATAACTGGTTTTGTGCCTCAGACTCCCATGTATAGGGGGCTTAACAAATGCTTGCGGGTGTAAGAATGTGTATAGTCACATAAAAGTGAAAACAAGAGAGGGAAAGCTGAGAAACAGGTAAAGTAGGAGTAGCCACAGGTTAGACTTTAAATCACGCTCTTGAAAACACGTGGCTGTGGGAAAACGTCAACAACAAATTAAATGGTAAAGGTCACGACACAATTTAAACATGATCTCAATTTTTAGAAAATCTACGTGGGAAGAGATGCACTGAAGAAAGACTGGGAGGAAGTCCACCCGATATTGAGGTGGTCTGGCACAGGTGGTTAGATCATGGGTAAGCTGTCTACGTTTTCTCTAGCAGTCATGGCTTTCGTAATCACGACCTGGGAAGTCACTTTCTAAAGATGAAGGAGCAAGGAGTGCGCCCAGGTAGGTGCGCTGGAGATGGGCCAGGACTCGGTGCCTTGAGGGATGCTCCGGTACTGGGTAAGCTCTGTGCAGCCCTGCGGGGCTCGGCCCTCTGAGAAGGAGCAACGGGGCCAAAATGTCTCTGCCTGGAGCCCTCCAGAGGCTTCTCACGGTGCCCACAATAAGGTGCAAACTCCCTGCATGGCCTGCGAGGCTCCCTGTGGTCAGGCCCTGCTCTCCTTCTGGAGGGGCAGGGGGCAGCAAGCTCTCTCAGGCCCTGGAACAGTCCCCACCGTCCCACCTCCCACGCTCTCAGGTCTCCTTGGGCAGGGGCATCCAGGGAGTCCTGGGCACCTGCTCCAGCACCCGGCCTGAAGCAGCCCTCTGCAACCCACCGCGGCCCCAGGGGCCTGTTCCCTGTTCTGCTCGGGCCACCTGAGTGCGGTTGCAGGCCTCGTTCTCCCCGCACCTGCACCGCAGTGCCACTCATTCACCCATCGTGACACCTCCAGCGGAGGGCAGGCGCCCCCCCAACACTTGGCAAAGGCGCGAGCTGTCAGCACGCCTGCCCTCACCCTAGGGAGGGAACTTGGGGGCACCTTCTCCGGGAAGCCTCCGCCGGCGCTGGGCCGGACGCAGGTCCCGGAGGGGAGGGCGGCGCTGGGGCTTCCTTCCCCCCACCTCCACGCCTCGCACATCTGGAGGGCTCGGGCTGGGCGCCCCGGCCGCTGCGCCCCCCACCCCCCCGCCCCGAGGCACGGGGAGGGGCGGGCACTTACGCAGTGAGCTCCGTAGCCCCGCGGGCCGCGGTCGCAGGCTCGGCACAGGCCGGGGCCTCGCAGGCGCCGAGCGGCGAGGACGCGGCGTCCGGGAGGGCTTCCTGGAAGCGGCGGCCTGTGCAAGGGCGGGCGGGGTCGAGGGGCGGCTGGAGGCTGGGTGCGGGGCGGGACGCCCGGCCGGCCGCCCGCGGGCGGGGACCCGAGGGCCGCTCTTGTGCGGTAACAATAAGGGCGGCTGTGAGCCGGCGGCCGCCAGCCGTGCGCCCCTTCCTCCGGCCCGCGCCCGGCCCCGCGGGCCCGGGAGCCGGAGGGAACGGGGAGGCCCGCCCGCGCTTACCGTCTCCGAGGCCGGCTCCGCGGTGCCCTGCGACATGGCGGCGGCGCTGCCCGGCCGGCCCGGGGCGCTGCGGGCGCGGCTGTCCCGCTGCGCGGCTCCGCGGGCCCCCCGGCCGCCCGCAGCCTCCGGGCCTGCCAGCCCGCGCGCCGGCCGCGCCCCCGCTGCCATGGTAACCGCGCCGCCGGCGGGGCCCCGGATGTGGCCGGCGCCGGCGAGCCGGGCCGACCGTGCGCGTGCGCAGAGAAAGCCGCGGGCCGACGCGCCGCGCGCTGGGAGGGGCGGGGCGGCGAGCGCAGCGGTGCGGGAGCCGCGGGGTGGAGCGCGACGGTTCCCAGAGGGCGCCCCCCGCCTTCTCTCGCCGAGGCTCTGCGACAAGCCTGGGCGGCAGTCACCCCAACGGGATGCAAGTGCGTGCTCGGTTGACGCTGAGAGGGATGAGGGGGTGTGCAGGGTCCCAGGCTGCTCGCTCCGGACACCTGGCATTCCGAGAGCTCTCCTCCTTTTCTATCCCAGGCTCTGGGGTTCTGATGCAGCCCAGGGCAATAAAAAGTGACGACTTTGCACGCACTCGGTGTGCATCATGAAGATCGTTAGGAGCATCGGGCTGCAGAGTTTGTTTAAATCATGAATAGCAAATATGATTTGCCCTTGCACCTTGGCACAGGTGTGCAAGGGCACTTGCTCTGTCCCCTCACCCTGCTTTCTTTTTCCAGCCACTGACATTATCTGCTAACGCGTTGCGTGTCTGGAATGCAAGCTCTTGGGGCAGGGGCTTTGTTTAATTCACAGCCGTCCCCTCATCCCTGGGAACGGGGTCTGGCCCAGGCAGGTGCTCCATTAATATTTGGAGTCCGGGGAGTCATGTGACTTCCCTGTGGCGCTGTTTCCTCAAATATCTAGTGGGGGAAAGTGTTGCCGTGAGGACCAAGTGAGGCAATAGCTGTAAGGTGCTTAGTACAGTTGGTGGTCCGCCCCAGAATGAGTGCGATGCGACACGTGTCCTTTTTTTTTTTTTTTAATTTTTTTTCAATTTTTATTTATTCATGATAGTCACACAGAGAGAGAGAGAGAGGCAGAGGGAGAAGCAGGCTCCATGCACCGGGAGCCCAACGTGGGATTCGATCCCGGGTCTCCAGGATCGCGCCCTGGGCCAAAGGCAGGCGCCAAACCGCTGCGCCCCCCAGGGATCCCCTAAGTGTCCTTTGATGGGGTGGATGACTGACTCCTCACACCGCCGCAGTGCGGCGCAGCAGAAATGCCTGGCAGGTTATTACTGCCCTAGTTCTGGCACACAGGCGTCTCCCCACCAGTAGGAGAAACTGAGCTGCTTATTTTAACAACTGCCATTTATTTCCTGGGGATACTGCCCACGAGGTAGACAAGAGCTTGTACCACCTAAACGACCTATGCCGGTGTGCCTTTTGCTCCTGCAGTCCCTTTGCTCTTCTGCTTGTGTTGTTTCTCTTACTTTCGCTCATTTAGTTGTCAGGACAGTACAGGGCCACTTTTTTTTTTTTTTTTTAGATTAAAAAAAATTATTATTGAGAGAGCAAGCACAAGCAGGGAGGGGCAGAGGGAGAGGGAAAGCAGACTCCCCACTGAGCAGGGAGCTGAGATGTGGGGCTCCATCACAACCCAGAGATCACAACATGAAGGCAGACGCTTCACTGTCTGAGCCACCCAGGCACTCCGTGTCCACAGCTTTTTCCTCTGCTGTTCTTTTTTTTTTTTAATGACTTTTTCTTCCTTTTTTTAAGATTTTATTTATTTATTCATGAGAGACACACAGAGAGAGAGAGAGAGAGAGAGAGAGGCAGAGACAGAAGCAGGCTCCATGCAGGGAACCTGACGTGGGACTTGATCCCAGGACTCCAAGATCATGCCCTGGGCCAAAGGCAGGCGCCAAACCGCTGAGCCACCCAGGAATCCCCTCTGCTGTTCTGAATCCTAAAAACATCTAAAAGCCTTTCAAAACGTATTGGCAAAAGCTGTCCTGACCTCATTTGTCAACAAAAGTCTGAGCTGAAGCTATTTATAGCGTCCACACGTTCGGCTTGTATATTAATGTGTTTCACCACAGAACTTTTAATGCATTTGATTATGGTGTGCCCATCACAGCCTGGCAGGAATGTAACCTCACATTACAGTGTATGTGTACCACGTAACCGCTCACACGTTCCTGAACCAAATGTCCTCAAAAGTTTCAGGTGAGGAACACCTGGATGGCTCAGAGGTTGAGCATCTGCCTTCGGCTCAGCCTGTGATCCCAGGATCCGGGATGGAGTCCCGCATCGGGCTCCTTGCACGGAGCCTGCTTCTCTCTCTGCCTGTGTCTCTGCATCTCTCTGTGTCTCTAATGAATAAATAAATAAAATCTTTAAAAAAAAAAAGTTTCAGGTGAGAAATGGTGGACCTGCATAATCTAGTATCCAACTCTGGAGCCATTCTGCCTGGGTTCGGACCCCAGCCAGGACAACCCATTAGCCCTGTAAGCTTAGGAGCTAGCCTCTGTGCACTTGAGTTCCCTGGTGAGGGGATGGTCATAGTACCCCTCCCCCCCAGAGTTAGTGCAGAATCACCCGAACTTCTATTAAATGAAGCACTTAACACAGTGCTGCCCTAAGATGCTATCCCCACGACTGCCAGACTGCGCAAATACTCCTGTCCCCGTGTTTACAACGAGGGATCACAATTCAGGGAAGAGAGCTGCTCAGGTCAAGCCTTTTCACCCAAGCACCTCTAAGGGGCGGGGTGTCCAGAGTGATCACCCATTAAGTCAATGTTTTTAGAGTTCCTTTTTATGTTCGTACTGGTGGGAATTCTGCTTTCTATATCCTAATATGTACCTGGTGTATCCCCCAATATCCTGCTGTAACACTGATGCTCCAGGAAGATGAGGCTTTTAATATTTTATTTATTTTTTTATTTTAAGTAAACTTCCTGCCCAGCGCGGAGCCCAACATGAGGCCTGAACTCAGGACCCTGAGATCACGACCTGAGCTGAGATCAAGAGGCAGAGGTTTAACCACTGAGCCACCCCAGCGCCCCAAGATGAGATGTTTTTATCCACTGGCTTAGAGACCCTCTGGCACACCCCTGATGGGCCCTGAGGACCCAGGCTTAGAGACCCTCTGGCACACCCCTGATGGGCCCTGAGGACCCAGGCTTAGAGACCCTCTGGCACACCACTGATGGGCCCTGAGGACCCAGTTTTGGGCCTAAAGACCTAGGGACTTAGCCCCCCAAACTAGGAAACCCAAAAGGGCATCCCACCCACGGGCCGGCCCAGACCCTCGGTCCTCGGCGCGGGAGGCCGCGCCCCTTCCGGCTTTGCACCCGCCCCTTCCACCGGAAGGCCCGCCTTCTGGGCGCAGGGCCCGCCGGATGTCGGGCAGTACCACTCGGCGCCACCGTGAGGGTGACGGGTCGGGCCCACCGGTTGGCCCCCGTCTGCCTCAGCTCCTCCCAGCTACAGCTGGTTCCTCACGTGTAGGCCTCCGGGGCTCCCAGAGTGGCCTCCGGGGACTTTCGGGGTTTCCGGCGGCCGCCGTCCGCCCGCGCGCCCCCGCCAGGCCCGGCCAGTGGCGCGGTCCGGGGCGGGGCCTGCGGCGCCGGAGGCCCGCGGAGCAGGTGAGCGGCGAGCCCGGGGAGGGGTCGCGGCCGCGGAGGGGCTCGGTGCAGGCCGGCGGGGGGGCCCGGGCTCCGCGGGCAGCCGGGGGCCGGCCCGACGGACATCTCCGCCTCGTGCCTTCTGTGGGCCTCTCGGCCGGCCGGGGCGGCGGCGGCTCCCGCAAGGAGGGCTCCCTCCTTAGCGACCCAGCTTCCCCGCCGTCGGACCGACAGACAGACACTCCCCCGCGACGGAGCCCTCGCGCACCCCAGCCTCCCGACCGCGCGCGGCCTGAGCGCCTGGCCACCGGGCTCCCGGTCCCCGCCGCGGCAGGACTGGCAGGTGCACGCCCCGGCCCGGGGGGGCCGACGGTGGCCCGAGCGCCTTCGGGGCAGACGCGCTGACCCTGGCGGGGAAGCTCTGCCCCTGAGCGTGGCTGGCGCCGGCCCACGCTCCCCTCCCACCAGGGTCCAAGGTTGGCAGGCCCGGAGCTCCTCAGGCCCCGAGCTCAGGGCCCTGCTTGCTCCTCACCACCTGCCAGGACCACCAGGCCGAGGTCTAGCGTCCAGCCCCGTCCAGCCCCGGGGGGACCCAGGCTGGGGCAGTGGCTGCCTGGGGCCAGGGTGGGTGGGACCTGGCCCGGACGTTTTCTTTGCAGGGATCTCCAGCATCACCATGGACCCAGAGTGCTCCCAGCTCCTCCCGGCTCTCTGTGCAGTTCTGGCAGACCCCAGGCAGCCCGTGGCAGATGACACCTGTTTGGAGAAGCTGCTGGATTGGTTTAAAACGATAACCAAAGCTGGTAAGGGGAGGATGCTGCTGTCGACTGTTCTCCGGAAGGCCAGAGGGTGCATGGGACTCTCCTGTACAGGGGAAGGAGGGACCCTCTGGTTCCCTTCCTTCCATCCTAGAGAGGCCGCCTGGCGAGTTGGGGACAGCATCAGTTGAAGTCTGAGGCAGTGAGCAGGAGAGCTTGATCTTGGTACTCTCAGCTGCTTCCTGCCCTGGTCCAGGCCTCCTCCTTCAGTTCACTCTAGATGGCTGTGAGGGCAACGAGGAGCTTACTTTGTTGTTACTGTTGCATTTGTTTGTCTGCTTTTAGGAAATCATTTTTTGTTATGAAACTAACGTGTATCCTTTAGATAAACCTTGAACAACACAAAAGAGTAAAGAGGAAAATTAAACTACCATCTTTTAAATTTCCTTCCAGCCCATTTTCTTAATGTGTCATAAAGCTGAATTTGTCTTTTTTTTTTCTTTTTTTTCTTTCTTTATTTTTTAAGATTTTATTTATTTATTCATGAGAGACACAGAGAGAGAGAGAGAGAGAGAGAGACAGAGACACAGGCAGAGGGAGAAGCAGGCTCCATGCAGGGAGCCTGACATGGGACTCAATCCCGGGTCTCCAGGATCAGGCCCTGGGCTGAAGGCAGCGCTAAATCACTGAGCCACCCGGGCTGCCCTGTCTTTTTTTTTTTTTTTTTAAGAAGATTTTGTTTATTTATTGAGAGAGGGAGCAGAGGGAGAGAGAGAATCTCAAGCAGACTCTGTGCTGAGCATGGAGCCCCACAAGTGTCTGGATTCTACAACCCTGACATTGGGACCTAAGCTGAAATCAAGTGTCACTTAACCAGCTGAGCCACCCAGGTGCCCCAAAGCTGCATTTTCTTATAAAAGCAAAGTCACGCCATAAATACAATATGGTGTGTTGCTTTTTTTCTCTCTCTTTTTTAAAGATTTTATTCTTTTTTTTTTTTTTTTTTTTTTGAGAGAGCATGAGCGCATGTGCAAGTAGGGTGGGGGCAGAGGGAGAAACCAGCTCCCCTTGCTGAGCCGGGAGCCTGATGGGGGACTCATCATGACCTGAGCCAAAGGCAGACACTTTACCAGCTGAGCCACCTAGCGCCCCTTGCTTTTTCTCTGTTAGCACTACAGTGAGTGTTTTCTCTGTAGAACATGCTGATTTTATTGACTGTCTGGTGTCCACTATATGAATGGACCATAACTTACACAATCACACCACTGTTACTAGGTGTTTGTGTTTCTGATGTTCCCTAGTGTAAATAATGCCCTACTGGCGTTTGATCTCTTGACTACCAGTGATCTTAGGATAGCACCCGTCATTAATTCCTGCTATTTGTTCATTTGGTGTACCTGCTTTTTTACCCTCCTTTGAATTGAACATCTAGGTCTTTTCTAATACATGCACGTAAGGCTGCACACTTCCCTGGAAGCTGCACCCCACAGGTTTTACTGCTCTGTACTTTTGCTGTAGTTTGTTTCCAAGTATTTCATACTCTTCATTGTGATTTTTTTCTTTACACACAAACAATTTAAAAGGGTTTCTTTTAGATTTACAACGTGCGGTTTTCTTCAGTCTTATTATTGATTTCTAACTTATTAGACTTTAAAATACCTGTATTTTGATTTCTTTGTATCCGTCGAGGCTCTTACCATGGTAGAGTATCCTATTTTCTCATTCTATAGATTTTGCTTCCTGCTGCATTTCTGGTATTTGTAGAGTCTTCAGTGGTGGCCATTTTGTAGTCAAATTTTAAAAATTACTTTTATTTTTTATTATTATTTTTAAAAAGATTTTATTTATTTACTCATGAGAGACATAGAGACACAGGCAGAGGGAGAAGCAGGCTCCATGCAGGGAGCCCGACATGGAACTCGATCCCAGGTCTCCAGGATCACACCCCAGGCTGCAGGCAGCACCAAACTGCTGTGCCACCAGGGCTGCCCTAAAAATTACTTTTAGACAGGTTTCTTTGAGATATAATTTACATACCATGGAATTGACCCAAAGTATACAGTTGATTGGTTTTCAGTAAATTCACACACAGGGGGCTTGGTACAGCCATTGCCACTGTAATTTTGCAGCACTGTCCGTCCCTTAAAGGAAGCGGGCCTGTGCCCCATGGCCTCAGCATTCTGCACAATGAGAACGGTCTTCACACGCGCTCCTTAGTTCAGATCTCCCTGGTTCAAGCTCGCTGTGTTCTTGCTAATTGGTTTGCTTGATTGTTTCTGAGATGGGAAGACCCTACCCTGAGATTGTGGATTCAACAGTTTTTCTCTGAAACTCTGCTTGGTTTTTTCCTTTACAGATCTTGAAGCTAGCTTAGGTACCTGCAGGCTTAGACTGTTCTACCTTTGAATGATGACTTTCTTCTTGAAGCACTGATGGTGCTTTTAGCTTTCAAGTCACATTGTCAGATGTTCTTCTGGATGCAACTGCCCTTCTAAGGCAGGAACCTGCATGCTGTACCCTCGCTGCTGCGCTCCTAGCCCTTCTGTACTGTCCTGCTTCCTCTGGTCTATAACACTATGCGGCTGGCTTAGTCTCAATTTAATATGAGCAGCGCCCTAACAGATGATCTTCTTCATTTGTTGAGCCTACTGTTTATTCTATTTGAACCTATGTTCTTTGGGATTTTTTTTTTTTTTTAAGATTTTATTTATTTATTTATTCATGAGAGACACAGAGAGACAGAGGCAGAGACACAGGCAGAGGGAGAAGCAGGCTCCATGCAGGGAGCCTGATGTGGAACTCAATCCCGGGTCTCTAGGATCACACCCTGGGTCAAAGGCAGCGCTAAACTGCTAAGCCACCCAGGCTGCCCTCTTTTGGATTTTTTAGAACTTCCCATGCCTTGTCTTTGTTTCTTTCCCCTCCTTTCTGCCTTGCATTGGATGGATAAAGCTTTTTTTTTAAAGTTTTTCATTTTCTGGTTTTGAAATTATGCATTCCACTTAGGTTCTTTAGTGGTGACTCTCACACACAAACTGGATTTAAAAAGTCAAAAGTTAAAAAAAGTCAGAAGTTAACTAGAATCTCTATCCTCCATTCCACTGACACAAGGATCTCAGGGCCCTTTAACTCCAGCACAGTCTAACTGTTACTGTCTGGCATTTTGATTCTATCTTGTCTTAAGACCCATCAAAAAGTTACTTAGTATTTAAGATTGGTGCGTTTTTAAATTCGCCCATGTGTTTATTGGCTTCTTGGATTCATGATTCTCTCTTCCTTATGCTGTTCTCTTTCATTCTCCCTGAACCACATTTGTTGATGGTTGTGTCAGCAAGGGCCTCTTAACAGGAAACTCAGCCTGTGCCACACAGTCCCCTTCACCAACCTGAGTGCCTTTGAATAGGAGAATCGTGGAGTATAGACAACTCTGGTGCCGCATCTGGGTGAGGATGGCTGTTCCATTGTACTTCCTTGCGGGCAGCACTCTGAGTGTAAAAGAAAAGCACCCACTTGGGAGGTAAAAGTGGTCTTCTGCTTTAATTTGCATTTCCTTTTTTTGTAATCAGCAGCAACAGGAATGCCTGTTTTGGTTTGCTAGACACTTCTATTTCCTGTCCTGGTCCCTTACCTGATGTGGAGGTGATGGCTTTCTACTTCCTGCCCTCCCATCAAGTTCAAGTCATGACTCCCTTGTTGCAGTTGTTGCAAATGTTTTCTCTTGGTGGGATTGCTAAACCTAATATCGGGGGAGAAGAAGGTCTGGGAGTTGCCAGAAGAATGGTCCTTTATGGGGCACCTGGCTGGCTCAGTCAGTTAAGTGTCCAACTCTTGATTTTGGTTCAGGTCATGATCTCAGGGTCGTGGGATGGAGCAGTCAGACTCCATGCCAAAGGGGAGTCTGCTTGACATTCTCTGTCTCCCTCTCCCTCTATTCCTCCCCCTACGTGTGCACATGTGTGCCTGCACTGTCTTTCTCTAAACAAATAAATAAATAAATAAATAAATAAATCAAAAGAAAGAAAGAAAGAAAGAAAGAAAGAAAGAAAGAAAAAAGAAAGGAAAGAAAGAAAAAAAAGAAAGGAAAGAAAGAAAAAAAGAAAGAAAGAACAGTCCTTTAAAGAAAGCTGCATCACTGTGCCCCAATGACACTCTCCCTGGCTGGGCCTGCCCCCAGGGTCCAGTCTCCTGTTATTACAGGAGAACCCCTGTCTGGTGGAGCTGCTGTGTCACGTGCTGAAACCCCAGGACCTGAGTTCCAGAGTCCTCTCCTTCTCACTCCGCCTCGCAGGGGTATTTGCAGCCCAGGAAGATTGCTTCCAGTATCTTCAGGTGAGCCGGGTCTTCCCAGCTGAGGGATCCACAGGGAAGTGCACAGCTTGCTTTTGCTACAGGTACCCCAAGCAGTGGTGGCCGTAATCCCTAGGCCTCTGAAATGTGCTGACCCATGTTTTGTCTTATATCATGAGGTTTTTATTCCTGAATGTGAACCTTCTTTGAAAAACCGGCCAAGAATGATGTTGGGGTGAAAGGGTCAGGTTTTTGGAATCAGATAGAGCTGGGGTTGGCTCAGTTCTGACACTTGGCCTGCTGTGTGGACTTGCCCAAGTTCACGAGCCCTCTGAGCCTTAGTTTCTTCCTGTGACAGACAGGAGAGTTGTACACGTCATGTGGAACTGTCACGAGGGCTAACCAAGACTGTCGGTCTCCCACTTGGTCCTGTTGGATGAATGAATGAATGACTCATAAGAATTTCTACTTAGTGATAGACATGGAGTTTGGGGAGCTCCCCAGAGCACTGCACCTCACAACGTTGCATGCTCCTATGTGGGCACAGCTGGGTTGGTTAGGCGATGCCTGAAGGAGCCTGTCTAGCCCTTCATTGGCTTCTCTTGGCACCTCTCAGAGCCTCACCAGCTCTTGGGGAAAGCACATTAACTTTCTCTGACCTGGTGTGCACAGGGCCCCAGGAAGGCCATGCTATGATACAGTCACCTGAAGAGAGGACAGTAGTGGGGAGGGATGTGTTCTTTCAGTAGCTTTGGGATGCTGTTCATGGGTGCTCCTCAGTCTGGCAAAGCAGATCCTCCAGAGGCATGGCTCAGCACAGCTTGCTGTGGACTGACTTTCCAGGATGTTCTCTGGCACCTTACTATGCCAAAGTGTTTTGGGGCATAACTTTGTGCTTGCTGTCCTCATGGTACATAGGATAACGCACACGTACCCGTGGTACCTTGCGGCATATGGAGCTCTTCAGGGTTTGCAGAATCACTTTTGTTTTATCCTGGCAGCCCTGGCCAGTCATCAGACCAATGGCCTTTATTTCCCAGATGAGGAAACAGGGGAGGCTTACTCTAGGAGCCTCACGGAATAGAGAGTCTGCTGCTGGCTACACGAGGGACGAGGGCCGCAGTGCCAGGCTGGCCTCCTGTTCCCTCCTCAGCTGCCCCTGCACACACTCCCGGGTGGTCTTACAGCCCCACGGGCTCCTCACCAGCCAGCTGCTCTGCAGTGGACAGCTCCAGGCAGGGGGCTGAGCTCTGTACCCACCCACTGGTGAAGGGCTGTACCTTCCTTTGGTGACAGAAACCTCTCTACCCACCTACTGGTGAGGAACTGTAACTTCAGGGGGGTCCCTCTTTGATGACAACAGACCCCACAGGGGGCCTTCCCTGTGAGCTGCTAGCAGTGGCACCCCCTCAGGGGCCCGTGACTGCTATAGAGTTAGACTTAATCCCTGAGTGAGTTAGACTTAATCCCTGAGTGGGTGGAGCCTGTCTCCAAGGTCTCTGGGTCCCTGATCTAGGCTCGGTCCCTGATCCTGGAGTCTGAGATGATTGGAAGGCCCCTGTACCTTGATGGTTGGGCCAGAGCCGATCAGGATGCTCCGTGGCCTGGCTTGCTCATGGCCTGGGCTCTGACTGCCGTGCCTGTTGTGCAGATAGGCTCAGAGGGAATAGCTGCACCAGCGAGCACTGACTGCCCTGGTAAGAGGCAGCATACTGTGTTGAAACCAGTAGTGGTGGAGAATCTTGTACACGTGGCAGCAAATGTAGCACAATGCATGATTGTACTGTGGGCATCCCTAAGCTGGTGGAACTTGAGTGGGGAGTTAGCCACTGCCAGCTGGGCGGGAGCGGAGGGGGGTTAGCTTTGTGGGGGCAGTGGGCTCGCAGCTGGTTTGTAAAGGGTTTGAACAGGTACAGGGAGTGAGGCGGGCCGAGCACAACAGGTGTGCTGGGGCATCTGGAGTGGGGGATACCCAGAGGAGGGTGAGTGCCTTGGTGGACCCCACATGCCCAGCTCAGGAGTTCAGTAGGCTTTGGAGTCTATCAGGGGTCTGTGAGCCCGACGTCCTGGTCAGAGGTGGACTTTTGGAGGTGAAACTCATGGTACTGTTTTGGGGAGAGGATTTCTAAAGTAAACCAACAACAGGATTGATGAACCTTTGTTTAAAACCCAGTTCTCCCAAAGCTGTATCCTGGAAGGCAGACTTGGCCGTGCCTGGGCTGCCATGGCTGGCACTGGTGGCCACCTGCCACTTCCCGGAAGCACAGCTGCCTGTGGGCTCCCTGTGTTGGCAGCAAGAGAGAAAGTGCCTAGAAAAGTGCCTTGACCAGCCCCGAACAACAGAAAAATTGTCCACGATCTGCCCGCCTATGGGAACGGGCCCAGGTCACCACTTCCTTCTGTACTTCCCAGCAGGGGGAGTTGCTGCCCAGGCTCTTTGGGGAGCCAGGGCCCCTGGGAGGAGCCGCCTGGACTGCCCCCTCAGTGCGCAGTGGCTGGATCCAGGGCCTGCGCTCCCTGGCACAGCATCCTAGTGCCCTGCATTTCCTGGCTGACTGTGGTGAGTGCCCTTGCCTGCCCCGCCTTTAGCCCGTGGCCTTGCCATACCTATGCGACCTCATTGCACCTTGCTGGGCTCATCTGGGAAAGCAGCTATGATGTCATGGGGCTGTTGTGAGGGGCACCCGGGGTGACTGGGGGGCCTGAGGCTCCTCGAGGTCACTGCAGTGTCCTTTGGCTTACAGGTCAGACCCAGCAGTTAGGGTTGAGTTTGAAACTAATTAGAATCAAAAGCTT
Source organism: Vulpes lagopus (assembly GCF_018345385.1). NCBI lineage: Eukaryota > Metazoa > Chordata > Mammalia > Carnivora > Canidae > Vulpes > Vulpes lagopus. Next base: position 103,495,149 of record NC_054826.1, on the reverse strand, counting down.
CCTTCCAAGGGTCTAAAGCTGCCCCCCTTGGTGCCCTCCGTGCTGGTTCCCCTGCCTCTAAGCAGAGGGGAGGCTGGGGCCTTAGTGGTGCCTCTTGTGGCTTGCTGCATTCGGGCCCTTTCCCTGAGGCTCCCAAGTCTGGCAGTTAAAGCCGCCTGGTGGTTTTAGCATCTCTGTCCTCTACCTCGGATTCTGTTCCAGCTGAAGCCCATTTTCTTCTCTCCTTGCCCCTATCCCTTCCCCAGGTGCCGTTGACACCATCTTCTCCCTGCAGGGAGATTCCAGCCTGTTTGTGGCCTCGGCAGCTGGGCAGCTCCTGGTGCACATCCTGGGCTTGTCCATGCAAGGCCTAGCCGAGGGACACCCCAGCCTGCAGGCTGGTGATTGGCCAGTGTGTGCCCAGAAGATCGTGGATCACATAGAAGAGTCCCTGCACTCCACAGCCGTCCCACAGATCACACAGGCTCTAAACGTCCTGACCACCACGTTCGGGCACTGCCATGACCCTTGGACACAAGTTCTGTGGGTACGGCTGAGTCCCCTAGTAGGCAGTCTACTTGAGAAAGACCCTGTCCCAGCTGCACACTCGCTCGTGGACCTCCTCCTCAGTGTGGCCCGGTCAGTTCCTCTGGGGTGCATCCGGGGGTGGGTAGGAGTTGGGGGCACTATTTCCCTTGGGGAGTCTTAGGGTAGCTGTTACACCTGAGGCACATCTCATGGGCCCAACCAGGGCACCGCCTGGAGCAGGGGAATGCCAGAGGGGATCTGAAAGCCCACCCACCTAGGAAGGACTCTGTCTCAGCTGAGCATGCCCCAAGCCAGGGCTGTGGCAGTCCCGCCGCTGGGTGCTTCGTGGGCTTTGGTGGGCAGGACAGAGAACTAACTATCTTTCTGGGCTTCTCTGCAGTTCTCCTGGGCTGAGCTCTTCTAGCTGCGGCCTGTGGGAGACTCTGGCTCAGACTCTGAACCATCTGAGCCCTACCCAAGCAGGGCCGCTGGCGTTAGGGATCCTGAAACTGCAGGACTGGTAAGGATTGGGGTTTGTTTTATGCAAGGACAGGCAGAGGGGTCTGAAGCATAGCCCTCGTGGTCAGGGACCTTTTGGGGAACTCCTGACGTCAGAGAAGGGTCGGAGGCGGCCATTGGGGGTATGGCTGGGCCGTAACTTGGTTATTACCAAGGTCTTGCTGGAGGCTATGGCTTCTACGTGCTGTAGTGACAGAATGTTTTCAATGAAAAACTGTATAGGCTCCCCAGAGATAAAACAGAGGCTTGGAGCTGTTCCCTTCTGAGCAGGGTTAGGTTCGTACCCAGGATCTGCTCCCCACTTTAGCGGCTTCAGCATGGCATGCATGTCAATGGGGGTAGGGACTAGGGGCCCTGGGAAGGTAGAGGGGGACCCAGTGGGCAGGAGTGGCTGGACAGCTTCCTGCAGGGAGAGGAAAGGGTGCGTGAGCCTAGAGAGATGGGAGGAATGAGTAAGTCTTTCCAGGGTTCTGGGTAGATGAGAGGTGGTCATGTTGGCCCAGGTTAGGGGTGAAGGTCGCCACAGGACCCACTCCCCAGAGGTTACTAGGGTATGGTGCAAGCCTGGTTCTGGGCTTCAGGCTGTCCAGATGTTCAGGGTGAGGTAGTGGTCCGCAGGGGGAGGACCGGGCAGCCAGCCTACAGGGAGAAGCTGTGCTGGCTTAGCCTCTCACCCCACTGTGAGCCCAAGAACACTCCCTGGAGGTGGGCCTCCTGTCCCTGGCCCTGAGTAGACACTGTCCATTGGAGCAGGCCTGTCCTTCAAGGGGCTCTTCCTGGGGCCTGGGGAAGTACATTCCAGCAGCTCCCATGGAGTCCCACATTGCTGGCCTGTGTACTGGTGGCCTGAGTGCTGGTCACAGTGCTTGCAAGGAAGCTGTTTCTCAAGGGGGTGTCCAGATCCCCAGCACTGGCCTCTTTGCTCCAGATTTGGTGGAGAGGTCAGGGTCAGGAAGCGGCACTCACCGTGTCCTCTGTGCTTAGTCCACAGGTGCTGAGGGCCCAGGCCTTTGTCATTCTTCTCCAGCCTCTGGCCTGCGTCCTTAAAGCCACGGGTCAGGACCCCGGACCCTCAGGTATGCTGCTTTCTGAGAGTAGACAGGTATAGGATGGGAGGCCCCTGGGGTCCCAGACATGTCCTTTATATTGGGGCAGTGACCAGCATGGTACCTAGCTCGCTGCCTCTGCCAAGTGCAGGTGGATGGGTGTAGGTTGTTGTCACAAGCGTTACTGCTGCTTGTCTCGTGTCCCTCCTGGGATTCACGAGGCAGCATCACCCCTCTGTGTGCTGTCCGGGGTGGCCCCAGAGCAGCTGGGTGTTCATGTGGACTTGAACCACATGGTGGTTTCTGTGACCAGGGTGGTAGTAGGGGGGGTGGCTTCCCCTGCTGTGACTCACGTTGCTTCAGCTATGAAGTGTGTCGAGGATTAGCAAAGTGGACCCAGGTGTGCTCGTACCCCCATGTTGAGCACAGGGATGAGTATCCCAAGTAGTGGGACTGGCCCAGGAACAGGCTGTGGCCAGAGCTAGGCTCGATGGCTCAGGAGCCCTACATACAGGTTCAGAGCCCAGCTCTAGCCAGCCTGTGTCACCCTGGGCATGTCACCTACTGGGAACCCCCGGTCCTGGTCTCCAGTGTGTGGTGGCAGCCGCGGGGTCGGTGGCCCTTAGCGAGGCCTGCAGTGGCCAAGTAGGAGGCACCCGCTGATTGGGAGCTGCCTCTGGCTTGGCCTGCAGATGTGCTGGACAGTGCTACAGGTGACTCTCTGACAGTGGACGCGCTCCTCTCCTCCAAGGCGGCCTGTGTGGGTCTCCTGTGCCGGACTCTGGCCCACCTGGAGCTGCTGCAGCCACTAGTAAGTGCAGTCCTGGCCCATGTCCGCAGTGGCAGCCGGAATTGGGGCCTGCACTGACCTGCCCTCTCTCCCAGCCCCAGCGCCCCTGCCCCTGGCCTCAGGAGCCCCTGCTTGGGGCCGCGGTGACCCTGCTGCAGTTATGCAGGGGCTCAGCAAGCCCTGCCTCTGACGTGGGGCGCCACCTCTGCGCGCTCCTGCTGGGCTGTGTGCGGGTGCAGCGGGCGGCCCTGGATTTCCTGGGGATGCTGTCTCAGGAGACAGGTAAGCCACGGTGCCCCCGCAGGCCCTGCTCACCTGCTGCTCAGCTGCACCGGGGATCAATGTCCTCTGCATGTTCTCTCTGGGGTAGGGTTGGGGTTCGGCTGTCTGACTTGTTCTGCCCCTGCTTTCCTTGGATTGACGCACTTTTGTGCTGGGGAGGCCCCTGGAAGGGAAGGGTGGGTTCTTTCTCCATGTCTGTCTCAGGCCCCCAAGAGCTGGTGACGGAGGTGTTTGCTGTCCTTCTGGAATATCTCAGGAGCCCAGACTCCAGCCCCACGGTACAGGCATGGGGTGCAGGGGGCGGGGGGAATGGGGAGATGTCTGGGGAGGACCCCTGCAGGCCTCTCGGAACCAGGTCTCTGTGGGCCACAGTTGCTCCCTTTTTTTTTTTTTTTTTTTTTTAAGATTCATTTAGAGAAAGTGTGGGGGAGAGGAGTGGGGAGAGAGTTTCAGGCAGACTGTGCACTGAACGCAGAGCCCGACTGGGGCTCAGTTCTCACAACCCTGAGATCATGACCTGAGCTGAAACCAAGAGTTGGACGCTTAGCTGACTGAGCCACCCAGGCGCCCCCAGAGTCACTTCTTAAAGTGAGTTTGGAGGGGCAGGCAGCAGCACGGGGTTTGACCCAGGGCCTAGCAGTGGTGAGGATTGGGCACCAGGGGAGCTGAGCCATGGGAACAGGGCATGCTCTGGCGCAGTGGGGAACTGGAGCCAGATGGCCTCTGCACTTGGGATCCAAACTCTTCGTCAGCGTTTTCTGCAAACGTGGCCTCCCCGTGGCCCTGTGGTGGCTGTGCTCTGGTGGGTGCGGCGTGTTTGCCCCCTGCCATTGAGCAGACGGTTAGAGGATGGGACAGAAGGCATGGTGGATTCCTAGGCCTTGGAAAGGGTGTCTGGAGAGTCTCTCCGGCAGTCAGGGACCTTACGGGAGCCACCTCCTTCTATCGGGATCCGCAATGTCAGTTCTGCCCCTGCCTGGTGCTTTCTGCCTTGTGGAAATGAAAGCCAGTGCTTCCTTCTCACCATACCCCGGGGTCCCCTCTTGTGTCCTAGGGCAGGCACAGGAGTGCAGTGTGGGCAGATGGGAGCAGGCAGGCCAGCTCGGCCCCTCACCACTCCTGGCCCTGCAGCCCTGCTTTGCCTGCTCCAGGTTCTGAAGAAAGCCTTCCAGGCCACATTCAGGTGGCTCCTGAGCTCACCCAAGATCCCCGGCTGCTGTGATCTAGAGCCCCATGCCCTGCTGGTCCTGAGAGGTAATCTTGGCTCTTCCCAGGTAAACCAAGGGAGTCGCCGGGTAGAGGCAGTTGGGGGCAGGATGGGCATGGCCTGGGCCACTCTGAGCTGCCCCTCCTGCCCCAGAGCTGCTTCCTGTGCTGCAGAAGCGTCTGTGCAGCCCCTGCTGGGAGGTGAGGGACTCCGGCCTCGAGTTCCTGACTCAGATGACCAGACACTGGGGAGGTGAGTACAGGGCATAAGGGGGACCCGACCTTGCCATACTGGTTGTCTCTTGTCGGCTTTGGGAAGCAGACCACCTAGGCTGCCCTTGGGGAAACAAGGGAGGAGGCTTTGGACTTGGGCCTTGGTCACAGCCAATGTGGCCGCTTGGACCCTCCCAGGGCAGGCTGGCTTCAGACATGCACTCCTCGCTTCGGAGGTACCCAAGCTTACCGAGCAGCTCCTACGAGACCCTGAGAGTTACGTCCGTGCCAGTGCAGTGACCGTCATGGGGCAGCTCTCCAGCCAGGGGCTGCATGTCACCCCTGTGAGCCCTGAGCACCCAGGGGGCCAGCAGGTAGGAGGCTATGGGTCCCCAGGCCAGGTAGCCCACACCTGGCAGCTGTCTTGATGCACAGGGTCCAGTGGGTTGGCCACTCGGTCTCAGGCAGTCTGGGGCCAGGGTTCTATTGGACACATTACCTGAATCTGGCTCTACTTCCAAGCACTCCTTTTTGATACATGAGCAAATGGAGGGATGAGGGGAGAAGCAGGTTTAGCCCCAGACCTGCGTGACAGAAGATTCTTGGGGGGGCGGATCTTCCCTGCTGTAACCCGCGCCTGTCAGCGGCGGCTCTGTCTCCCCTCTCCCCTCCCACCGCCTCTTGCTCTGTCTTCCAGAAGAGTCTGCTCGTGGAGCTTCTGCATATCCTCTCCACAGATTCAGAGGGATTCCCGCGGAGAGCAGTCATGCAGGTCTTCACCCAGTGGCTGAGGGACCACCATGCCGACGTGGTGGGGGACACGGAACAGTTTATGGCCAGGGTGCTCCAGGTTGCCAGCCAGGATCTGGACTGGGAGGTCCGGGCCCAGGGCCTGGAGCTGGCGCTGGTATTTCTGGAGCAGACACTGGGACAGTTCCACTCCCACTGTCCCTATGCTGTGACCCCACCCGTGGCGGCCCCAGCTGGCCCGCTGGCCCAGGCCCTGCAGCCACTATGCCGAGTGCGGCTCTTTGAGTTTGCCTTCCGTGCCTTGTTTGACTGTGACCGACCTGTGGCTCAGAAGTCCTGTGATCTCCTCCTCTTCCTGAGGGCCAAGACTGCTTCTTCCTCTGGTAGCCTGCAGGAGTCCAGGAGCGGCCCAGATGTGGCCTCCGTGGAGGCTGCCTTGCAGAGGTGGCAGGCAGGTGATCAGGGCCAGCCCCTGGGGGACCTGGAGCCTGAGGTCGTGCTGGCTGTGCTGAGGTCTGTGGACCTGGAAGGCCTTCGGGGTGCGTTAGCCGAGGGCAGTGACCACATGGAGAAGAGCCCTCAGTCACTCCTGCAGGACATGCTGGCCACGGTGGGCGTCCTGGGGGAGAACGAGGCCGACTGCTACTGAGCCAGCCCAGTGGCAGCGTCCCCAGCGTCCCTCTCCCCTGTGCCACGTCCCTTCCTTGGGACTGTTGTCCTGAGATCTCTGGCTGACCTGGCTGCACGAGGGACTATTCAGGGAGACCGGGACCAGGTGAGCCCAGCAAGGTTGAAGAGTCCATCTTGATGTATTATTAAAGAAGTGGCTTATTTTTTACTCTAAATAAATGGCATTTGATGGTGTCCCTGAGTTAGCCTGTGTTCTAAGACTGCCCAGGGGTAGGTCCCAGGCCCAGTGGGGCTTTGGAAAAGCAGCATCTGGGGGAGGATTTCTCTGCCAGACAGCCATGTGCTTCATGGCTGTGGGTCAGGGGGGTCTCCACCCCACTGTGCCCCGGGAATGCCCAGGCATCCGAGAGACAATAGCTCGGGCTGGAGAGTGTCCAGCCCTGGATTCTAATCCCTGGTGATAATGACCCCAGGTCGGACCAAGGCCAGTTCTCCAGCCTCTGAACCTGCAGGATCACCATATGCTTGTAGTGATTCAGAACCTGCTATCTCAACTGACCAGGAAGGGAGAGGTGCTGGTGGTAACATGGGGGCGGGGGCGAGGGAGGATGGTCGGAACCTGGGCCGGTGCCCAGGGGGCCACACAGCTGCACTGGGACCAGCTCTGCTGTCTCCCAACTTTGGGATACTGGGCACATCACTCCCTCTTGGAGCCTGTTTTCTCATCTGTGAAATGGACATTCTCCCCTTTGGCTCCCACAGGCAAATGTCCTGGAGTTCTCTGCAGCTGGCACCGTCAACGAAGAAATCTCCAGAGAAAGAAACATTTTTAACTAAATTAAAGTACAACTTACCGAAGTTTGTGGGGTGAAGCCGTGCTCAGAGAGAAGTTTAGGCATTGAATGCAGGGATTAGGAGATGGCGAACATCACAGATCAGTAGGCTCTGCCTTCGATAACTAGAGAAAGAGCAGCTTACATCTAAAGCAGGAAGAATAGGGCAGTCCAGGTGGTTTAGCAGTTTAGCTCTTCAGCCCAGGGCGTGATCCTGGAGACCCGGGATCGAGTCCCACGTCAGGCACCCTGCATAGAGCCTGCTTCTCTCTCTGCCTGTGTCTCTGCCTCTCTCTCTGTCTCTCTCTGTCTCTCATGAATAAATAAAATCTTTATATATATATATATATATATAGCAGGAAGAATAGAAAAAATTAGAACCGAAATCAGTGAAATTGAAATAGGAATTCAGTAAAGAAAATCATCTTAGCCAAAAGCTGATTCTTCGAAGAGATCAGTAAAATTGATAAGCTGGGTATGGAAAAGAGAGTAGGTACAAATCACTAGCCCGTGAAACAGAGGTGGGGACCTCAGTGCAGGTGATAATAACGGAATGCTGTGAGAAGTTTCAGGGTCACAGCTTGACCTAAATGAGATGGCCAATTCCTTGAATGACAGTCCACCAAACTCACATGGAAGAAATAGAGGATTTAAATTAGCCTGTTTCTGTTAAGGAAGTTGAGTCCATAACTCCTAACTCCCAAACAGCACCAGGCCCAGACAGGTGTGCTGGTGAGCTGTACCAAGCACAGGAGGAAGCAATGAGCGCTCTCTGCTCTCCTCCAGAGTGCTCACTCACCCTGACCCCCAAATCAGACAGAGGTGTTCTAGGGAAGCACCAGAGACCAGCGTGCCGTGAATGGTGGTGGTAGGCATTGTCATAGCTCTGGCAGGTGGGATCCAACAATGGAGAAATTCTAGACTGCCACCAGGTGGGATTCGTCCCAGGTGTGCAAGGCTGGTTCAGCCTTTGAAAATTAACGTAAGCGATCACGTCCACAGGCTCAGGAGAGAAACTGCACACTGGTACCAGTCAATGCGGAAAAGGCACCTGCTAACCCCTGCCCTGCCCTGTTCTCACCTCAGAGGTGAAGGCCCTGCCACCTCTGGAAAACCTGTGCACTTTGCCGACATCACACACAACCTTCTGGAGGGAGAGGAATGTGTGGGCAGCGGGGGGACCTGCTCAGGAAGGTTTGTGCGCTGTGGAAAGAGCCAGGGGTGTCCTGGGCCGGTCTGCATTCCCAGCGTGGGCCCGGTTGCCTCCACCTGCCCACTAAGGGAGACTGGCCTGCCAGATGCACTCACGGTCAGGGCCCGGCTCCACCTCTGACAGGCTGTTGGGTCCTGTAGATGCCCCCCCCACCCCGCCCCGAGCTGTGTGGGCCTCACCAGGCTGTTGAGAGCTGACAGGGAGACATGGGGCGTCGTTCGCAAAGTGGTTGGTACATGTTAGCTTCTCACTTTCCTCTTTTGTCTCCAACTGCTGTGTTCCTGAGGTCATGTGAATTGACCTGCCCACCTCCTTCCCCTGGTTACATACCCACACCCACACACACACTCCTGCCCAGACTTCTCTCTGAGTCCTGGACCTGCACACCCACTGCACACGGGTCAGCCATACTGGGGTGGGGCAAGGACGCTGCATGTGGGACATCATAACACTTCCCTGCACCCTCTGCCTCTCTTGTGGGTTCCTGGGGCCACTTCTTAATGTGTTTCCTTCCACTGACCTTCCCTTTCTCTGGCCCATTCTCCCTGGCTGCAGAGTAATCTGTCTAAGCCTGGTCATTGTCACTTCCCTGCCTACAACCTACCATGGCTCCCCATTGCCAGCAGGCTGCACGGAAGATTCTTAGGGCCAGGTGCCCATCAGCCTCTCCTGCATGGTGTCTTGCAAAGCCCTCCCCGATTCTCCTGGAAAATCATCCACAGGAGACTGAGTCACTGGCTGTGGCCCAATCTCTGGGCCTTCAGCCATTCCAGCTTCAGCAGGTGGTGGAAAGCAGGTGCCTAGGGAGACTGCACTTATAGCAAGCACCTCGGGAGAGCCTGGTGGTGAAAATCCCCGTTTGGGTTAGTCTGAACATGTCATTCTGTCAACCGTCCTTCTTGGGGTACACTGATAGCAGGTATAGACTCTGAGCTGGCAGCTGTTTCTTCCAGCGCATGGGGGTCCATGGAGCACGCCACTGTCCCTGACAGGGGGACAGCAGGGGGACCCCGAGAGGTCACTGCCGGCCTCACTTCTGTTCCTGAAGGTAACCTGTCTTCTCTGTGGCTGCTTGGACAATTTACTATTGTGTAGGTGAGGGTTGCATTTTTGTTTTGTTTTGTTTTTTTTAATTCTTGGGATTCACTGGGATTCTTGAATCTGGATTTTTTTCCACCCTGGCGAATTCTCAGCCCCTGTCCTTTCAGATGTCCTTGATGCATATTGTCTCTCACTTCTAGAACACCAGTCAGTCCCTGAGATCTCACTTTTCCCCTCAAATATCCTGTCCTTTGATTTATGTCCCATTCTGTACTGTTTGAAAATTTGCCATCACTTCATATAGCCTCTGCTGTGTGCTGACACTTTCAAGCTTGCCTTTTAATTCTTTAAACATGGCAAGCTCAAGGTGCTCTATGGCCTGTCTACACTAGTTGTAACACTAGCTGCTTATCATACCCCTGAAGATGCCATGGATGAAACTCACTGCTTACAGAGTGGTGGGTGCACTGAGGCTTCTTTCCTGGGCAGCTTTCCTCCCAGGGGTGAAGGGGACCCGGGCCCTGCTGTCCTGGTGTCACCGTCTGCCCATGGCTCCTAAGGCTCCTGTTTGGGACCTCGCCAGGTGTGCAGAAATGAGAGGAGAACATGAAAGGTCAAACAGGCCAGGCTTTGTGGGTGGGGTGCAGAAGGCACAGGTTACTCTGCACATTCCCAGGTTGGGGCTTCAGTCATGTGGTCACGACCAGCGTGGCAGGGCAGACAGAGGAGAGCGACTGGGGCCAGCCAGCCGGGATCTGCCATGACATGTCACATGGCACCTCGCTTCTGCCTGTTGGCTGTTGACTACTGACTGCTGGCTTTCAAGCACTTGGAGGGCTCGCGTGAAGGGGAGCTTTCCTAGGGAGGAGCTCAGTGGGGACCTCCCTCAACCCAAATTCACAGCTTGAGCCAGGGAGCTCCACCTTGGGTGTAGAGTGGGTGCTCTAACGTCTGAAGAACTGTGGTCATTCAACTTTGGGTCACTCTTGGCCAGTTCCCTGGGGTTCGTAGCAGGATGGGGGGCAGGTTTAATTCTGACCCATTCCCACACTAACAGCATAGCCCTTTAGGTTTTCAGTTTAGGGTGAGGGGGGTTTTTTGTAATACAACCCCACTGTGGGCAGAACTGGCCCTGACTTCTGCCCTCCAACCCCACGAGGCCACCCAACAGGTATTGGCAGGTGTTGACAGATGCTCTCTGGGCAGAAGGGTGCCAGCCAATCAGAATTGATGTTGGACACTGATGTAGCCAATCAAGGTGCAGCAGCTGACCACCAGCACTGTTGCTATGCAGATTTCTCTTCCCAGTGAGAGCAGTTTAGATTATCTGGGCCACCCATATCACTGCAAACAGGGAGAGACACGGGACTTAATGCCACCTGTAGGAGCCCTGAGGTGCCCACAAGAAAGTGAGGAAATTGCTCAGACACAAGCCCTCCAAGGAGGGCTCTCAGTCCAGGGATGGAGGACAGATGCCCCTCAGGGTGGGAGCTCTGAGCCACGGTTCCCACTGAACACAGGCTGAAAAATCACACCGTCTCTGACCCACTAACATGCAGCTGCCCAGGAGGTGAAAGGTTTCCAAACAGGTGTCCATGGAGTGGAAAACTTAGAGTATGAAAGTTTTCCACTTCTGGTCCCCAGGTCCTGTGGCCACAGCCTTGGGCGGGCCAGCCACCCTCTAGCACCTGGGAGCTGTGGGCTCCTGGGAGGCTGAGGTGAGCCTCACACATGAGTCTCCATCCCTAGGTTCCAGCACAGGGCTGGCACATAGTAGGTCTGTGTATGGCCCGCACACTCTGGCCTGGTCCTTAGCATCCTGGGTGGAGAGCTTTTAGGGCACTCAGCATGTGCTGACTACATGAGATTGGGTGGCTGGTGGCCAGGGCCCTTGGGTAAGGGTATATTGGTTAGCTACTGCCGTGTAACAAATCATTTCAAGCCAGTGACTTAAAACAGCAGTGTTTGATTGTTTCTGCAGGGTCTGGGGGCCAGCCAGGCAGTGCTGCTTCCCTGGGCTTGATCTCATGCATCTGGGGTCAGCTAGTAAGTTTTTGGGGGTGGTCTCAGCTGGCATGGCCTAGGCCCCCTTTGTTCTCTCAGCTCGCAGCAGGTCAGCCCGGGCTTGTTCTCATGCTGTCACTATAGCCTAGGAGAGAACAGGCAGAGGCACACAGCTCCCTGGGGGCCTGAACTCAGAACTGGCCTGGGTCACTTCTGTCATCTTTTATTGGCCAAAGCAAGTCACAGACAGGCTCAGACTCAAGGTGGGATAGAGGCTCCACCTCTTGATGGGAGTTTCTGCAAAAGGCACAGATGGTTCAGGGAAGGGTGGAGACTTGGGGTTGCTTTTGAAGTTGTTCTTCCACAGAGGGGGAGCCCTGAGACCTTGCCCCATGGAGTCAACCTCCAACAAGATGGGAGGCTGGGCCTTGGTGCTCACAGAGCTACTGACCTGCCTAGGATAGGCCTCCAGTGGGCCAGTGGGGACAACAGTCCTATCTTAGGACACAACCATGAGCTCTTTGTGAGCCAGGCCCATGCCTCAGGCAGCACTGCAGCAGGCACGGAAGCTTTGTTGAATGACTGGAATGATCGAGGTCAGCTCATGTCGTACATAGCAAGAGGAGGTCCTGAACTTCCTTCTCAGGGTGCAAGCCTAGTTCAGGGTTGAGGGGACGTCTCTACTCCTGGGAGCACAGCCCCTGTGCCTGCCTGGGAGCCTGAGGGCAGAGACCTCGAGCCTCATCCCCTCCGTGGATACTGTCTTCCCTGCACTTGTCTGTTCCTGTCAGAGCCAAGATGTGTCGCCATGGAAACTGCTTGGCAAACACACCAGCAGGCAGAGGCGGCAAACAGCAGCTTGGGCGCCTGTTGCAGCGAGGGTGGCGGGGATGGCATGAGCGAGTGAGCGAGCGAGCACGCCTGGCTGTGTGTGTGACCTGCGTGTGTGAGGGCTCGGGGTGGTGTGCAGGGAGGGCGGCCCGCCCGGGTGTGCACTGTGCATGTGTGCCAGTGGGGGCAGGTGTGTCCGTGCGGGTGTGCTGGGAGTGCCACGCGCAGGCAGGGTGTGTGCAGGGGTGGGGGTTTATGTGCTGTGATGCCAGGCAGCACGTCCACCTGGGCTGAGTGCTCGGTAGGAGCTGGGCATCGCGCTGGACGCCGACAGGAACAAGACCCATGTGGCCGCAGCCCCCCAGCCTGTAGCACGCCATTCCGGGCCGAGGACAGCCACTGACCGGGTAAGCGCGTGTGAGGAGGGCTTCTGGGAGGAAGTAGTTGTCGGGGAAATGTGGAGTGGACGTCATCCTAGCCGAGGGGCACGGGGTTCTGGGTGGGACGCCAGGGCCTGGAGGGCGCTGGGGAGGGGGAGGCGGGCGGCAGGGGGTGGGGCCAGAGCCCCCCTGGCGCTGCGTGGGGTGGGGACTCCATCCCAGGCTGGGAAACCCAGGTGAGGGTTGCTGGATGCCTTCTAGGGAGAGGGACCCCAGAGGAAGAAAGAGGGCAGTGTCTGGAGCAGCCAGGGGTGGGCTGACAGACGCTAAGCGTGGGACGTGGTGGGCGAGGTGGCCACCTCAGGCGCTTCAGCGGGGACAGCTGGGCTTTACCAGGGGGAATCCTTGAGAGGCTTCTGGGGGGGCGCTTGGCTTCCTCCAGGGGTGGGTGTGTGTGGCTCGGAAGGGGCCACGGGAAGCCTGAGCCGTCATGCAGGTGAGGCTGGGCAGTCCGGCCCGGGGCTGGGGACGGTCCGAAGAGATTCCGGAAGTTGACCAGAGGCTCCTTGGGGACAGTGGGGGTGAGGGAGCATCTACTGGGTTGGGAAACGCTGAAGGGAGAGGGCTGTGGGGGGGTGTCGCTTACTGGTGCCGTGATTGTGGCCCCAGGAATGTCCCACCAGGAACCCCCATAACGAGCTCTGAGCTGGAACAGGCTGGACCCCACAGCTCTCGGGGGCTCCAGCTCCTGCAGGCCCTGGCCCCTCCAGGCTGGGTGGATGTGGGGGGGGGGTGCAGCACAGCCAGCAGACCTGTCTAGAAGAACCCAGCCCCAGGTGGGACTTTCCTGGCACCTCAGGAAGCCCACCCGGGTCCTTGGCACCCACTCCTGGCTGCTGTAGGCTCTGGGTCCGGGTTGTGCGTGTGAATGCAGTAGGGGTTCATGGCCTCGCCTAGGAAGGGGGCCCTGCAGTGGGGCGGCCTCGTTCCGCAGCCTCCCTGCTCTGGCTGGTGGGAGATGCAGGCAACCTGCTCACTGTGGCCCTACAGCCTCGTCGTGTCAGGCCGATCCTGGCCCCACTGGGACCCCCTCCCCTACCACCTACCCTGATGGAAGCCATCATTTTGTGCTTGCTTGGAGAAGCTTCTGGACCACGGGTTCCGAGGACTTGCATTGGCCTCAGAGGCAGGCCCCCTCACAGGCCTGCCCAGACCTGCCCACCCATGTACCCACCCACTGGGGGTCTGCTCTCCACTGGCCTTCAGGCCTCCTCGGATCTCCCCTTCAGAGCAAGCAGGGGGCCAGGTGCACCTGACGGGAGGGTGAAGGGTACCCCAAATCCTGACAGCGTGACCTCAGGCGGTCCCCCTGGCAAATCGCTAAACCCTAACCCTTGGACACTGTGTCCCACAGAGATGAGCTGAGTGATGTGTGTGTGCCAGATGTCTTGGGGTCAGACACCTCCTGGAGGGCTGGGCATTGCTGCCGTTCCTGCCCCGTCAGCCCTACTACAGCCACCCGAGCTTGGTGACAGATGGCCACTTACTCTGGTTGAGGAAATGGGGCTGTCTGGGGGCCCCACTGTCACAGCTGAGCACGGGTCAGGCTTAGTCCTGGAAAGCCCTGCTCTCTGCACCCTGAGGATGGAGCTGTTGCTGCTGCTGCTGGGGCCCAGGCATAGGGCCTGTGGTTACCTGGAGCCCAGGTGGGCCAGCTCCAGAGTCCCGACGACCCTGATGGGGACAGATGTCGCCAAAGTGTGGGGGCTGCTTCCCCAGGAGAGGGCAAATGTTCCAGCAAGGGTCCTCATGTGCCCCACCCAGTTTCTGTTTCTCTGAGAAGCAGCATGTGGGGACTCCCTCTGGTCCCCTGACCTCCCCAAACCAGGAGAGGCCAGAGGATGTGCTGGAGAGACGCAGACACAGAGAGGTGGAGGGGACGTTGGCCAGAGCAGTCCTCCTGGGTACCCAGGACCCCCACTCTCACTGTGGGCTTGGCTGAGCCTGTGGGGATGGGCCGTGTGCTGCCACCAGAAGGGGCCGGGCCCTCAGTGCGTGGTGTGTTGGCAGGGGTGGGTGGGGGGGAGGTCCCCTGGCCCCAGCCGGCCTGGCTGCTCTCTGGAGGGCACAAGGCTTTCTGAGCCTGTGTCACAGGGAATCCTGATCTGGAGCTGAGGGTGGCCCCTTAGGCTGGACCCTTCATGCCCACTTGTCCCACCTCTACCGCCAAGGTCTTCTGTTCCCCCTGGGCGCCCCATGGGGCCTGGTGCAGGGTGGGCATTCTGCTGGGCATTCCGGGTAGCCAGGCAGGAGGGTCCTCGGCTTTACCTTGCATTCCTCTAGTGAACACAGCTCAGCTCCGGAGGCATTGCTGGGACCGGAGTCCTGGGGACACTGAGGCATGTGCAGGGAGTGCCCCCCACCCCAGTGGGGGAGCCCTGAATCCACATCCCTGCCCCATTCGAGCTGACCCCAAGTCCCACAGGCCATGGGGGGTCCTCCTGCTGCCTGGGCCTGGGCTCGGCCCCCGGTACCTCCCACCTGAACATCACCTGCCTCCCCGCGCTGCTCCCAGGTGACCTAGTAAAACATGTGACCGTGCCCGGGGGGGCATTTGTCCTTTTGGCCTTTGTTCCAAGGCCCTTGACCACCTCCCCACACCCCGGCCCCCCGGCCCCATGTAGCCCTACTTCCGTTCTCAAGCACCTCTGCCAGGACTTTCAATTCCCCAAAGGCCCCGTCCACTCCAACGTCCTGTCCACGCTCAGGCTGCCCTCTGGCTGGCAGGACCCCCTTATCTGCCCTAGACCCCAGCTCCCCTCGTCCCTCCCCATGGCACAGGCTCGGCAGTGCGGTCCCCCGCCCTCCCTCCTCCCGCCCCTGCGGTGCTCTGTCCGCATTCGCCCCTGTGTGCGCCAGGGGACAGGACGACAGCGCAGAGGGGCCCGGCCTCCCGTCCCCCTGCCCGGCGCCTGGCACAGCCCCTGTCCGAGCACCTGTGGAATGAACGCGCTGCGACCACCGAATGAAACACGTCTCTTATTCTCTTGTTGGTATCAGTTTCCTGAGGCCGCCGTGAGGAATCCGAGGGGACAGGGCCTCGTTCAAAACAGCAGAGACGGATGCTCTCGGCTCCTGAGGCCGGAGGCCCGAGTCGAGGTGTTGGCAGGGCCAAGCTCTGTCCAGAGGCTCTGGGGAGGCTCCGCCTCAGCCTCCAGGGTCCCCTGGCCTTCTCCCTGTGTCCTCTACCCTCTGTCACTGATAAGGAACCTGCTTCTGGATTTAGGGCCACTCTAATCTTGGGGTGATCTCATCTTGAAATTCTTACCTTAACTTCTACAAAGATGCTCATTCGCAGCAAGACCCCATTTGGGAAGGAAAACCGCAAGAGGCAGGTGCAGTGAGGTGGGAGCGTCCCCAGACCACAGGGCTCTCTTCCGCCAGGTCTGCCCAGGCTAGAGAATGGCAGTGAGCACAGAGGTGGGGACACTACCCTTTGACCATCTGGCTGAAAAGGTGCAGGAGCCCGCATTACTGCCCATTTCTGGGACTGGCTCTAACGAGGCGACTTCACAAGAGAAGTCTGGGGTCTGAGACGAGTGTGTCCCGGGGGCAGGGGCGTGGCCCGGGGCGGGATGTCAGCAGGCTGCCTCCGATTCTGGGGGACCCGACACTGGGTAACCCCTGACTCAGAGCAAGGGAACGAGCAACTGAATGAACAGGCCGTCATCTGATTTCCAATTTGAGGCACTCAGTGGGCTGCTAGAAGGAGATGGTGTCCTGCCCCGGCGGTAGCGGCTCGGAGGGGGTGAGGCACCCACAGAGCCCTTCTCGGGCTCCCGGTTCTTTAACCCGGAAATCCTCAGCGCCCTGCACATCAAATGTGTAGTAACACCGGGAGCCAGACTCTGCTTGTAGAGATTTATCCCAAGGGGGACAAAATCAGATACGTGTGCCACAGAGATGTGTGGAAATAAGATGAGTACATCAAATATCGAGGAAACTGGGAAAAAACAACATCCCAAACCAGGTGCACCAGCCATGAGACAACATACACAAGGTGGGGACGCCCATTCCTGGTTGTTGAGGAGGATGGCGCTACACAGGGCAGTCGCCCGCAGGACAGGATGTGGGGTGCAAACCCCTCCAAAGTATATTTAGACATGGAGCAAAAACATCATCTGGAGGATGTCTGGCAAAAAGTTGAGAGATGACCTCTCGATGGTCGCCTCACAGGGTTTCCTTTGTTTTCCTTTATTTTTCAGAAATTTCCAAACCTACTACAATGGACATTTGTTGTCACATCATTTCCTAGGGTTTAAGTGAGAAACTCCCTTGCATTGTTGGGGACTGCGATGACAAATCTCTCAGCCATCCCATCCGTGGGGGCTCTTGTTTCTCCAGAGCGAGGCTGGGCAGACGGGTGGGCGGGTGGCCCGGGCGGGCCTGGGGGAGCTGGGCTCGGGAGCCCCCCTCCTAAAGGTTTCTGGACAGAGAAAGGGCAGCTTGGGGAGAATTGGAGCCCGAAGCCATAAGGCCGGCCTGCAGCTGAGGGCTCCTTCCTGCACTTGGCGCCCTGCTCCCAGCTCGGGGCTGTGCACGGGACCAGGGAGCCACACCGGCCGCTGGCTTGGGGGCCCCGGGGGAGCCGGGATGCCCTGGACATGGGAGGAAGGGTGGCCTTGTGCCCAGAGTGTGTGTCTTAAGGACGGAGCCCCTCCCTCCCTCTGGCCAGCACCCCTGCCACCAGCCCCAGGCAGGAGCCTCGTGGAGACGGCAGGGGCCAGCCAGGCTGACCACCAGGGAGGAGCACCGCCTCCCAGAAGTGCGGGAGGGAGCTCCTTCCCCAACTACAGGGGCCAAGAGGAGGAGGCTCTTCCTGGCCACCCAAGCGACCTTTGGGAACCTGGGGGAGGCCCAGAGCCCAGCGCCGTCAGGACACAGAATAGGGGCTGCTGGAATTAATGGGTCTGTTGGGGCCCCACGGATGGGTGGACGGATTGTACTGGTCAGTTTGCCCTGCCTGGCCTGCTCTCCGTGCTCTCCTGGGTGGCAGCACGCAGATGGGCTCTCGCCCAGACTCAGGCCTGGGAGGTCAGTGCTGTCAGGAAGGAGGCCTGATAACCTGGCACTGTGGGCTGGCAGAGGGCTGCCTGGGAGGAGCACCGAGGAGGGAGCACCGGGCTTCCTGGTCTCCTGGTTTGGAAAGCTCAGGGTACACCAGCCACATTCACAGCCCAAAGAGGAGCAGGGTCCAGGTGCACTGGTCCTCTGGGGGCTCAGGGGTCCCCTGGAGCCAGAAGGGAACCTCCTGCGGGCCTCTGGCTCACCCTGTGGGAATGTCGTGCCAGGGCAATCCCTCCGGGTCCCTCCCCAGCTGTGCAGAGGACCCTGCCACACACCTTCCGTGTCCAGGCTGGGATGGGCTCTGAGGGCAAGCGCAGAGCTGCTTCCCTTGGGGCCCAGAAAGCTGTTTTCCCTCATCTTTAACAGGATGCCAGCGTTGCTGTGGGTTCTCTGTACAGTTGGGGGACCTTCACCAGGGGATGAGATCACCCCCAGACCCCACAGCCCAGGCTCCAGCTGTGGGCCCTCCCCCAACATCCTCCACAGTGCTTCTCCCTGGTCCTTCCTGGACATGTGGCTGCGTAGACAGAGACCAGGAAGGGTGCAGGGTGAGGTTTTGGGAGAGGTGCGTGTCCACAGCATGCTGGCCTGTGGCCCAGACTCAGCGTCCCTTCTGCCGCCCCTCACTGTGGCAAAGGCATCCTGAACAAGTGTCAGACTTTGTACCCCTAGACCTCCAATTTGCTTCTCCCATTAGCAGTTCGGGCTGTGAGATCTGGCACATTTGCTGAGGAATAATGGGCCCCATCTCACTAATCTGTGTGCGGAGCGTGGCCGTGTGTGCAAGCACAGGGAAGCTCCCAGATTCCAGACCGGGCAGGGGTGCTGCTTCCTGCTTGCAGGAGCCCCGATGGGTGGGGCGCCAGGGGCCAGGCCGGAGCCCGGGAGGGGACAGGGTGATGCAGGGCCCAGTTCCCTTGCCTTGGAAGCTTCTGCTGCATACACCCAGCTATTCTGGGTCCCAGATATCCTAGGGCTCCCCAGCCCGACACTTCCAGGGCAGGTGGCCTAAGAGCCGCTGAGGGTCAGCCAGGTAACATGGCCCCAAAACATGGGCTGCATCTGTGTCATCAGCATCCTAGGTTCCAGGGTCCTGACAGGTCTGGAGGCCTGGAGGCCTGGAGGCCTGGACTGGGTCTTCACTCCCTCCCAGTCCTCGCTCAGTGGTGCCAACAGATGTTTGAGGGAATACATGACCGTAGTTTGGACACTAATGAGAGAGCTACAGTAGGTTACACTCTCATTTGACAGCATGAAGTGTTTCCCCATCCGGCAAACACTTACTGAACACCTGCTATGTCCCAGGCCCTGATGCGGGTGCCAGGAATAGGCCGGTCTAGTCCCCGCATGGATTTATGCCACAGAGGGAGGGACGGATGATGAGCACAGAAATGCAGGGAGACCGGGTTCAGCCTCACATAGCCGTATGCACTGTGACGCTGGACCAGGCTGAGCTGGGGAGATCGGGAGGGGTCCGTGCACGGGGGCCAAGGAGGCCTCTGCAGGGCAGCCAGAGCCACGGACCTGGTGCCAGGGCCACGCAGGGAGGAACGTTCCAGATGACATAACACACCCAGGAGGAAGACTACAGTGACCACGCCGGGTGGAGCTGCGTGAGGTCAGGATAAGAATTGGAGTTTGGGACTAGACGATGCGATGTGTCTTTGGAGCCGCACAGACCTGGGTTTCGGTCTCAGTGACCATTTATAGGCTGTGCGACTGCAGCCCCCTGAACCTCCGCTTCCCCATCTGTAAAATGGGATGCCAGTGCCTCCTTCCCTGCTGGGTTGGCACAAACATTACCCGAGGTGACTGCAGCATCCAGCGCCTGGAGGACCTGCGCCCCTGAGCGGACACTCAGCGTGCCTCGTGCTGTGGCAGGGGTGCCCACACAGAGCGCCATGTGACCGTCACAGAGGCCCCATGTGGCCAGCGCTCTGCAGGCAACATTAGTGGAGTGAGGCCCCCAATGCCCTATTCTGCGGAGCCAGGACCATTGGCGGCTCCGTCTTGCAGGTAAGGAAAGAGCTGAGGCGGGAAAGGACTTTCCCTGGCCTGGCAGCCCGAGTAGCAAGTCCTGGCCAAGTCCTGGCACCGTGCTCAGGACGTTCGTATGCCTCCCTGGGCTTGCTGGGAAGTCTTTACAAAATCCTCCAGATGGGACCTGTTCTTGGTCATAACTCTTGGGGGGGCAAATGGCAGAAGTGCCCTAGAGTGCACTCAGGGCCGCGGTGCCTCCGGTGGCTCTGTCGAATCTAAACCATTCTCCGCTCTGTACGGGAGACCTGGGTCTGGGCTGCACAAGGGGAGCGTGCAGGGGGTGCAGGAAAGGTGACGGGGCCTCTGGCGTGAGCTGTGTTCTCTCTCAGGAGTGGGGGTGACCCAGGTTGGGGTCCTGTGCCACTGTGGGTCCCCGTGCTGAGCTACAGATGAGAAGGAAGAGGGAACTGTTAGCAGTGGTCTGAGAAGCCTCCGTGGCCCGGGGAGCTTCCCTGCTGCATCTCATCGGCAACCCCCCTTCCCTGGCAGCCCGGCGGGGTGGATGCTGCTCTAGAGACGAGCAGTGAATGAAGCTTAGGGCAAGTGACGATCCAGCGACAGCTGAAGGGACCTCTCCCCCACCTGCATCAGGGCCTGCCCTGCCCCGTGGGAACGGCCGGGGCCATGGCCTCCAGGACGGACATGCTGAAGCCCAGTAACCAAAGGGGAGCTGTGGCGAGCGACAGGGCTAGCAGACCCTGTGGCGTGGTGGCGGGACTGGCGGGATCCCAGTACTGAGGATGCCCTTCCCCTGGGGACCAGCCAGCACTGAGGCCAGGTCGCCCTCCAGCGTGAAGACCACCTGGGCCGCAGGCAGCAGGCTGGTATCCCGGGGTCACGGTGCTCACGCTCCAGACATGAGTGCACAGTGCATGCTGCTCCCCAGGCACCGCTCGGGCTGCACTGAGCTGGGCTCTGCCCTTGGGGGCTGTCACCGTCCCAGCCTCCTCTCAGTTTTTCATCTATAAAGTGGGGGTGCAAGAACTCAGGCTCATTAAGAGGTTGAAATGAGGGGATATGGGCAGAGCACTCCCTGTGCTGTGCCCGGCACAGAAAAGTCCTGAAAAATCATTACCTTCGTATAGGCGGACTGCCAAACGATGGGGAAGTTCCAGGGGGCGTGATAACAGAACTGGACTGTGTGTCATATGCTGGTTGTACCCCCGCATTGCTGG
This sequence comes from Vulpes lagopus, assembly GCF_018345385.1. Taxonomy (NCBI): domain Eukaryota; kingdom Metazoa; phylum Chordata; class Mammalia; order Carnivora; family Canidae; genus Vulpes; species Vulpes lagopus. The sequence goes on along the minus strand of NC_054826.1, from coordinate 103,474,562 downwards.
GGTAACCCTGATGCCTGAGTGCTGGCTTACCTGTCCCACCTGGGGCCTTCCCCTGGGCAGTGCTGCTTACCTGCCCCACCACCCCACCTGGGGCCTTCCCTGGGCCATGTGGGGCTTACCTCTCTCACATGTTTAGTTTCAAGAGCTCAGGCTCCATCCTCCCCCCTCCCCTAGGTATTTCTGGGAGCATCGGGGTGTCCCAGGTGCGCTCTGCAAGCACTCAGCAGAGGTCAGTAGCCATGTTTGGGGCCAGGGAGCCCCGGCCAGCCTTCTGCCCACTGGTGACCCCAGTGGCGGGTAAGACAGCTGTAAGAGGGGGTGTGGCGCCCTCGGCAGGAGCCTCCAATCCCGCCTGGCAGCCCCATCACACTTTCCCCAGGCCCCACCTCGGTTCCTGCCCCTGTGCTGACGTCATGCTGGGACCTCCTCAATTTTTGATTTTCATGGCCCAGGACTAGTGCCCACGATGCCCTAGGCTGCGCTGCTTGTGCTGGTTCCCAAGGGTGCAGGGGTGCGAGGTAGGGATGGGGCGTGAAGGCCATGGGCAGCACATGGAGGGGGGTAGTGGGGGCATGAGGACCCAGAGGGAACTGGGACGCCCCCCCCCCCCCCCGTGGTGGGGAGGGGGGTGGGTGGGGGAGTGGGGGGCGTGGGGACTGCCATGCCGGGTGCCCTGCACTGCATCAGCAACGGAGCACAAGGCACCGTGTCCGGGCTGGAATGTCCTGGCTGCGCTGCAGCGCGGGTACAAGCACGCAAGCCCCGCAAGCCCCGCAAGCCCCGAGGACGCCCTTGTGGCGGTCTACCCTGCTTGGTCCGGGGGAGGAAAACCTGGGTCCCCCTGGGGCGGGAGGTGGGGAGTGTGGGGACTGCGCGCCGGGAGGGTTTGGTGCAGGGCTGTGCTCTGTGGCCACCGCCAGGACGCCAGGACTGGACTTCCCACCGGCCCCTCAGGCCCCCCGCAGAGGGGACACCCTGCCGCGCAGGGGATCTGGGGAGGGACGGGGCTCAGGGACCCCAGCAGGCCACCTGTGTCTCAGAACAAAGTGACCCTGCCATTGCTGCCCATCAGTGTTGGAAGCACTCAGGCAGTAACGGAGCCCAGGGCGGGAGGGGGAAGGAGGGCACATAGCCTGCCCTGGGGTGGGAGGTACCCCAAGAACCTCTCCCCAGCCAGGGCTACTCCCTTACCTGCTCATTGGGAGGAATCTCGGGGACCACCCCTTACCACGAGGAGGCTCAGTTGGCTGTCCACCGCCCCCCTGCCCTGCTGCCCCCCAGGAAAACAGGGCAGCACGCTGGAGGCAAGAAGAGGGTGTAGGGTTACTTAGAGATGCTGAAGTTAACCACCTGCTGGAATCCGGATGCGGGTCCTTCCCAGCCCTTGTCGCAGGGAAGGGTGTCTGGAGTCCAGGTGTGGGCTTGCAGGTGCAGGTAGTGGCAGGAGGCCCGGGTCTGACACGGGGCCCCTGGTCTAAGCCCCCGGTTCCCCTCCTAGCAAGTGGAAGCCTTCTGAGAAGCCATCACATCTTGTTCCGCGTGGGGCGGCTCTAGACACCTCGAAGGCTCTCCCCCAGCTCATGAATGGCGCGATGCAGCTGCTGGGATATTCTGCAGAGCGAATTCAGAATAACAAGAATCAGAGCCTGCTTTGTCACCCGGAGGCTGGGGCATCTGTTCAGTCAGACAGGGGGGAGGTGGGGGCAAGAGCCCAGGGCTTTGGGGTTGGCAGCCTGCCCTCCATCACCTGGCCAAGGAGCCTGCTGTTGCTGCTGGCAGACGTCCCTGGGGAGGAAGTGGCTCGGACCAGGGTGCTGCTCCAGCAGAGGCTGGGAGAGGGGAACACGGTGCGACAGGGGTGGGGGAAGCGGCTGGAAAGGGTGGCCAAGGCCCCAGTGTTAACAGCTGCTGTGCAGAGTCATCACTGTCTTTGGGAGAGGGCAAGTCCTACCCCCTGCCTAAGGTTGCCTCCCCTGCTTCTGAAACTCCTTCAGCACCTAAGGGTCCAGGCTCCGTCGTGAGGTGTGGCTTTGAAACCCGGGCTGGCTGCTGTCCAGTTGTGTGGCCCCGTGTGATCACAGCACCTGTGACATCCCGCCTTAGTGAGGCTCAGATGGGAGGACGCAGGCGGAGTGCAGGTGCATCGGGCACCCCTCGTGCTTAGCCGCCACCCTACCCGGTAAGCAGGAGCTGGTGGCAGAGGGTGGCAGAGCCAGATTCACAGTGGGGAGCCCAGCTGGGGAGGTTTCTCTTCTGTATCATTCATCACTGCCAGGAGCACGGGTTGGCAGTAGCAGAGGGCTGGGAAGCGCCTCCCCCCACCCGGCTGCAGCGCCCCGCCTCACGACACCCCTGCTGCCTCGGACCTGGGTGTGCCGGAGTCAGTGCAGCAATGAGCTAGCAGGACAGAAGTGTCGGGGGGCTTCTCTCAATGACCCAGGAAGATGAATGAGGGACTTAAAGATGCTTGTGCCTGAGCTGGAGGCTCAGTTCCCGATGAACTGCCAGCCTGTGTTGGTCCACGTGGCCACCCCTCCCGGGCCCCTTCGGGCCCCCATGCCCGGTGGGTCAGGGGCCTGTGCAGGGCAGGGCGCGTGGGGCTCCACCAACTGGCTCCAGGCCCATCTCCCCGTGGAGATGCTTGTGGGTGTGCAGGTGTCTCAGGGAAGAGGATTTGGGGAGAACCACCCAGTTGTTCTCAAAGTACATCCTGGGGACCGTACGCTGGACCTATGAGGTCAAAACTGTTTTCACAACAATGCTGAGCAGTAATTGGCTGTGTCCTCATGAGTGTAGGTGGGCTCTCCCAGAGGTCACGTGAGGCGACACATGGGGGTGTGCTGGTGGCGGTGGCACGTTGTCCTGTTTCACACATTCCTCAGTTTTAAGCTCAGATGCAGTAAATGTTGACAGCTACAGCCCACGTGAGCCAAAGCTCCCGGGGGTCCCTGTGGTCAGTCCATGGGTAGAGGCCCCAGGAGGGGGACACGGCTGCACGCCAGGCTGGCCAGCCTCCTTCCGAGCCGCCCACCGCATCTCCCGGAACTCTGGCGCATGGGCCTATGCCCACGGCTCCCGTTCACACGCCCTCTGGGCCCTTCCCGTGCCACATGACTCAGTTCTGGGGGGGCGGGGGCAGCTGAGATGAGCCTGAGATTCACAGTTTGGGTCAGAGTCACACCTGGGACAGACATGGTGGCAAAGCCCTTGAACTTTTAGTACAAATAAGGCATTCTTCATTTCCCGGGGCTGTGCCTGGGCTCGGGCGTGTGGGGGCAGAGGTGCCCAGAGTGGAGTGTGTGGGGGAGATGGGAGAGCGTGTTGCCAGAAAGGCCTCTTCAGGGTAGGAGGAGGTCCTGGGAGTGAAGCCCAGAGTCAGGGGCAGTGTAGTGGGGGGCAGGAGAACCTCATCTGAACCCTTGTAGCTGTGTGTCCCTGGGCTAGTGGCTTCCCCTCTCCGAGCCTCGATCTCCTTGGCTCCTCGGTGGGTGGATACTGGTGAATACTGGTAGCTATGTTTCAGGTAGTGGTGGGTTCAGATGAGATGTTGAGTGAAAAGGTGAGCTCGAGGTTTACAGGATGGAGGCCGTGGTTGGGGGGAGGGAATCCCGGGGGCTGGGTCAGGGTACCATGAAAACCATGACCCAGTCCCTCCCGAGTGCCTAGAAGAGCCCCGGGCTGCAGGCTCTTCCCCCAAAAAACTAGTTTATAGGCTGCTCTCAAGCACGGGACGATCCCAAGCGGCTGGGACAGCAAGAGAATGATTCAGGGGTACGTGCTGGAGGGAAGCCTCAGGTCTAGCTGGGTGCCCTGAGGGTGCTTGTGGATGGAAGGTCTGGGGAGAGGCAAGGGCGCTGGAGCAGGGTCATAGGACCCACATCAGAAATAAGCCTGCGAGGTGCGCGTGGGGTCAGGTGCTCAAGGCAGCGCCCAGCTTGGGGCGCCACCTCCTCCCCTCCCCCATGGGTCCAGCCTTGCGCCGGGCAAGGTGGATGGGTGTTGCCAAGCCTGCTGTCCACGGGGGCACACTGAGGCACAATGGGGTTAAAGGTCAGAGAACCAGGTTCCTTCCGGAGTGCCAGCTGACATTCAGGGCACTCCCTCATCCAGGGTCTCCTGAGTGCCCCCCTGTGCCTGGCCCCCGGGGTCCTGGATGGCCAGCAGCTCACAGCCCACCTGGAAAGCTGCCCAGAGGGTCCGTGTCCACACAGCATGGTGCATGCTCCCCCTCTCGGAGGAGACCGAGAACACGCACATATAGCCTGCCCCCCGCATCCCCCAGGGCCGGCCAGAGCTCTAGGCATAGCCTTATTCGAGCCCATCTCCTCGCCCCCCTCCCTCCACACCGGTCTCCCCGCTGCCCCTGAAGCCACCACAAGGCCTTTGCACCTCTTTCCCTTGGGACACTTGCCCCAGACCGTCTAGTGCCCCTTCTAGGCTGCCGCTCGGACCTCACCTTCTCACTGGGCCCCCTGCCCTTCTGATCGCCCTGCCAGCTCTCTGCCCCTAACACCCCCTACGCAGTGTTTCCTCTTGCCTGGTACTGTCTGGCCCCGAGGGCCAGGGGCCCCCCATGCTTGTTTCCTCCAGGGGAGCTGGCCAAGCTCTACAGTGGGCAGGGGCTCACGGATTGTCTGTCCAGTGAACCAAGGAAGGAAGGAAGGAGCCCAGGTGTGCCCAGTGCCGGGCCCTCCCTGCTGCCTCCGGGTCCTTCCGGCCGCGTGGACAGCCTGCCTGCTGGGGTCCTTCCCCAGCCCGTGCGATGGGGTCCGTGTGTTTGTGCATCTGATGTTTCTTCCTCGAGCCAGGTGTTCACCCGGGGGCAAATGGCTGTGCTGCGCTGGAGTCTGGAGGTGCGAACGGGGTGCTCCTGGGAAGGTGGGGCCCTGCCGCTCCGGGCCAGAGGACCGGTGCAGGTGCATTCCTGCCCCTCTGGTTCTTGCCACCTGTGGGCCTTTGGGGACAGTTAGTTTTAAACTTGCTGTGAGTCAGCTGCACCCTCTTGGAAATGCGGGTAGCAACTGTATCCACTGCCCTGAGGGCTCAGGTGGAGGAGCTTAGGGGTGTATTTGCTGCTGACCCCTTAGCACTTCAGGGCTGGAGGGCTTATGTGTTGGTGAGACTGTTTGAAAGCAGTTTGGCCACACAGATCAAGATCCCTTAAACACATGGCCGTCTTCTTGTCTGGGAATTTCTTCTGAGGACATAGAAACTCAGATCTGGGTACCAACATGCTCATCACTGTGTTTTGGGGGCAGCCAGTTAAAAATAGCATTTATTATTATTATTTTTAAGTAGGCTCCATGCCCAGTGTGGTGCCCAACACGGAGCTCAAACTCACGACCCTGAGATGAAGAGTCGGATGCTTCACAACCTGAGCCAGTCAGGGGCCTCCTAAAATGGCATTAAAAAAAATTTCTTTTAAAAATTTTATTCATTCATGAGAGAGAGAGAGAGAGAGAGAGAGAATGGGGCAGAGACACAGGCAGAGGGAGAAGCAGGCTCCATGCAGGGAGCCGACATGGAACTTGATCCCGGGGCTCCAGGATCCCGCCCTAGGCTGAAGGCGGCGCTAAACCACTGAGCCACCCGGGCTGCCCTAAAATGGCATTTTCTTTTCTTTTCTTTTTTTTAAAGATTTATTTATTCAGAGAGAGCGAGAGAGAGGGGGAGACACAGACAGAGGGAGAAGCAGGCATCATACAGAGAGCCTGATGTGGGACTCGATCCAGGGTCTCCAGGATCACACCGCGGGCTGCAGGCAGCGCTAAACCGCTGCGCCACCAGGGCTGCCCCAAATGGCATTTTCTAATAGAATGTCTGAGAACTTGGGAAAACACTCATCCTATATGAAGTCAAAAGGATGTGAAGCTGCACGTGCCTTGGGACCTTATGACTGTAAAACATACACACGGAAAGAAAACCGTGCCGCTGTCTGTGCTGGGGCCTCCGTGGGTGCTCCGTCCGGTGGGCTCCCACCTCGTGGGGACCCTGGAAGGTGGGTCAGTGTATATACAGCCACCCACTACACGACATGTAATAACAAAAACTTACGAATGATACACATATGTATACACGTGTGTGTTTGTGTGATGTAGGTACACATACACGTGTGTATATGTGTGAGTGCGTAGCTAGAAATCTTTTCCAGGTGAACGTTTTAAGTTGGGGTGTTAGCCAAAGGGAGTCTGGGCTCATTTCTTCATTCTTCCCACAAAAACAAGGCCTGTTCCTGTCTTTGGGTTTTGCACCACCGGCTTGACTTTCTAACTGAAGGGTTGGCCAAGCGCCGTTCTCGCTGCGCTCGATCCCCCTCGTGCTCCGCCTATTACTTGTGTGTCTTTCTCTGGCTTCCTTCCTTGTCACCTCCCCCTGCCCTGTGGGGCTCCCCCTGCCCTGCGGGGCTCCCCCTGCCTGTGGAGTGCGCCTCCGGACTGAGACAGGAGCCTGGCGTCCACTGGTAGCATGGTAGCTTTTCGGGGTGTACGTGGAGGGGAGGGGGTGTCGCTTCCGAGGAACACAGACAAGCCAGTCGGCGCCCTGACTCGGAAGGAAGACTCCAGTCTGTGAACGCACTTTGTCCTGCTCTCCCGACCCATCTGTCCCAGCATCTCCTCTCCCCGCCTGGCCTGTTCCAGCCCTTAAAGGGCTCTTTGTCCCTTGGCCACGTCTCCCTATTGACAGCTCTCTGTGGCTGGCACGCGTGCCTGTGCCCTGCGTGTGCCGGGAGACCCCTGGGTCTGGGCGCTGCACAGCTGGGTCTCCCCCACGTCCTCCTGGTGGCTTCTGGCTGGCCTGGCGACTCGGGGAGCAGGCTCCTGTCCCCAGGCATGCGGGACCCCACCGGGAAGGCCTGTCTGTAATTGGGACAAAGAGGTGGTGTGGGGCCCCGGGCGGTGGGGTGCACTTGGCCATCACAAAGGGGCAGGAACAGCTGGTTTCCTTCTTGGGGGGCATCCTTGGGCTTTGCAGGGACTGGTCATCCTTCCCAGGCGCCCCCTCCCATCTGAGGGGGAGTGGGCTCCAGGGCTCTGTGGACAGACTCCCTGTTGTGGGGTGCGGGGTGCCCCTTCCCCAGGCTGGAGCCAGAGCCCAAGCACGGGGCCGGGCTGCTCCAGGAGGAGGACAGGCCATCTTCTTGCCCCGGCTGGCTGCGAGGGCCACGACCCCTGCCCTGCCGGACAGAAGAGGCCCCGCGTGCTCATCACGGCCCGTCCCCTGTCCCCCGTCCCCCGTCCCCCGTCCCCAGGGTGCTGCTAGGCCTGGACGCGTCCGTGCCCTGCTGCGGTGCTGCGGAGACCCGACGCCGGGCAGCGCCGGGAGTCACGGGCCCTCTGCCCAGCCTCTGTCGGAGGGAGCCTTCAGCCACTCCCATCGGCCTGCAGGAAGATTCTGGAAGAGCTCGTGGCCGTCCCCTGGGGGGTTCATGGGCAACAGCAGGGGCTCCCCGGAGCGGCCAGGCGCGCCATGCTGCAGTGCAGGCCGGCCCAGGAGTTCAGCTTCGGCCCGCGGGCCCTGAGGGAGGCCCTGGTCTCTGCCGACCCGGCCCTGCGGCAGCTCTACACGTCGGCCTTCACCCCGGCGGAGAGGCTCTTCCTGGCCGAGGCCTACAACCCCCAGAGGACCCTCTTCTGCACGCTGCTCATCCGCACGGCCTTCGACTGGCTTCTCAGCCGCCCCGAGGCCCCCGAGGACTTCCAGGCCTTCCACGCCTCCCTGCTGCCCCGGAGGCAGAGCCCTGCCCGCAAGCACATCTACCTGCAGCCCATAGGTACCGGCCGCGGGCCCGGCGTGGGGGGGGGGGGGGTGCAGCCTGGGCCGTCAGGGCCTGTGGGGGAGCCGGGCTCTAGATCTGAGCCCCAGGTCGGGTGTCTGTGCCCAGGCCCCAGGCGGGCCCTGACGTGAGGCGGGGTGGGACTCCGCCAGTGGGCTTGGTTTTGGGGGTGGCATGCAGGGAGGCCCCCCTGGGTGCGGGCTCTCCATCCACCCTGACTCAGACACTGGTCAGACAGCCCAGGGCCGCGGGGCCTCTTGTGGTTGTATCACCAGCCGCCACACACAAGGGTGGCCTCATCCAGGCACGGTGCTGGGGGCTTGTGTTAGGAGCAGCTCGGTCACAGGCAGGAAACAGGCCAGGAGAGGTCACTTGACCTGCCCAGGACGCAGAGCTGGCGATGTGAGTGCTGGCCTGTGTGACCCCAGGGCCCTGCTGGGGAGGCCTGCTGGCCGGGTGCTGGGGAGGAGGTGGGGTGGGCCACCCCCCGTGTGTCTGTGTGCTGAGGGCGGGGCCCCAGCCTGGCAGGGAGGGTACCTGGGCCAGGTGTGGTGCCTGGCTTTGCAGAGGAGGAGCAGGCCCGAGCTGGGGACCAGCGGTCTGCAGGCACCCCTCATGCTCCATGGCCCCGTGGCCCGTCTGCCGTCTGTGCTGGACGTGCTGCCTTCACACAACTCCCAAACCACCCACTTTGTACCAGCGCTTCCCACGCTCTCATGAGCAGATGCACGGGCATCTCAGGTGGCCTGTGGCTCTGCATTTCCAACCAGCTGCCACCCAGGGACTCCCAGCCAGTCCCAGGTCATCCTGGCCTCTGCTCTCGGTCTGCTCCACTCTGTCCTCCTAAAATGCAGCCTGGTTGTAGCTCCCCCAGGGGTGCCTCGCCCGCCCGCTGAGCCTCATCTCACCTTCCCCGAATTCCACTCTGATCCTGCCAGGCTGGCTCTTTGCCCCATTAACCCCAAGGGGCCTCTGTGACCTGTCTCGGCTGCCTCTGGCCAGCCCCGGGGACGGTGGCCCCAGATGAGCCCCCACCCGCCCCCTGAGCTCTCCATCCTCCAGACTTGGGTCACCTGCATTTTTCTTCTGGGCATTGGCCTTTCCTTCCATCTCCCTCCTTTTATGTGTCCCTTTACAAATGTCTGTGTGCCCAACTCTGTGAAGGCAGGTCCAGTGGTCTGTGCTGGTGGGGGTTCTGGGGTGGGTGCTGGGGTGCTGGGCGCTGGCAGGGGGCTCAAGCAGCTGATGGGCTGCCCTGCCCCCAGATCTGAGCGAGGGGCCGGCGGGCGGTGCTCTGCTGGAGTACCTGAGGAACTGCACGGAGGCCTTCTTCTTGGGCTTGCAGGTCAGATGCCTGCCCTCGGTGGCCGCCGCGTCCATCCACTGCTCCTCACGTCCCAGCGGGGACTCGGACAGGCTCCAGCTGCACACAGGTGGGTGAGCGCAGTGGGGGCGGCTCTGGCCCGCATCGGTGCGAAGCTCTGCCACTTGGCACAAGGCCCTTTCTGGAACACAGAAGGTGGGAGGAAGATGCCCAGGAGAAAGAAGGAATCCTTTTCCCCTTTTTTTTATGTGGAAACCTCTATTTCCCAGCCTTGTGAAGGGGAGGGTTAAAACAAAGCTCACCTCCCCATCTGGCTGAGCGTCTGGAGACCTGACCACCAGCCTAGTGTCCATGGGAAGCCCCAGGGCGGGAAGAGCAGGTGAAGCAAGCCCTTTGGGGGCACCTGCCATTTTACAAGATGTCAACTCTAGCCTTTGGCCTTGTGTGTGCTCAGAAGACCCCTCCCTGCCCCCGGGGTTACCGGCAGCTGGAGGGCAGCTGGGGGGAGGGGCACAGATGGACTGGGGAGCTTTGGGACGTGAGGGACACCCAGACTCAAGTCTCAGGGGTCTCAGGATGGGGCTGGGACTCAGGCTGATGCCACATCTGGAGGCACCGGGTGGTTTATGGGCTGTAGGAAGCCCCCAGCCGGCTCCAAGCGGAGGTGTGTTAATCCTTCCGCCTCTCTCCTGTATCTTCCCTCTCCTTGTACCCCAGCCACGCTTCATTCCCTTGCAGCTAATCAATTCCGCAACTGCACCAAGTATCTGTGATGCCCGCACACCAGGTTCCTAACCTCAGTTATCCTACTTTGCATTTCTGTAGTTCCTAGGGGATTCTTTCTCAAATGAGTAGTGTCACTTTTTTAAAAATACCACTTGCCTGCTAAAATTTAAGCTCCGTATTCATACCCACACACATAGTTGCTGTGGTTTGTCTGATTCCTCCGTCGGGAGCGCGCTGGTCGTCTTACTGCCTGCGTGTCATGTTATTTTTCATTGTTAGCTGGACATCTTAACTAGAAAGTTAACTTTTAGAAGAACTCGTGGCCTGGGATGATGTGATTTGCCCTAGGGAGGATTCTGGTTTTCCTCTGCCCAGCATGCGTGGGTGCTGCCTGAGATGAAGGTGTGCAGCTTTTCTGGACGCCCGCAGCCCCGGGAATCCAGCCCGCATCCCTTCCTCCTCCCAGGAGCAGCTCAGCCTTAGCTGCCTGCTGCAATCCTCTCCTGGATCTAATATCCCATCAGGTCTCTGATTTTTTTTTAAAAGTCGTATTTGCTAAGATACAATCCATGTATAATGAAACTCTCCCTCTTGTAACAGCTCTGTGACCTATGACCCAGTCGCCATGGTAATCAGATATAGAAAAGCTTGCTTCGTGTCCCCCTACCCTATAATGTGCAGAGTGACCCCTGTGGCCGACTCTGCCCCCGCCTAGGATGCTTTCAGTTCTTATCTTGTATTTCACTCAGCTTATCTGGTTATCTTCGGGAGGAGTGCAGGTCGCAATCCCTAGCTCATGTTAGGGGAGTGGCTGGCATGGAGTTTTCAGGGGACTCTTGGTGGGGGCAGGTGCCATCCTAATGGTGGCAGGTTCTTTCCTGCATCCCAGGCTTTGGGGTTCGGCCACTAAGACCCTCTCCCGGTCCTAGACCCCTCTGTCTGGAGGACACAGCGCTGCTCCAGGGTTGGCTCCTGACCGCTGCATCTCTGTCCACACACCTCCAGTTCTGTCTGACCCTCTGTCTCCTTTCTAAGGACTCTAATGATTGCACTGGGCCCACCTGGATAATCCAGAATAACTTCTCATCTTAACGCCTTCAATTTAATCATGTCCACAAAGTCTCTCCCACCATGTGAGGTAGGACATTCATAGGCCCTGGGAACTAGGATGCAGGCGTCTCTGGGACCACTGCACTTTCCCGTGAACACTGGTCCCATTGGTCAAGAGGCCTTTCTGTCGTCCACACTTGGATGACTCTGGGCCCTCAACCACCATGACCAAACCAGCTCTCCTGAGTTTTGGAGATGGAAACTCTGAGCTCTTACCCACATGACCCAGGCCTCCTGACCCTGAGGCTCAGGCCTGCAGCCCCTGCTCCACGTCGTGCGGTGTGGCTGCTTCGGCTTCTCTGCCTCAGCCTGCCTGCTTCTAGTGGAAGGTGGCTAGCCTGCCCCTGACTTTGGGAAGGCCTGGCTGCAGGCAGAGGGAGAGGGGATGATGGGATTTGCCTGCCCTGAGCCTGGGGCCAGGAGAGGGGGCCCCAGCCGCCTCCTTACCTTCCCTCTGCCCTCCCAGACGGCATCCTGTCTTTCCTGAAGAACAGCAAGCCAGGTGATGCGCTGTGTGTGCTGGGCCTCACGCTGTCTGACCTGTACCCCTGCGAGGCCTGGAGTTTCACCTTTGGCAAGTTCCTTCCAGGACATGGTGAGCCAGCCCCGCCAGCCCCTGCCTCAGCTTGCACATGTGGGGGGACCGCCCTGGGGCGCAGGTATGGGGCAGTGTGCATGTGTGAGCATCCCCTAACACCGGGGAAGAGGGCACACTATCTAGAAACATGCATCCCCACAGCCTCCTCTTGGGCCAGGGCCATTCCTCAGGCTCCGGCTTCTGCCTCAGTGCGCCTTTGTGTGGGTGCGCCAGCAGGGCCAGGCCTTCGGGATCTGTGTGCATCCTGAGGATGGGGTGGCTTTGCTCTCAGGCTCCCCGGGTGAGGCTGCCCTGTGTCTCTCGCTTTCTCCCCAGAAGTGGGCGTCTGCAGCTTTGCCCGGTTCTCGGGGGAGCTCCTGCAGTCGGGGCCCAGCGCCTCTGATCCAGCCCTGGCGGAGGGGGCTGCAAATGGCCCCGAGACACACGTGCAGGATGGAGGCCAGACCCTGTGCTTCAGCGCCCTGGGGATGATCCAGTGCTGCAAGGTGGGCCGGGGACCAGGGGGTGGGCTCGGGTGCTAGGAGATGGGACAGCAAGAGGATGGAAGGCCTGGGGCTCTGCTGATCCTGGGTATATGCTAAGGATGCACCGTCAGCCGTGTCCAGTCCTCACGAATGGGCCAGGCTTTTGAGCATAGAAACCAGGGCCAGGCCAGAGCTGCCAAGGCCTTTGCTGAGCTCCCTTGGCTGTGAAGTGGCAGGATTGGGATTTGAACCTGGGTCTGTTGCCCAAGCTCCCGGCAGGGTGGCCTCTGGGTGCCTCTGCACAGAGATGCCAGTCTGTGCCCTGTGTAATCAGGAGCGGGGACCCAGTGCTCCCCGGCCATCAGGTGCCCCGGTGGGGCCACCCGGGGACTCAGCCGGGGGTCGGGCTCATGGCTGTGAGGGCAGGGGTGCTGTGCCGTCTCCCTCAGGTCACGTGCCACGAGCTTTGCCACCTCCTGGGCCTGGGGAACTGCCGCTGGCTGCGCTGCCTCATGCAGGGGGCACTCAGCCTGGACGAGGCCCTGCGGCGGCCCCTGGACCTCTGTCCCATCTGCCTGCGGAAGCTGCAGCATGTCTTGGGCTTCAAGCTCGTCGAGAGGTACAAGGTGAGTGGCATCGGGGCAGCCAGCCCCTGGACAGGGCAAGGGCAAGTCCCAGCTCCACCCCTCCCACCTGCTGCTCCCCTCCCATTGGGCCTGGCACATGGGCGTTGGAGGGCAGCGGGTGGCGTGGGGGGTCCTGTGCAAGAATCCGGGTAGAATGAACAGACCCCTGGGCCAACTTCTTGGCATCCTGCTCAAGTTGGGTGGCACATCATGGCCCTAGCCGAGCGCCTGCCACACCCAGCAATGGTGGCCGTTGCCATCAGGTTGTACCAGGACGGACAAGGGGCAGATGCCTTTTATCTCTCAGGCCACAAGAGTGAATACCAACGAGCTCTGGGTGCTGGTCAGGTGCAGGGGTCGGTGGGGGGCGTCCTAGCGCTTCCTGCGACTGCTCAGGCCCCCTCCTGCATCACAAAGGGCCGTCTGCTGCCCTGCACCTGCCCCGTCGCTTCTCCCTCCTCCACCCCCAGGGCTGGCCTCTCAGGAGGAGGAGGAGGAGGAGGAGGAGGAGGAGAAGGAGGAGGAGGAGGAGACCCAAGCTCTCTGGGAGGTCCCGGCCCAGCAGCCAGGCCAAACCGGCGGGGCGATGCTGCCCTCTGCTGTCGCCTCCAGGTGCTGCCCGGAGCAGGGTCCCCAGGCAGGCCCAGGGCCCAGGGCGATGGACCAGTGTCTGCCCCAGGGGAGGAACCCCATCCTAGGGGAAGATGGCTTTGCAAAGGCAACCTTAATTCTGAGTTCAGAACCCAAAGGCAGGTGGTTGTTATTAAGGCCCATCAACCAAATTGCTTTGGCTTAATTTTAAAACCAAAATTTTTTGACCTGAAGCTGTGTTTGAAGTTCTGGGACACCCCCTCTTGGAGGCTGGCAGCCTGGCTGGAGCACCAGGCTCCATAGGGGACAGGTTCTTGGGCACCGCTGGACGGGGAGGGCCTGCATTTCTCACGGGCTTCTGGGGTGCTGCTGGACGGGGACCCCACTGTGAAGACAGCCGAGCTAGGGGGCTGGGTGGTTCCAGGTCCCAGAGCTGCCTCCCCATGTGGATCTTTTCTGAGTGACTCTGGGGAACGGCCAGCCCGACTGGAGAGGGGATCCCACCCTCAGCCCTGGGGAGGGCAGATGCCCAGGTGGCAGCGGGCTCAGGTGGGGCGGCTGAGGGCGGGCCCGAGGGTGCAGCTGGCACAGCTGCTATGCGTGTGAGGTGACAAGGGGCCGGCTCCCATCTGTACAAAGCACTGGGACCCCACTTGTATCTTTCCTCGGGACTGTGTTCACCTGACACGGCTTTCATGGCTTTGTCCCTCTATCTTTCCACACACACCCCTGCCCAGGAAGAGCCTCACTCACATGATCGTGGAGGTGACCTCATGGTGACAGAGGGCCTGGCCACGAGTGGTCCCTGCTGTCCCTCTGGACCAGTCAGCAGGGTGCTGGTCAACACCTGCTAGAGACCCAGCTGCGGTTTGTAGTGTAGGTGATGCTGGAGGCAGTGTTGGGAAGGGGCGTCCACCATGCAGACCCCAGGCAGGGAGATGAGCAGAGGTCGGCGCGAAGTCAAACCATGTAGAAAGGGAGGAATTTTGAGTATTTATCGCTCTTAATACAGTTTGAGTTAAATTATGTAGAGCTTACGATTAAATATTAAGGGTCAAGTTGAAGAACCAGTGTGCGCCGCTCCTGAGAGTTTGTGCATGGGCCCTGGCAGCAGAGGCCTGGGGGGATCCAGGCCAGCAGGAGGCCCTGGGGTCCCCTGGGAAGGGGTTGGACCTCCTGGCAGCGCTCTGGCTTGGCGGGTGACGGCACACAGAAACCCCAGCCTGCATCTCTCCCTCCCAGAGACTTTACGCCTGGACTCAAGCAGGAACTCGGCCGCAGCCCGGCCTGGATGCAGGGGTGCCATCGGTGGCGGAGGACACCCCGCCCTGCAGCGCTGACTCGGGCCTGAGCTGCGGAAGCGAGTCAGAGCCGGGCAGCAGCCTGTCGGAGCCTCTGACCCCCGACGCGTGGAGCCACAGCTTCTCGGTGGGGCCGGAGCTGGAATCTGAGGACGGGCTGGGCTCCCTGGCCATCCCGGAGAGCCCGCCGCAGCCCGGACCCCCGCGCGAGGCCATCGAGGAGCATGGGCGCTGGCTGGCGCTATGCATCCAGGCCCTGGAGAGGGAGGTGACGGAGGAGGAACTGGCGCAGGTGGACGCAGCCGTGGACGCCCTGGCGGGGTGGGAGATGTTCACGGGGCACCTCCCAGCCCCCAGGCCGGACCTACCCTGTGGCCGAGACGGCACAGGCCTGCGCCGGGTCCTGGGGGGCACGTTCTCCTCCCTGAGGAGGAAGCTGAGCGCACGCAAACTCTCCAAGACGGCATCATCCCCCTGTCGCTGGAGGGCGGAGGAGAATTAGTGCGAGAGTCTGTCTGTCCCCGGGGTGTCCTGCGCCATGCGCCCCCGGGGCCCAGGAGGGGAGCTCTCTAGGGAAGTGGAGGGAGATGAGCTGTAGCCCTTTGTCTGGGTCCCAGCAGAGGGTCCTTAGGCCCAGCCTGGCCTGCGCATCCCTCTTGTCCTCCAGAGCTGGAGCCCGTCTGTGCTCCTCAGGGGAACGAGGGGCCGTGGGGTAGGGCACTCAGGGCCCTCGGAGCCTCGGCTTCACACGGCATCCCCAGGACTTGGAGCCCTGGAGGCCGTGTCCGGGGAGGCCTGGCCTCTCCCCACAGCCGCTGCCAGGAAGGGTCTAGCTTACGGAGGTGTCCGAGACCGCTACCTGCTGCCACCTGCTGCCACCTGCAGTGGTGAAAACAGTGCGGTCTTCTGACAAAGGCGGCCTCCAGTGTCTGGTGCTTCAGAGCCTCTGGCTTCTTCACGGAATTTTCGGACTTTTTCCGACAAGGGCCGAGGCTGAGGTGGCCAGCCTGCCTGGGGGGCATCTGTGTCCCTTTGAGTCTGTAAAGCCGTGCCGCTTGTACTAGAAGCTCTGCGGTGCATGCACACTTGCTTGTCCTGTCCTCGTTCTCAAGTACCCCTGGCTGCTGCAGGGAGAGAAGCTTCCAGTTCCTAGGGCAGAGCTCCTGCAACATGAGGAGGGTGGGCACAGCTCCTTCTCCCTCCTGGAAAGAGGCAAGAATAGGGGTGGCTCATACACTTTGTGGGTAGCTTACAGTTTGGGGGCTTTTTAAGGACAACAGTGCACAGTATGATACAGATTTAGGAGCCCCGCCCCCCCAAGCCCCCAGCAAGCAGGCCAGAAGCTTCCTTATAATCTGATGTCAGGCGGGAGTACAGGGTACCAGGCCTGCAGAGGGCTGGGTGCAGATGTGGTCTGCAGGTCTGGATCTGGGCTGCTGAGAGCATCACAGTGATCAGGAGGTCACTGCTTGGAAGACGGGGGCCCACGTGGGGGGCGGGGGAGGTCTTGTCACTGCAAACACGTCACCCAACCTTAGTGCCTTAGAGTCCCAACCCTCTGCTTAGAGCTCAGGAGTTCGCCCTATGGGCAGAGCCTGCAGGAAGGGAGGCCCCTGGCCTGATGGGAGCAGGACCGCAGAGCATCGCTGGCACCCCAGCGCCCCAGCACAGTCCTCAGCCAGGTTCACGGGGTGGTGCTCCGGGTCCCCCCTTCAAGGGTGGTGATGGTGGCAAGTTCTGGTGGAGCAGGGGCCCTGCCTGGATTGGCTGTCACGTTTCCTCTATCATGTTAGCTAAGTCCCCGTTTGCTTCCATCTTCTGCAAAAGGTGAGTGAGTCTCCAGCCGGAAGTGGTGAAGCTAGGACACCCCGACTCAGAGGTTGGAAGGGGGCGCTCAGGGCCGAGCCTGCGCCCTGGGGGCACCTGCCTGGGAGGAAGGGCCCCAAAGCTGACGATTCCCATGTCACCAGCTGCAGACAGAGGGCAGTTTTAAGGACAGCTGCTGGGGGAGCATTTTGAGAATAAACTTTTAGGCACCGAGGTTCCTCTTGCATCAAACGGGTGGGGGGCGGGCGCGGGGGCGGGGTAGAGAGCAGTTTGGGACAGTCCCCAGGGGAGGCGGCTCTGGCGGCGGATGTAATGCAGGCCATCTGCTCCTGCACAGTCACGGTCACAGGCCCGGCGGCGGAGCACCTCACCCAAGCTGAACTGGAGTATCTACACCTCGTGGTTTCTGAGAACCCAGGGGCCCTGGCTTTTTTTTTTTTTTTTAATAAACATACAAAGTAGACTGTATTGCCTTCAAGCTCCAAATCTGTCATGGGCCCCTGTGAGTTCCACACATCCCCAAGGCCGAAGGTGTGAATGGAGCTAAAGATACTTGGGGGTCATGACATCATCTGTACGGCGGCTCCTGGGTGAGGTGGGGCCAGGAACCTACGCACCATCCAAAGTAGCTTCAACACATCCCAACTGTTCTGATTAAGGTGGATGAGAAACACTGCCCGCCCTACGCCGAGGCATAGGCGTAGCGCCTCTCCATCCCTGCAGCGCCAGGACATGTGCCTGTTAATACAGTCTCATGGGACAGAGGATTCGGACCTTTCTGGGAGGAATGAAATCTCCAGAAGGGCTTAAAAATAACCCCCAAACATGCCATGTCTTAGCCAAGAAGCTAATGTTAAAGCTAAGAATCCAAATTTAGATCCCATCCAGTTCAAAAGAGCGGCTGCACCATTCCAAGGGTGCGCATGCGCACACAGGTCCGAGCGTGAGGCTTTGGACCCGACTGGCAGGGGCAGCAGTGAGACCCAAGTCCACCCGGGAGGGGACAGGCTAGTCTCCCTGCAAACAACCTGCCCCTTCCTACAAGTCCTTGTAGGCACCGGGGACTTCCCACGTCGGCATCCTCAATTCTCCACTTCTCGCTCATCCCCGGGTCTGGGGAGTTGCCCGGGGCTGCAGGGCCGCAGGGCCGCAGGGCCTACGTGCAGACCGGCCCCTCTGCCTTCAAGCTCTTTCCTAGGAAAGTGAGGAGGAAGTGACTTACATAGGTAAGTGAGGAGGAAAGGTCCTGAGGTTCCCGGAGGCTCTGGCAGCTGCAGGATGTTGTGTGCCCTCAGGTCCAGGGTGTGGCGTGGGTGGGGGGCTGGCACATTCTGGGGTGAAGGTGCCAGCTTACACACAGCCCGAGGCGCTGGGGCTTCGTGGATTGTTTGTCCAGAGAGGGCGAGTCCCCAGCTGAGCACGAGCACCCCCTGGGAAGGCCGGGGATCGGGTCAGGGCTTCACCGGGCAGCTGCCGGAGCAGAGGTGGGGCCGCAGCCAGGCCGGGAGGACTCCAGGTCGTGGTGGGGCAGTTACAAGCAGACAGGAACCTGGTTTCAAGGACGCCCAGGTAAATAGCCAACTTGTGGCCCTTGGAGAGACGGGAACGCCGCAGGGCAGCCTGGGAGCCAGGGCAGAGCGGCTGTCCAGAAGCAGGCTTGGAGAGCCACGGCCTCACGGCGCAGCCCTTCCCAGCACCGCCCGCAGCACCTGGATTCATGAGAACCCAGAGTAACCGCGGTTTATTTTTGAACTTGCTTCTTGGGCACAGGCACAAATGAAAACAAGCTAGTCCGGGATTTATTTAAAAAGGCAATTTCCAAGAAATGTCCTGGGGCACTGATGTGCTCAGTCCACCCGGCCCCGTGATGACCCGGACGACCAATGAGTGCCCTCACTGGAGACGCCTGAAGGCCGCAGCCTGCACCCCAGCGCTGCCAGGGAAGTGCGGCAGTGGGGCCCTGCGACAGGCCTCCATCTCCTGCCTCAGAGATGACCCCAGGAGCTCAACAAGTTAACCAGGAACGCCATCCACCGGGTTCCCCGCGAGGCCACCCCAAGCGGTCGCTACCTGAGCATCTCACTCAACATTGTATTGAAACTGGGTGAGGCTTGGTGTCCCCTGTCCCCTCTCCTTCGGGGCTCCTGCACACAGGCCTGCTGCACGGCTGCTCCGGCGCTGTCCCTCCTTCCCGCAGCTCAATGTCAGCTCTCTCCGCGGCCAGCACGGCTTCCTTCTAGGTCCCATTGATGTGCCCAGCACCCTGTTGTGTTTGTCATGGCCTCGGCTTCCCTGTGCCGAGGGAAGTCTGTGTAAGTCTGTGTAGCGGATCTCTCACTGGCCTGGGGTCCACTCACCAGTAGCCCCTGGCCTGCGTGGCACAGGTAGGCACACAATCACCTGCCCCTGGAACAGAGGGCTTCCCAGCTGCAGGAGCCCGGCTGAGGCTGACATCACTTTATTTGCCCTCATTTGGACTTTTAGCAACAAAAGGTTATTCACTGTTTCCTGCCACACTGGCTAGCGGAAGAGCAGTGTCAGATGGAGTGTTCCTGACTGTTCTTCATGGATGGGCCTTCTCCTGCAAGTCCTTAGGCTGGCGTGGGGCCTTCCTCCCTCTGTCCAGCTGTGGGAACGCTCCTGGGGGCCACATGCGACAGGCAGGAGAGTCACAGAAGCCAGAGACAGAGCTGGGTGCAAGGAGGGTCCCGGGAGCAGAGCGAGAGCGCCGTGCAGAATCGGGCACCGGGGCCCCACTGGGCAGAAGGGGGCTTTTCTGAGAGAGGCCGCCAAGCATCACAGGACAGGCAGGAGCTCCGTCTGTTGCCCTAAGTGTGCAAGCAGGAGAAATACATGGAAGGATAAACATCCAGACGGCAGATCTTTCATCCAAATGGCATCAGGCCTCAGCCACGTCCCACCACATCCCTTAAAAATGACCTGGGTGCTTCCCCCCGAACATTCCCCAGAGAGACGCTTCAGGGGAGGTGGGGACACTGGCGCCCTAACGGCACTACCTCTCCCTCCACCCCCTGCCTGGAGCCTGCCCTCCCCAGTTCTGGCTTCTCCCTGCTCCGTGGGGTGTGTAGCTCTGGTCAGCTCCATGGGGTGTGTAGCTCTGGTCAGCAGTATAACCAGCCCTCCCTGGCCCGAGCCCCGCAGCCCATACCCCTGCCACCCCCTGGCCTTGCTCGGTGGCCCCTGCTTCATCCCGAGCACATGAGCTTCAGGCACAACGGGATCAAACTACTTGAGTGGCATTGTCCGTATTTTTAAAAGTCCTGAAGCTGAGGGGAAATTCACCCAAACCACAGGCATCTTAGTACCGAGATTTCTGAGGACCTCGATGTGCGGAGTAAATGCTGTGTGGTTCAAATTTCCCGGACGCTTATGTATTATATTTTTATTCTTAAAATTGATACATGCTATCAACTTGCATGAAGAAAAGCCTGGAGGGAAGAGGGTGAGCTGCTGGAAGTCCAGCTGCAAACAAGAGAATCCACCCTCTGAACTGAGTCGGCATCCATTCCCACTGGGAGGCAGGGTGCCTGCTGGACCCGCTGGGCTGGCAGGTGCACACGGGGCCACGCAGCGTGGGGGGCTCTGGTCCGTGCACACAGCCATGTCTCCAGGACTGCTACGCTGATTCACTGCTGGGGATGGGTTAGGAATCCTACTTATCACACCGCCTCATTTTTGTTTGTTTTTTGGTGGTGGGGGGTGGCTGTTATTTCCAGTTTTATATATACTACCTACGGCATCTTTCTGCCTCGAGGCTGGAGCTCCACATTCTCACCTGGCCGCTTGCTCATCTTCCTGTGAACGCTGCACATCTGCACTTGTCAGGATGTGTGGATAGCGTGCTGTGGAGCCACGCTGGCCATACAGGGTGCTCCTGCCAGGGGGACCCGCACGAGAGGATGAACGGCAAACAGGCATGGGGTCATGGAGGCAGAGGACAGTGAGGGCCTAGATCCAAGGGTGCGAGCACCCACTCACCTCACTTTTCACTGGTGGCCTTGACACATGTCAGGAGTGCCACATGCACAACGAAACCCACTGGGAGACCTTGGCTTCTGGAAAGGCACCTGCGCCGCGAAACACACACTCCAGGATCCATGCTCACATGTGCTCTTCCCTCCTAAAGATGTCATACGCTGCAGCTGCAGGGCAGCAGGACCTGGGGTCTGGTGGGATCCAACACGATGGGAAAACAAATGCATTTAAGGTGAATTTTAGTACGTTTATAAAAATCACATTCACAAAACATGGTACACCAAGCACCGTGGCTGTAGAGTTTTTACCCTTCGCGGTATGTATTCTCACCTGGTATGTGGTATTCATAAACGGAGGCCTACCCAGCAGCACCGGGGGCGGGCTTGGCTCTACACGAACTTCCAGGGTGGTGCCTGCAGCTGAGCAGGGGGCTGTTCTTCCTGGACTTCCCTTCAGTGGAGACCCCGGAAAGGCTCTGGGCTCTGTTTCCCTAGGGAACACTGAAGCCTCAATGTCAGCAGCCTGGCCCTTTGGCGGGGTCCTCCGTGCACACTCAGCACCAAGGCCGTGCAGCGGGGCAGGTAAGGTGAGCACAGGGCCAGCCAAGATGTGGCTGGGCAAGGGACACCACACCTGGGTCAGAGGATAACCTGCCAATTTTATTTTTTTTTTTTTATTTTTATTTTTTTTCTTTGTTTTTGTTTTTTTTTTTTTTGCCCCTCCCCCCTAACCTGCCAATTTTAGTGGTTTGAATGGAGTTAAGAAAAATGACATTTGGAATGTTTTATATCAATCTGAAGATGTCCAAAGATGAATCTTTAAGATACTAGAGGTGGACAGCCTCCACAGAGATCTGTTTGAGATTCCTTCATAAGCAGGCTTGTTAAACAATCTAACAGGAGGCAGGAGGGCCTCTGTGTATGAGGCCAGTTCCTATGTGGGGTGCGGGCACGTGGGCATGTTGGGAGCACGCGTCGCCCCTAAATGCTCCTGGACCCTTGGTGGCAGGACAGACGGTCTCTGGCCTTGGCTGTGGGTCACAAAGCGGTGCCTCCTGGAAACCCTGCTCTCAATATTCCTTCCTGGTGGTCACTGTGATGTCCACTGGGAAAAGTGGCCAGAACCAGGGGAGGAGGGGTTCTGCTCTTCCCCAACATCAGGGCAGCCTTACCGGATGATGTGTGGTCCATGCCGGCCAGCCTTTGGGGAAGTGCTGTTCCCACAGGGAACTCCACCTTGGCTGTGGATAGCTTGGGAGCATGCTCACTGGGGAGAAATACATCAGCTTTTAAAAACACAAAACAAAGTGAATGCACGGTTAATAAAAAGGCTCTGAAGCGACAAGCCTAGAATAACAGCCCCGTTGTCATCACAGAACAGGACCCGCCGCATGGCCGGTCCTGCCCATCAGTGCGCCAGGTAGCCCGTCTCCTGGCCTGATAGGAAATTCGGGCTTGTTCAGGAACTCCCCAGTAGCTGCTCTTGTGTTTCACTCTGGTTCTTGTTAGAAGACATAAAACAGAGAACCCTCTGAAAGGAAAAAGTGCCTAGAAGCAGCTGGAAAATCAAGAACCTAATTTTCCAGTTGAGCCACATGCACTGTCAGCCAGGTGCAGTCTCCAGGTCCCTCTTGCTAAGATGCCCACAATGACATTTTGATGCTCTGCTGCTGGCTGGTAAGATCAGAGGAGGGTGAGCCGCCACAGGGCAGGGTCAGACCCCAGAGCACAGGCCCACCCGGTCCACCAGCCAGCTGGGAGAGCCTGCTGCCCTCTCCCGTGGGAGAAGCACACACCCAGCCCCTGCCACACAGGGAAACCAGTCCCTAGGTCCCTAGGAACCCGCGTGTACCCAGCGGCGCCCTGCTTCTCCGTTTCCAATTAGGCAAAGCCCAGAGCTCACACAAGGCAGCTCTAACAACCCGGCAGCTCCAGGCCCAGCTTGGAGGCGTCACTGCCATCAGGATTGTCAGATCCGCTGCAGGCACACACCCTCCTCTGAGGAGGGAAGCCAGGCAAGAGGAGGGGCCCGGGGAGCTACCTGTTAGGTTTTCACCTGAAGAGAACAGCAGCCGTGGGCAGATTAAATCCACCCACTTTAAAACACCATCTGAACACCACGGGAGAGGCTGCTTCCAAGTCCAAGAGCCCTGAAGTCCTTCCCCAGCAGAGGGTGGAAGTCAGACCTCGCAGCGGGAGTGGGGAGGCAGCAGGGGCTTCTTTGCAGCCCAGGCCTCTCTCTACCTGCAGCCACCGCCTGAGGTTCAGCCGACACCTTTCTCTGAGCTTGGGTGCCCACCAGCACACCTTGTGCCCCTAAGTGCTGACATGGCCCAGGGGCCAGCTGTTGAATCCTCTTTGTGAACCAAGGGAGCCTCCTTTCCTCGGGGGACCAACACCTTTCTTGTCAGGGCCCAGGAGTGCCTTGTGAATGGCACTCAAGCCCAGTGTCCCCACACCACCTCCCAACCAGGGCTGGCGGCCCTGGTGCCTCATCAGTGACACAAAGAACCACACATACCTGCTCCCTCCATTTCCGGGGACCGTTTCAGAACAAGGCTACCAAGGCCCATCTGACATGCCTTATGGAGAAGATGGGACCAAGAGACTGGAGATCGCCCCATGCTGGGAAAGGCTCGGCCAGAGCTCACCAGTGCGTTTCCTTGAGGTAGGCTGCTGGCCACAGCGAGGGCCAGAGTTGGTGCCCGAGTGAGATCATGAAGCAGAATTCTCACCCAGCGAAGCGGAGGATCCAGCTTGGGAAAAATCCTCCAGGATCGTTGATCTGCTTCAGAGGCTCTCTGCCTGGCTGTACAAGATTACTGGGGGCTTGGGAATCCGCGTAGACCGTGCTCCTACTGCATAGGCCCTGCCTGGGTAGCTTAGCTCGCAGCCTCTGCGAAGTTCCTTGGGGGATCTGACCGCGGCGTCAGAGCGGAGAATCACTGTCTTGTCCCACGTTTATGAGTGTTGAAATCGGAACCCAAGGAGCTCAGCCCACAGCCTGGAGATAATGGAGAGCATGCAGCACGCTCCTCCCTGGCGTTTCTCTAGGAGTTTGTGCCTCCTCTCACGTAAACACCCATAGCAGCGCCCCACCAGGCCACGGCTGCTGGACATCACCTGCATGCCTCTTTCTGGAAAAGACCCCTGAAATGATGAACCATGCTAGGAGGCCTTCATGCTACGGAGTGGCAGGTTTCTCCATCCTGTGGCTGGGAGAAGAGCCTCAGGGGCCAGGGCAGCAGAGTCCCCACCTGCCCCTCCCTCTGGCCACCTCCGGTAGCGGGGCTCATCTGCGTCAAGTGTCAATCACCAGCTCCCTCTCCTCGGGCTCCCGAACCTCAGAGCAGCGCTCGGGGCCTCGCTCACTTGCACTACGTGAGGGCAGCACACACGCACACACACACACACACACACACGTGCGCACGCGCACACACACGTCTCTGTGTGTCGCTTTTATTGGCTTCTAAGCTGTGTTTCCTATGCTTTCACAGAAAGCAGTACTTGTGACAGTTCGGTGTGTTGGGCTCTGTTCAGCGCACTTTGAGATATAAAAGCTGGTTATCAGAGACAGTGAACCTTCAGGGACAGTGGGGATTGGTGTTGTCGGGCTTTGAATTTTGGGGTTGGGTTTGAGAGCAGAGGGCAGATGTTAAGGAGCACCGGGAGAGCGGGGTGGTCCTCACCACAGCGGACCCTCCAGCCAGGGCGAGCAGGGAGTAAAATGTGAGCCGTGAGCCGTCCGCGCAGACTGCGCATCCCGGTGGGTGCCTTCATCCCAGAAGCAGTACCGAGTCCGTGTCTGCCTGGGACATCCCCAGTAAGCCCCAGCAAGAGAGTCCTCACTGATCATCTAGTGTTGAGAGTACTTTTGGATCTTGGAGTTAAAATAACCGGACTTATTTTTCTTTTATCCAAGAAGTAGAAAAAGTTACAAGAATATGAATACTGGAATCTCGGCACATCACGACACTAAACACAAAGTCTTTTGAGACCACATCTCTACAAATGGGAAAGTATTTTGGGGAAAACGGTTCACGCATCCTTCTACATAAACAGTGTAACCATGAAGAAAGATCTTATTTTGAGGAAGTTTATTGTTACATTTTGCAATAATAGATGAGGCACGACTAGCTCCTGCTTCTCCAACAACTCAATAAAAAAGACAAATAATCAAGGATAACAGTGAAATTAAAATTAAAAAATACAAAAGCCGAAAGTTTTGGAGACAAAAACAACTACAGTCTATGTGTGGGAAAGCTGTGAATGGTTTTAGTTGAGCCTTGCAAATAGTTTTCTTTCCCCATCCCAAAGAAGCCCGGGGCTCTGAGCTGGGGCCTTTACAGACCTTCCCCCCTGCCCGGTCCGGGAAGCCGGTTGTGGACCCAGATCGTGCCAGCCCCGCTCTCTGGGCAGCTCAGTGCGCAGCCCCAGCCCTTCCCCTGGTGTGCTCCCACTCCGTGGGTTAGAGAGGCTGGAGCAGTGTGGACGCAGCCAGCTGAGCAGCCAGCTAAGCCTGGCCCAAGATGCCCCGAGCAGCATGGCCAGCGGCCTGGGCCTGGGTGGTAGCGCTCCCGCTGGCAAGCAGCAGCTTGAGGCCCTGGCCATGACTCGCAAGAAGGGCCACCACCTCATGCAGCAGGCTGTGGGCCCCTGCAGCCGCGAGAAAGGACCCCAGACTGCCCCCAGGGAGCCCGCCAGGGGTGCTCCTTTTTCTTTAAGCCATGGTCATCGGCACTGACCCTGGGTCACATCCTCTGGTTTATGAGGAGCCCCAGGAAGCAGTACAAAAACAGCAACGTTTTTTTCCCAGCCAAGAAAACCAAAACCCCAACAAACATGGACACAAAGCCTTGAGCACCAAGAGCGAAAGAGAATTTCATGTTGTCTCCTCATTAGGAACACTGATAACAAGATGACTCAGGGGCAGGCTGTGCTCCCTTCCCTTGTGGGTCAGCATCTGCCACAAGATGAATGTTTATCTTGCTCGCCGGAAAGGAGCCAGGAGGAAGACGTGGAAGGGACACAGGATCGGGACAGGGTGGCCTTGGGACACGCGTTACTCGGCCACAGTCACGCTCTGAGGCTGGCTGGAGGAAGCTTTTTTTTTTTGGTTCTCTTTTAAATGCTGGGGGAAATTCCACCACATGGGATAGACCTTCCTAGGAGACGAATGCACAGCGGGGCCAGCTTAGGATGCAGTGTATCTGACAGCCGGGGAGACCCCGCATGAGGGTAAGTGGGCAAGTGCACGGAAGGGAGACTCGTCTGCCCACGTCCACACCCACAGGCTTGGGCAGCTTCTCCCGGACAACAGATGTGTTGGGTAGTGTTTGCCTGTGATGCGTGTGCATTAATGGAAGCAAGAGACCCTGGGAAGAATCAAGACTTGGAGCAGAGCCGAGAGCAGGGACCGGCTGTCCAAAGGCATCGGGGTGGTGGCAGTGTACAGAAGCTCTGAGAGTCTGGGCTTTCTGAAAGTCAGCTGTGGCATTCACCAAGGCTCTACTAGGAATCCTGCCAGTTTTCAGAAGCCCCGAGAGGAAGAGGAAGCACTCTGCTACCTTCCAAAAGAAGGGAGTGCGGATGCAGCCAAGTGTAGGTGTCGGAAGAGGATGTACAGGACACAGCAGCCACCCGAAGGCTGGTGGGGAGGGAGGGCAGGTGCGTGTAACAGGCACCGAGTGCACCCACTGCCAGTGTGCTGGCTGTAGGGCATTAAGGCAAACCCACTCCCATTCCCACCCTCTAAAGCTAGGGGCCCCTGGCCTCAGCCAGTGTGCCTGGACCAGGGTCTCTCAAGAAATTGGCACTAGGGTTTTACAAGGCAACGTGCTCGCTTTGGGGGTGGTGCGGAGACACCTGACCTCCCGCAAACCACCGTTAGGCTAAGCTCTCAGGTTCATCTGTCTCAATGGAAGACTCGCAAGTTAAGAGGAAAAAGCCATCTGCAAGGCCCGCTGGTTTGTGTTGTCATTACAGAGTGCGTGTGTGTGTGCACATCTGCCACACGCACATGATCCTCGATTAAACTGTGTCAGAGAAGGAATACAGTTCTGTAAAGAGAGAGAAGGCTGTGCTACTAGGTATTATGAATTAATACCAAAGTGACCCCTTGGATTCTCAGTAGTTTGACTACGCCCCGGGTTCAGTAGCTCACATCCAGGTGTCCATGTCCCCGGGCCTGGAGCGTGGCGGTGTGGCCGGCGCGGCGGTACCCCTGAGCTGGGCGCGGGGGGCACGGATCCGAGAAGCCCACTCCAGGCCCAAGAGGTCTAAGCAGCAGCCACTGAGGCTGCTATGGGCAACAGTGAGGGGCGCCCTCTCTCACTGCAGCATGATGTCCTTCAGATTCTCCTGCAGGATGGTGTCCTTCACAGCATGAAACACGAAGCGGATGTTCTCCGTGTCGATGGCGGTGGTGAAATGGTGGAACAGTGGCTTGCTGCGATTCCGTCTCTTGCGGTCGAAACACTGGACCAAGTAGCGCTGGACGTCCTCCAGCCTGTGGGGGTCACCTTTGAAGTCTGGGAAGTGCTTCTTGATGCTGACGGTCTTGACCTTCTCCACCAGGAGGTCCATCTTGTTGAGGAACAGGATGATGGACACGTTGAAGAACAGCTTGTTGTTGACGATCGTCTCAAAGATGTTCATGGACTCTACCAGCCGGTTGGTGCGCCTGTCCTCCATGAGCACCTGGTCGTACTCACTGGAGGACACCATGAACAGGATCGATGTGATTCCGTCGAAGCATTGGAACCACTTCTGGCGTTGGGACCTCTGGCCACCCACGTCCACCATCTTAAAGGGGATTTTTTTAATAACGAAGTCATGTTCCACAATGCCCTTGGTGGCTTTCCGCGCCAGCAGGATGTCCTGCTTACTAGGAAAGTAATTCTGTAAAATATGGAAGAAGGGAAGAATTTAAATTTAGCAGGTGAAGAAGAACACGGGAAAATAAGGATCAAGAGTCTGATGGACTTGCCTGAGAAGTTAAACCAAACACCAAAAGCAAATTTCACTTGTAAAATCAGACGCTGGCTGCGGGATGGGAAGTGAAGGTACGAAGCAGCTTGTTTCAAATGAGCAGAGGCTTGCCGGGCAGAGGCCAGTTGTTGGAATCCCCACCATCAGCCCCAGCCAGAAACCTCACTCATGTTCGTATCCACAGGAGGCTGACCACTGGTTCTGTTTCTGCCCACAGCCCCCTTTTACTTTTCTGACTTCCAGGCGTATGCGCTCCTGAACCCTACTGTGAACTAATTTAATCGAGGTTTTGCGATGCTGGTTAGATTAAGTCTGCAGTATACTTAATATGCCATCCTTGGGAGTCTTCAGCAACCGTGGTGCTGCCCGGCTAAAACCTCCATGACTGCTGGGCACAAGCACTCAGGCAGTGGCCCTGCCAGGAACCAAATAGGGATGACAAGGCCCCTCCAGAGGGGTGCAGGGGACAGCGAAACAATAGCGATCTGCGTGAGAGGCCCCCATGCAAGAGTAATGATCCAGCTACTTCAACAAATAAATGGAAAAGAAGGCAAGACAGACGAGAGAGAGACCTACGGACTATCCCACATTTGAATAGTGTGGCCCAGTGGTGAAGGATGAATTCCAACCACACACTCAGGAAAACATGAGTGAGACCCCCAGGCAGACCCCCAAATGAGCTGGATGTGGGTTGATATCAGGGAATGTTGCCGATCTTTTTTTTTTTTTTAAGGTTTTTATTTATTTATTCATGACAGAGAGAGAGAGGCAGAGACACAGGCAGAGGGAGAAGTCCCCGACGTGGGACTCGATGTGGAGACCTGGGATCACGCCCTGAGTCAAAGGCAGATGCTCACCCGCTGAGCCACCCAGGTGTCCCAATGTTGCCAATACCTTAGGAGCTACGACAGCATCATGGTCAGGACTCTGGAGCCCCATCTTTGGTGAAATCCCTCACCTGAGTTTGTTCTTGTGCTTGTCTGGGTTTCCCGGAACAAGAAGTTCCAGGAAATCCTCTGTTCACTAAAGAGTCCCTGTGTCCTCTGTGGTAGTCAGGGCAGGAATGTGAGGAGGAGGCCATGGCCATGCTGCACCTTGACACAGAGTCTGGAGTGGACAGGGACGGTGTGCACGCTCACGTCACAGGGGCTGCTCTGACCTCCACGCATGCGCTCCTTAACCCTGGCTCACGGTTCTCGGGGTGGAGTCTGTACTCACCAGCTGGCCGATCCGGTCCAAGTTATCCAGAAAGTACTTCACCGATTCACCCTGTCACAGAGGAAAAATATGCACGACTCAGTCTTGGTGGAGAACCCTGATCTGGCCACCAGCAGATCATAATAGAATCATATGAGTGGTATTTCACATCTGTATAAACGGGAAGGCAAAGGGACCACGAGCATCAGGAATTGTTAAAACTTAAAAACACAGTTGAGAGAATTTTTAAATGCAGTTTCTTTAGCTGTGGCCCCAAGATTCAAACTCAGACTGTTTTCAAAGCACCCCTGCATGACTCAGGTGACGGGCAGGGAGCTGGCCCCGCTGACCGGGCTGGCTGGCTCCAGAGCTGGAACGTTACACTGGGAGCCTCTGAGCAGTCCTGCTTGGACAGACGTGGCCGTGGGCTCCGCAGACGTGGTCTCTAAGGAGGGCGAATCTTCAAGAATAGGCATGTGACAAACACCTTCCAGTTTTTGGATGTGGGCCTAACATTCCACCGTTACTGCCCACATTCCTAAGACCTGATTGGTAGGTAGCCTAGAATCAGGAGAAGCTTCAGTTGGGATTCTTTTTTTTTTTTTTTAAGATTTTATTTATTTATTCATGAGAGACACACAGAGAGAGGCAGAGACACAGGCAGAGGGAGAAGCAGGCTCCATGCAGGGAGCCCAATGTGGGACTCGATCCCGGGACCCCAGGATCACACCCTGGGCCAAAGGCAGACGCTCACTCAACTGCTGAGCCACCTGGGGATCCGGATTCAGTCAGGATTCTTGAGGCAGGAAAGCCAATTCTTCACCCCCCGGACATTCTCTGCACCGAATGTTGATACAAGGCAGTTCTCCAGCCCTTTGAGAAGCGTCTGGAGGGCGTTGAAACGCTCATGGGAGTGTGCTGAACAGAGGGT